>NC_079171.1:36462032-37062032 GCF_947568905.1 Ostrea edulis | reverse complement strand
CCTTTTGACATTTTAGACCAGGTAGCTTTTTTGCGATATATTTCAATATATCTATATTGCTGTTGTAGCACGCTAAATGTAAAATTGTTTGTTTACTCGTTGATAAAGCATAATGGTCGACCTCGATATCTAAGAGATATTGTATAACACCCACTGAAGCGTTGAGTGCACTCATATGTAATGCCGTTTTCCCTTTGGAATCACGTCTTTCAAGTTCTTGTGGATACATTTGACATAAATATTTGACAACATCAACCGAGCTGTGTTTGCATGCAATATGAAGGATACCTTTGCCTTTAGGCAAAGTCTGATGAGTGAAACATTGCATATTTTCAAGGTATTTCAGAGTTTCTAACGATTGACCTTTTGCACAACTCAATATTGCATCATATCCTTTCTTGTCTTTTGCATTGAGAAGTTCTGGGTACTTACTAACCAGAAAACGTACGATTTCTAAATTTCCTGAAATACAAGCTAAATGCATTGGGATTTGTCCTTGTTCATTACGCTGTCGAACATCAAATCCTTGAACTATTAGATACTGCACAATATCCAGATCCCCATTGGCAGAACTGGTGCAAGAATGAAGCAAAGAATAGCCTTTTGTTGTAACCACATCTTTCGAATGCAATTTCAAACGCATAACAAATTGAAGTACCTCTAGACTTCTGCTCATGGAAGCACAATGCAGGACACTTTCGCCCTTCTTTGTCAATATTTTGAAACGGTCATGAAACTGACTCAACAATTTCATAGCCTCTAAGTTTCCACTGATACAAGCTGTGTGTGCTGCAGTCATCCCATGCTTATCTTGAACGTGAATAATTTCTGCATAACGCTCTAACATGTGCTTAACAGCGCCATTATTTCCATTGCGACATGCAATATGTAACAAAGTTTCTCCATCGTTTGTTTTGTCATGCGGATTCATTTTCATATTCTCCACCAGGAAAATTAAAATGTATGTGTCTTCATTTGAAGCTGCATAGTGCAAAACAGACTTTCCCGATGTAGTTTTTATTCCTATCTGTCCAGGGTACCTCTCGCAAAGCCACTTAAACGCTGAAAAGGAACCAAACATCGCCATAAAATGCAAAATCGTTTCGTTATCAACGGAGCAATCTTTTGGATCTAAACCTTGCCTTATCAAATATTCCATTACGTCCACGGAGCCGGACTTTGCTGCACAGTGTAATAGGGAGCAGCCTTGTGCATCTCTGAATGAAGGGTCTATTTGCACATATTCCGTCAGGAATGATAGCATTGGCAAATGGTTGTTTCTTGCAGCAGTGAACAAAGTTGCAATAGGAGGGGACTTGTTATGTTCAAGTGTAACTCCTAAATCCTTCAGAAGCTGAAACATTTCTACAGACCCTGTCTCGACTACTTTCAACATTATTTCGTTTTCTTGACAGAGTCTAAGGAACAGATGTTTCCTCAAAGAGCTGAACAATAACCGTATGATATTCAAAGATTTTGATCTGATGGCGCAAACAAGAAAGCACTCTTGTTGGTAAGGTTTTAAATTCCGACACGCTTCTTCGAATTTTTCTTTTGCCGAGATCATATTGATGAACTCTTCATCATTCCATTCTGGTAGATTTGTAATACATTGTATCACACTCACTGTGGCATTAAAGGACATTTCTCTTGTTATTCGCACGATAATCCAATCAAAAATGGTATTTGTGGACATTTTTGGGTTTTCCCTCAGAAGTTTAGAACGAAAATATTGTAATCTGTCAAGTGGAACCAACTGAAATGCAGAACCTGCATTATTCCTTAATATAATTGATGCAACGTTTTCGTTTACGCTTCTGTGCAAATATTCAACATATGTAGTGTCAATTTCGGTGATTTTTGTAAAGAAAACATCTGTTAAGAGGTCAACAATAAACGGCAAGTTCATAGAGACTGTTCTTGTAAATCCCTTTGCGGTTTGCTTGAACGTGCGATGCAAGATTGCATATGTCTCATTTTCGTATAATTCTTTTATTTTGATTCTTCCTCCTCGTAGACATACAACTGTGAGAGCTAGAAAAAACTCGGGCTCCATACTTTCCAATCGTTGTGACAGAATGCTATCTATATGATTGGAAAATTCGGACATTGTCTGACAGAAATGACAAGCATTTGGAAATCCAAATGGGAAATCGGATTCCATCAATGCAGCTCCGTCCTCTCTCAACTTCACTTGGTTTATCCTCATCATATCTTGCTTTTCGTCAGATGTAAGACGCATTTGGGGCGAAGAAACATCGATAAGAAACTTCTCTGAAAATCTGATATCATCAGGAAAAAGTTGTCTAATGAAATGTAGAACTTCTTTTCTAAGAATTATAAGCAGTTTGTTAGCATGAGGAGTGCACGTATCGTGTATATTAATAGAAATTCCGGCAATATGATTCATCAAATTTTGACGGAAATCTGCGGAAAAAACATCAACCTCGCAAAAATCTTGTACAATGATAAAGAATTTTTTGTCTGAGAAAATGTTGACCTGCCAGTCTTGATGGTGCTGAACAATAAAAGGTTTCATTTGCTTCTCTTCCTGAAAGGTCCTCGCACATTGGCATGCTAGGAATCTTTTTCCATTCCCAGGAAGTCCTGTCACTACTGCTATGTTGCTCCCTTCCAAGTGCGTAACTAGGGCTTTGTATGCATTTGTTCGTAAGAAAGGACGTCCATCAATTTCCGAAGAAATGAGCCTTTTTGAGGAAACTATAAATCAAAAATAGACACTGATGTTTAGAAATTAGATATCAGCAATCCTTTCAAAGTATCCGAAACTATTTTACCAAATCAACAATTCCCATAAATATTTGACAATTATGTGTAGGGCATCACAAAAGGATCCCATATAATGTTTGATCTCTTGAAAATGTATGTCTATCAACATTCAGCACTTGCAATTATCATGATTCTTTTATATATATTGTGTTATTGGTATAAACTCTGCTTAAAATACCATTTATATCACACATATTGTTAAATACATAATCAATATTATTGGTTACATGTTTGAAATGTTTAACAAGCTTTCTGAAAGTGTTGCATAAGTAATTCATGTCCCTTACCGACGCCCCCGTTAATTGACGGATGTGATATTTGAGACAATGTACATTTAATGTTGTTCAACCTTGAACTGTGACCTCAAACATTGCTACCAAGTCACCATGTTTACTAAAGGATTAAACATTCTTTTTGAAGAATTTATCGATGTGTAAACTCCGGACATTTTACTCATAAACTGAATAAAAGTGCAAAGCACTTTTATGTTAAGTTTGTGAGTAAAATGGCCGGAGTTTACACAGCGATAAATTCTTCAAAAAGAATGTTTGATTCTTATAATTCCAATTCATTCACTTTATTAACAATTGCAAAAATTTGAATAGTTTCCCCGCACTATGTTATTTGTTTTCAGGCGTGTATGAATACATCGCGTTTTCGGATTTATTGATGTATAAACTCTTGTTCAGCTTTATTTTTGTCCAATCAAAACACTTGTAATAAATAACATTGGAATTATTAGAATTTTAGTTTAATGTTTCGTTGTTCACACAGTTGGCTCATGTAGTTTTTATCCAGGATCTGCATTTCCATTGCTTATAATGGATTTGATTCCAGTTCGCAACACTACTGACTGTCAATATTTCGAACGCCTATCTCAAATATTCGCGATTTCAGTCGGATTGCAGGAATGTGGTAAATGTAGTATTGCTGACCGATCAGACTCTGCTCAACGACTACAAAACATACTCGCATGATTAACATATTTGTTGTTCATTTTAATTGATATGTTCCTTGATCTTGCCATCAGTGAGCTTGAAATGTTAAATTAATGAGGTGATTATTTACACAACCAGCGACCGAGTTTTGTCGACAGCATCCATTCAGATGTCCTAATTTTACTATTTTCCCATCGGATTACAATCCAGATCCCGATGAAATTAACAAAGGTAGCGATCTAAAAATTAAGTTCTTTCACATCTGTTTATCAAACATTAAGAACTCCGACCTTGATCTATAGTCTGCAACTGTAAAACTACACTGTACGTTTCAAATGAATGCTCACAACCATAACGGAGACAAATCCGGAAAACTTAATGGGACAAACTGAGTGACAGAGGGACGGACAGATAGAGATGAAAACATTTTGCCCCCTTCGGATTTACAAACCGGTAGGGGACTAAAATTGATAGGCTCATAGAAGTTTTCGTCAATAACAGATCAAATTTTCTTTTCACGTTATGTAGGAAACGTTATGTTGCATTATCAACTCTTACCTATTCGATTTGCAATTTTTTGCACAATATGAGATTCTCCAGGGTGGAACCTATTTTGGTGTAAGACTGAATGTATCAGGTCACTATCTGTCAAAGAAGTAGGTATGCAACTTATTCAGAAATAGATTATGGTACTAACCAAGTACATTTGAGAATACCATATACATATTTACTGAATGCATGCCATGCAAATAATTCAAATTATTGTAATGTTGAAATGATTCATACTATATAACAAAAGGTTTCCTTGATGTACCTGTGCTATGTTGTGATCTATCATGTCTTTCTACCCTCTGATGAAACAACGTGTCCATTCGTCTAGACATGAATTTTCTTGGTATATGTTTTGCTTTACTACCCACGGCGTGATATTGCACATCATGTTTGTCTCCCATTGTTTGAGCTTCACCAATTCAAGATAGAGGATGACGATTGCTTCTCATTTTTTTCAAAGGTGGTGTTGACATATGGCTAACTATCTGATCTCAATCACTTTAAATAAAAAGATCAATAATGCAATTTGTGTTCGTTTATTTGGATGTGTTCGTTGTGATACAAATCGAGTTCATATACTTTTTCTGGCATGTTGACAAATCACTGTTCGTTATCTTCACATTTCTTTTAAATCTCCCCTATCAATGCACTCCAAATATGAACGTAAATTTCTTTACATGGTTTAGCACACATTTCTAGATGCACGTTAATTATTAACGTCGCCTTACATATACAGGTATACCTAGACGTCAAAAGATGAAAACTTAAAATTACAAAACCCCATATTGTGTACAGCGAGAAGGAATAGGCTTGTATCAATCTTTTTTAATGAATACAAATTATAATTTATTAGTCGCAACGAAAACAATGTTGACCATAAGATTGAATGATCGCGTAAACATTTTGCTGTAAATATCGTTTAAAATGTTCTATGTATCAGTTTTATAATTCCTCGCGTTTTTTGCAATAACTGTGACGTCATGCCGTTAACATGGATCAAGCAGGGTCATTTCTGACAGCATATAACACCGATGGTCTTGGAGTTGTATCATAACGAAATATATCGAGCTGACCGGAGCGTGTGAACAGCTTATTGTCGTCACCATATTATTCTTCTTTTAAATAGACTTATACGTCATTATGCTGCTTGGCTGTTTACGTTCACGACGGAGCTTAAGGTAATTAAATTAAATTTAGTTTAAACAGTTTTTCCGCATTGAAAATAATTCATGACGGTCACAAATTTTATCGTCTGTTTACATTCACGGCAGGGTCAACTAATTGGATTAAACTTGTGTAAACAATTTTTCGTATTGACATATATATACACTTATCAAATAATCTTTATCACCTCAAATTTCAAAATTGACAATATTTTATTCAGCTTTACATTATAATATTACAAGCATATCCCGATATAATATGTAACGTATGTTGATTATTGGTTGTAGTCTGTTTATTTTTACATATGAGCACAGGATCACTGAAATATCAAAATGTAATCTTCATGATGATATTCTAAAATTGCTGTCATAATACTCTCGGTCATATTACATTTAACTATTTTATTACAAAAATGTGGCAATTTTGGCAAATTTTTGTATTTCATGATGTCTGGGGCAGCAAATCTCAGCTACACCAGTGCAAAACTCAAAACATTTTACCACTATCGCACATAGACTATCTTTCATGCAGAAAATATTTTGTCGAAACTTTAATTGTGATCATTTCACAGGGCCGCTTTTGACCCTTGGTAGGCATACTCCTTAAGAATTTTATGTCTGATTCAGATTCATTTTTGGCATTTTAACTTTTTTTCAAAATTTTGACCTTAGAATTAACCCATAGCAAAGTTGCAACAAAATAAATCATCATCATAGGTAGAACTTTTAGGGCGTATTCGGTATTAATATGCTAAAGTGGTTCTGTTATATCTTTACACATAAAATTACATAAATTGAAGATAGGTCCCAAATGCTATCAGTTCTGTTTTTAAACTGCAGCCAGTCTTGCTTTATCTGTTTATGGTTATAGTAAACAAAAGATTAATCGATCAAGTAGTATGGATGACAAAGTAACAACTAAACTTTAAGAAACGGGATGGTTTCAGCTTTATCCATGCTTATATATATATATAAGTGAATAACAGTGAAATGTTATTCGAGTTTTTTGTTTCTTGACTTTTATTATTGGATATATATATATATATATATATATATATATATATATATATATATATCATAATCTCGTGCATAAGTTGTTTATGAAATGTGAGGATGGTGAACAGTGACCAATGTCATGAATGCTATAAAGAATACAAAATTCAGAGTTGGGCAAACATGGACTCTTGGAGGGATCAGGTGCCCAGGAGGAATAAACATCCCCTGTAGGCTGGTCACACCCGCCGTGAGCCCTGTCTTAATCGGGTAAACGAAGTAATACGTTGCCAAAATAAATCTATAAAAACGGATTAAAATTGGTATGAAACACGTAGGACAGTATTTGATCAATTGACATTAAATCAAAAATCACCTTAAATTCAATTTACACGGGGTCGCATTCACATGACTCGAAAGAAAATGTTCTTTTTACTTCTTAAGAATATTATAGGATAATTTTCCAATAGAATATAATCCTCTTCTCAACTTTGTGAAGCAAAATAATATACAATGCATTAAGATGCTTGCATTTTGAATTGACATATTGTACCAAATACTGTTTTTAATAAAATTTTAAAGAAATTCCCTGCATCTAAATTTCTCCAATATTGCTTTATCTTGTCACCTATCTCCCATCAGCACACGATCGAGATCAGGCGCCGGGATCACGAACTACCTTAGGATTTAAGTTAGATAAAATTCATTTAAACTCTTGCATTTCCATTCAATTAAGTGTGATATGAACATTTATTCATCTCAACTCTACAGAGTACCTAATCTTCACACAAGTCTGTATATCATATACGTCGTATTACCTGATCAGGATATGGGGCTCACGGCGGGTGTGACCGGTCAACAGGGGATGCTTACTCCTCCTAGGCACCTGATCCCACCTCTGGTGTGTCCAGGGGTCCGTGTTTCCCCAACTATCTATTTTGTATTGCTTGTAGGAGTTATGAGATTGATCACTGTTCGTTATCTTCACCTTACACATAGTTTTCTTTTTTAATTTGTATGTTATTTGTTTTCTTCATGGTGCTTATTCGCAGAGCATCATTATATGATGACATACTGTTTGCATTTGTTGACGTTATTTACGTGTGACGAAACCCCAATATTGATAAACATATCAGATCACATGACACCATTCAAATTTGATTTTAAAATAAACTCCCAAGGCTGTATTTCGAGGACCTTCATTCAGTAGTGAAGCCTATTGAGCGCGAATCTGTTCGGTGCAATCGGGGGTCGATCAGGGGTCAAAATAAGAAGGTGATATATGAGTACCTTGTAACTCGACTAATTGACCTTTTTTCTTTGTTCCAGAAGTAATATACTTGACACGTTAGTTGTTGAAGCTTTCAAAATTGTTGCGGAGACGTTAAACATTATTTTTACGATGATCAACAAAGAACTTTTGCAACTTAAGTAATTGGCTTTCCATCGGCTATAATTTGGCGTGAAGATATCATTAATGTGGGAGGAAACCAGAGGATCTGGAGGAAGTCGAGCGGGCAACCACAATACTCTCTCAAATACAACCACTGCTGATACTGAGGATGAAATACTGGTCACTGCCGTGTGAAGTGAGTGCGACACCTAATGAGACTAAGAACAATTAGTAACCAGTGTCTAATGTTACCAAATTAATAGAAATGTCAACTTTTGTTATTTTTCCTTTCAATATGCAATTAAATTATTCGCATTTTGAAGCCAGGCTTTAAAGAATCAATACAGTCATTATTGAAGAAAAAATGGAATATAACAGAAAGGTTTGCATGGATGAAATAATCTATAATCATAGATTTTCATCAAAATCAAACAAACATTGCTTTTAGCCATATAATTTTGAATTTCAAGTTTGAAACATAATGTTCATTCATATGAAGGATTATAAGTAAAGAATCCTAGTCGATTACATCGTATATTCGTATATCCCCAAATTGCTTCGGGAGATTTTAAAACTTTACTATTTGATATTCCAACAAATGCTGACATCCGATTTTCATCTCCTGAGACTGTATTGAACAAAATGAACATAGAAAGTACATGTAACAGAAAACAACTTTAAAAACATATTTCTCGGTAAATTAATTCATGTATCATTTTACACATTTTTGTTGAGTCAACTGATGTGATTAAAGTTTACCTCACGTTTTATTTTTGAATGACAGTCATTGACATGCTTCATGAATTCCATAAAAGTGTATATGTATAAGATAAAACGATACTGTAAATCACACAATACAACAAAATACTGTAAATTCTAATTACCTTATAGAAACCCCTTTCGTGAAGAGTGGTTGTTGCTCCATATATATAACATTATATATATATATATATATATATATATATATATATATATATATAACATTAGATATCGCATATAATTTCATTTTCCATAATTATTTCATATCTCTCTTTTATGCATTTTACAATCCATAAAATAAGTAATCTCACTTCGACGTTTTAAATATACAGGCAGTTGATTAAAGTTTTAGCAGTAGTTAACTGTATAATGAACGTTTGCAAATGGATCCTATCTAATTATTAAATACCTATAGGCAATAACGCTTCATCAATTACTTCCCGCTTTGAATACCCTTTATTTATAATGGTTGTGCGATATTGAATATATTTCCTAAATCCATATTTGTATGAATAACATAGAACATAAAGTAATACAAGCTGTAACGGATGGCAGGTGAATTGAAAAAATAAAAGAACCAAATAATAGATTATAGTAGCTGTATCATTTGGTGCGAAAATTGGATAGTTGAAAATACTGTCACTTTGTATTCCTTCTTGAGAATTAGAAACATGAGTACTCATTTCACGCAATCGTTACTGCTCAGCTCCGTGACAGATCACCTTCGCGATATTGGTCATTCCTAATTGTATCTAGCTAATTAGCATAGTGATGTCAATTTTTGCAACTTAATACAAATATCCATTGATTTATTGAGCTTTACAATTATTTTTACAATAGTTCAGTCAATTTACACGGCAGGTCTGCCATGTTGATGATACACAATCTTTCTCTTTCTGTATTATCTTTCTCTCTCTCTCTCTCTCTCTCTCTCTCTCTCTCTCTCTCTATATATATATATATATATATATATATATATATATATAGTTTGTAAAAAGAAATTCGAATAACAGTTCACTGTAAGCACTTTCGACTTTAATGCATCTTCAGACAGTTATAAAATGAAATACAATTGCTAAGTAACGTCAACATATCACGACGTAAGTAATTGTCCTTTGTGACGTCATAATAGATTACAATGGTAGCGATATGATCCACACAATATTAGAGAACACTTGGAAATCAATTATAAAGTTCGGTTAAATTTCAATTTTAAACATTTATTTTCTATTAAACTTTGGATTAAACAGCTTTATAAAGTAGTTATCCTTTGTAACTCTTGAAATTTTCATTATACATTTTATGAAATGGAAATATGTTAAAATTCCATAACCACAGTAGACAAAATGATCGGAACATGGTGAAATTCTTATATTTGCATCGCGAAGTTGCTGCTTGTGGACGCGCACACGGGCGTTCAGTTTGCTGGTTTGTCCAATGTAGTTTTCATTACAGGTAGGGCAGGTAATGCAATATATTACGTTTTCAGATTTGCATGCCATGTTAGAATTTGTTGTGTGTTTTGTTGTATTTAAAAAAAAATTCCTGCCTTCCTCCAGATGATTACATGTACCGCAACATGAATCTCACATTTTTGCATGGATTTTGGAATTTTGTGTAGTAAATCGGGCACGCGTTAGAATTATCTTCATATTAGGAGCCTGTCGTCTGCTGTTTTTTTATTTGAGATTCTTTTATCAGGTTTTTGAGATTTTGGGACTGTTTTAATATATATATAAAAAACTTCTAGCTGTTTCAAAAATATCATGGGTGTGTGGGTTACTACAAATCTTACCAAATTTAGGATAAGAAAACAGCGATTTTAAACAATTCACAGTAAGCATCAATTTATTTGCACCAAAAGCATTCCAAAATATGACAAAATATTTAGTCCAAAACATAAATGTTGGATATTAGAAACCTTTCCTCAAGATTTCTGTAGAAAGCCGTTGACAGAGGTATAGTGCGAGTAGCGCACGGAACTCTGAGTAGTAAATGGTTGAATGCATGTGCAACGTTATAAATTTCTTCTCGCTATTATCGAGTGAAAATTTTCGAAAACAACAATTTCTCAAATAGGGACGTTCTGTCTGACATTGTAGTGTATTTTAACAACCATCTGAATACAGAGTCTAAAAAGTGCATGAATTCCCGACAAGAGAAGAAACGGCTAAAATGGATGGTTCTGTGTAATTCCAAAATCCTAAATCGTTGGGGAAGGGGTAGTGTGGGGAAAGTGTTCAATTGTTCTGTTGAAGCTTACATTTTCAATTCTATTTACATTGAGAAAATACTGGGTTCCAAGCAACCGGGGTATATTTTCACAGATACCCCACCCACTTACACTTGAAGAGACGGTCCTAAGTAACATTGACAACCAGGGTATAGAAAAGCAAAGCTCGTGGTCCAAACTCTTTATCGTGTTGAATTCTAGCAGGCAATAAAATATCTATGATGAAAACAAAACTATGAAAAGTGAAGATAACGAACAGTGATCAATCTCATAACTCTTAATAATAATAGCAATATAATATAGAGAGTTGGGCAAACACGGACCCCTGGATATACCATAGGTATCTACGAAGAGTAAGCATTTCCTGTTAACCGGTCACACCCGCCGTGAGCCCTATATCCTGATCAGGTAAACGGAGCTATCCGCAGTCAAAATCAGTGTACCAATAACAACCTAACGATCGGTTTGAAACACGTCAGACAGCATTTGACCCTGTGATAGGTTGTATTGGCAAACTAGATCGTTATAAAGACCATAAAATTTGCGAAATGCTGAATTTAAATGCTACTTTTGAAACTCCTGTATCACCAACTTGTTAGGTAGCAACCTGCCTCGATTAAAAAACTGACGATATGCAGAACAAGCTCTTACGTATCGAATCAGTTGAGAGATATAAACACCAAATGCAATTGATAATGGGATATTGCTACATAGATATGAAAAGCTTAAATCATCCCGTTTGTCACAAATTTGGATTGTTAGTTGGCCGTTGATATCCATTTCCAATAAAATATTAAAGTATGAAGCGGAAGTAGACGTGATGGGTTTTTTCCAGTTCACAGGCATATATCGAATCAACATATGAATAAAATCATTATTCTTTATAGATAAAACGTCTTCGATATATTTCAATGCCACAGCAAAAGATGTTTTTCTTCTCATGAAGTATTTGAATAAATTCAGCTTCAAAAATATAAAAACAGGTCAGCAAACAAAGGAGCACAATTCGTAACCATGGTAATTCCAACAGACTGTTGCAAGACCTGATCACCAACGACCACGAATACTTTTACAATGAGGAACTCTAGCATATTTTTTATTTCAACTTCAGAGTACGTGTTCGTGTAATTAGAGTGGAGTTTAACAAAGTATTTTTAGATGACTGATCACTAGATACGAATATTTGCGTTTTCAATTTTTGTTGAAGAAGCAACTATCTATGATTTCAAAAACGTCTAGTCTTTAATTTATCTTGAGGAATGGACGTGTAAAGTGCTATATGGTTTGATGTTGATTTGAGAAAAGTTTTGCAATTTCAAATTTGCTAAAAGTTCTTTCAAAACTTTTAGAGTCCACATTTGATTTACATCACTTCTGGCATATGTAGTCGCACAGTACTTTTGAAGTTTCCCTTTCACGGCTGTTAATATTTTCGTGAGGTGCAATGAGAGGGATTGTTAGCACATTTACTGGACCCAGCAATGTATCTTTGCTTGTAATGATTTCTATGAAGTTTGGGAATCCAGTATATAAGTATGGTAAATCGCATTCATTCGACACATTGACTGGGATATTAATGTGTTTAAAGCTGAAGCAAAGGTTTTGAAGAATTTCATCTTTTGAAAAGGCAGTTGGAGTATAAATACGATTACCAAAAGTGGAATTAGTGCCAGGTTCGTTTAAAATACAGTTGAAATAATGAGTTTTACAAAGACAACGCTATTACCAGCTTTGTCAGCTGAACCAAAACATATTCCTCATGTTATTTATGTAGCTCTTTTGTTACATCTAAGTTACTAAACACAGAAGGATAGATGGTATGTACTTTTGTTTTGATGTGTCTAATGTGTGATTTTGATATTCCTCTTAAACTGTTAATCCATTCTGACAACGTATAAAGGTTTGTTTTTCGTATTTAGTCCATCGTCTGGCATAATCCTCGACATAATTCATAATGGAGATGACGTTTCATCCCCAATTGTAAGACCTAAGTTTTCTGTATTTAGGATCTTTAGAAATATGTGATTTGAGGTCTTAATTTTCAACTATATCAACATCACCAGTAATTACATGTCTAGCTGAACTATAAATGAAAGAAGACGAAGAACACGAAAGTGGATTAATTATAAGATGGTCTATATCTAGCCACAGCAAAGTGTAAAGTGTACATACATATGGAAAGTTGATGATGGAGAAGCTGAAATCTTCCCGTTTGTCATAAAGTTGAGTGGTTACTTTGCCATTGATATCTATTTTCAATAAAGTATCAAGCAGAAGGGGTTCTCTAATTTTGTGGAGAATACTTTTTAAAATGTAGAGTTCGTCAAATTCCTGGGTTTGGGAAAGGGGGATGATATTTATTTCTGTCCAAATTGTAATACAATTAATACCAAAAATTTTAGAAGTAATGTGTAAACAGGAGGCCCATGTGCCACATCGCTCACCTGAGTAAGCTTGGCCATACTTAAAGATTTTACCTTTACATTCACATGTAAACCTATTGTGGTCCCAACCTACTTCCGGGACCTATACTTTTTACAAACTTAAATCTGAATTTTATCAGGAAGAAGCGTTCACGAAAGGTGAAGATAACGAATAGTGATAAATTGAATAATACCAAAAATCAATACAAAACAGAGAGCTGGGAAAACACATGTACTGTATAGATTTGTATGTAAAAATTTGATCTCCTATTGTGACCCTATCTTTCTCTAGGGGATATGATTTTAACAAACTTTAATTTGCTTTATGCCAGGGAGCTTTCGTTTAAATACAAATTGTTCTGGTCCATTGGTTCTTTAGAAGAAGATTATTTAAGATATTCCCTATATATCTGTTGTAAAACTTTTATCCCCCTATTGTGGTCCCATCCTACCCTTCAGGTCATGATATTAAGAAACTTGAATCTGCGCTATGTCAGGAAGCTTTAATGTACATTTGTAATTTCCTGGTCAAGTGGTTCTTGAGAAGATTTTGAAAGATTTTACCTATATATTCGCATGTGAAACTTTGATCCCCTATTGTGGCACTAACCTACTACAAGGGGTTACGATTTTATCAAACGTAAATCTGGATTACGTCAAGTAGTTTTCATGTAAATTTCAGCTCTTTTCGTCCAGTGGTTCTTAAGAAGATGAATTTTGAATGACCCCACCCTATTTTTTTGCATTTTTGTAATAATCTCCTTATTGAAAGGAAATGACCTTTCATTTGAACAAACTTGAAAGCCCTTTACCTAAGGATGCTTTTTATCAAGTTTGGTTGAAATTGACCATGTGGCTCTAAAGAAGATTTCTAAAAGTCATCAATTTCTTTTCACTACTTTTGCTGTTATCTTCCCCTTGTAGAGGAGTTTGACCCTTTATTTGAACAAATGTGGATCCCTTTTACCCGTAGATGTTTTGTACCAAGTATAGTTGAAATTGACCCAGTGGTTCTAGAGAAAAATTTTAGAAGTCGGTAATGTATTTTCACTATTTCGCTATTATTTCCGCTTAACAACATTTTGAACATCACCGTTTGAAAATCACCTTTGTAATTTTAAAGTGTCTAGCTTGGGATTCTCATTGGGCTTACACATGCATCTGTTGTAAATATGGTATGTTTACTGCGAGCCATTTTTGTTACATTTTTTTAATATTAGAACTCCTACACAAGCAGTGAATCTTATGGTGTTTTGCTACAGTTATTTGTATTTCTATATAAAGAACCTTTTTACAAAATTTAAACAATAGCAATTTGTATTTCATCTCTTTCAAATCCAAGACAAATAAGAGTTTTTACACAAGGAGTGTACTACAAACACTGGATGAAAACGTTAGTTTCCGCAAAACTGAAACCATATGGAAACCTTGCGAAAACCTGACGTTGAAGTTTCCCATATGGTTTCCGCAGTGCGCAGACGATTATATAGTTTCCGCAACTTTCCGTCAAGTTTCAGTCTCCGGAAATCTGATGTTGAGGTTTTCCGTATGGTTTACGCCGAGCGTAAACTATTATATATTTTCCGTTAAGTTTCAGTCTGTGGAAACTGTAGGCCATGATTCCTTATGCTTTCTGCAATGCTGAAACTTAACTAAAATTTGGAGGTTTTTAAAGTAATAATATACAATAAATAATTCAAATGCAAATAAAAAAAAACACACACACAAAAAACTTAAAAATTTAAGTGAGAAAAGAATAGTAAAGTCAATGTCACACATAAATTTTCTAATGTTTGCATTTTTCAAACAAATTGAGCATTCTCAAGTCAAAGTCATCTCTCCTTTACAAAGCACTATGATACGATCTCTTAGAGGTTGTGTTTAGTCCCCTACCGACAAAATGGAAGGGGACTTTAGGTTTGCACTCCGTCTGTCTGTCTGTCAGATCAGTTTTAAGCACTTTTCTCTCTGTTCTTGCAGATATACATTTGATATTTAGTACATTGCTTTGCTATAACAAGTTACAAATTAAGTTTGAATTTCATCTTTGTCCGTTGTACATCAAACTTGGTGCTCTAGTACATTGTAAGGAGTAGATTACCGCTATTGATTTTGATTTTGCATGGTCGAAGATCAAGTGTCAGACTGGACATATGAATATACTGTCTGCTCAATATCTTGAGAATCCTTTGCTTGACAGACATCAAACTTGGTACACTGGTACATCTTAAGAAGCAGATGACCTTTAGAGATTTTGAGGTCACATGGGCAAAGGTCAAACTAGACATAGGAAGATAGTGACCACTCAATATATTGAGAACCCTTTGCTTGACAGACTTGAAACTTGATACACTGGTACATCTTAAGAAGTAGATGACTCCAATATAGTTTGTGGTCACATGGTCAAAGTTCAAACTGGACATAGGAATATAATCTCCACTCAATGTCTTGAGAACCCTTTGCTTGACAGACATCAATCTTGGCACACTGGTACATCTTAAGAAGTAGATGACTCCTAGTGATTTTGAGGTCACATGGTCAAAGGTCAATACACTCTGCAGGGCTTGAAACTAACTTTTTATGTCTCCAGTCCAGCTGAATCTGTGTATAAGATTTCATAAACTTGTATATTTTCCAAAATTATGCAAAAGAAATTTAACCAGTCCCAGTCAGTCCGCTAGACTTTTAACCAGTTACAGACTGAAGGGCATATGTTAATTTCGAACCCTGCTATGGATATAACTCAATATCTCAAGAACCCTTTGCTTGACAGTCATTAAACTTAGTACACTGGTACATCGTAAGGAGTAGATGCCTATTGATTTTGGTACACATTGTCAATGGTCAAACGGGACATAGTAATACATTGTCTCCTTTATATTTTGGGACTTATTTGCATGGCAGACATCAAACTTACTATACTGGTACATCCTAAGGAGTAAATGATCCCTGTTAGTTGTGAGGTCACATGGTCAAGGGTTAATCCACTCTGGACATAGAAAAATATTGTATGGTCAATATGTTTGAATTGCTTTGACATTACATCACTTTTATCAATTAAATGATACATGTTTGTAACCCTTTTTCAATTTTGTACCATGGAGGCATACATGTCTCTGAATCATTTCTTGTTTACACTTGTACCGTTGTGCATATCTAATATTGTTCAACCAAGCTTAAGATTGTTAATGTTATTATTTTATAATCTTTATATAAGTCTTTGAATCTTTGATAAAAGTATTGCATTGTATAAAAAATGTTTGTGTTTTGTTTTAATTTGTGGTTGGTAATATATCAGATTTTAAACCTTTTATTCAATGAATAGAAAATTGGTTTGCATAAACCTTTGCTGAATGATTTGTAAATTTCAGGAGCACAACATATATAACTGATATTAAAGTGTGACTGTGTGCACATAGCCTTGATTCAATTATGTCATATTTTAGAGAAGAGTAGGCTATTCGTGTTAATAAGGTTCTGGAGGTTTCCGCACTGCGTAAACCTAGAATGTGAAGTAGTTTCAGTAGTGCGTAATCTGTGCGGAACCTTGCGTAAACCTAGGGTAGCGACTACTTTCAGTAGTGCGGAAACAGTGTAGAAACCTTAGGTTTCCACAAGTTTCTGCTGCGTAAACCACCTGGAATCGGAGACGGCCTAGGTTTACGCACTCCGTAAACCCTTGTAAACCTAGAGTTTCCAAACTGAACCTTATAGTTTCCGCATAGTTTAGGCACAGTTTCCGCACCATGGAAACCATAGTTTTCATGCAGTGAGACATGTTGATGAGTACATTTTTTACAACTCTTGGTGTTTTTTTTGGGGGGTTTTTTTTTTGGTGGTTTTTTTTTGTTTATTTGTGGGCTTTTTTAGATTTATATATCAACAAACAATCACTACCATGCCTAAATGTAAATCCATGCACATATATGTTGGTAGTCTAATTTATTAGATTAGATTTGGTATATGATCTTCCACTAAATTTCATGTGAAAATTGAGTTCTTTCCACTCTTGTTGATAAGCAGCATTCACTTTTAAAGTTATCAATATTGTCCATGTATAGTACATTTCTATTTTAAATAACATCCTAAATTTTGCTTTTAATTGTACATGTATTTATTTGTATTTGTATCTTTTGGATTCATATTCTCTCCAGCCCGATTTTGAATTGAAATCAACTTCATAATTGATTACAAAAATAATTCTTTTACCAAATCCCTTTACCAAAATTCTGAATTTCATGATCCAAGGACGGGATTTTTGTTCCGGGTGGGACCAATATTATTATAGTGACCATTGTGTTTAACAGCGTCATATAAACTTTATTTTTCAACACGATGAGAAGTTTCAGGACATTGTATCCCATCCATATTTGTTATTTCCTTACAAAAAATGTACTACTTAGTTGTGCGAAAATAAAGAATGATGCATGAAATTGTTTTCCTGGTGTCCCCTGCTCAATAACATAACAGACAGAATTCATGAAGTCAGCTCAGTGTTGTTCAGTACTTTGATTTACGGAGAGCGAAATGCAGAATTAAAACATGACATCGCTTTTGGAAATCATATACCTTATTGAAAGTCGAATGATAAGAAATACAGCGAGTCTCTCCTTTCAATGGCATTAAAAGTTTCATTTCTTTTAAATGAAGTAAATTAACCCGCGCGCCAGCCATCATTTCCTTATCAGTACACACATGTAAAATTATGTTGTTTGTATGTCTATAAAATCATTTCTCACCAGAGGGAGCGCTACATAAGCATTAGGATATTTAAGCGTGATGCATTTCCTTAAATTCAAAGTTCACCATGCACACTTAAACAATAAGTACACATGTAATTAAATTATCCGTGTTTCCATTGTGCAAGTGAAGTTTGCGTTATGCACCCTCTGGTGAGATAATGGTAAGACGCTTTTTACTGTTATAGATTATGTTGAGTTGAATGATGAACCGCCAGATATCTATGTAAATTACCACGTGTATGATTAGACTTGTGTTGCACTCGCGCATGCGTGCTTATCCTATATTACACGTTTGAGTTTTATTTCCTGAATATCTTATGTTCACTTGAGTGAGTGAATTGGGACTTAAATGAAGACCAAGAGATGATGTTTGTATTATGGAGTTTTATAAAGAATTAGCAAAATCAATAATCCTCTCTAAACTATAAGAGAAGAACATGTATACTGTTAGTACTTATTCCCAATCCCTTTGATTTAATGAAATATGATCAAAACAATCAACAATCTTCTGAAACGAAAATGTACAAAAGTTGTGTTTTATTACAGTATGTACATCACACTCTTCCCTCGGAAAATAATCTGGGCAGTGTTTGTGAATAAAAATTTTTAAAGATCTAACACAATGTCTGCTATTTGTAAAATCATGAAAAGACATGACGTAAAAACGCTAAAAAGAAAAGTCACAACGTCATTTTGAGGGTTCGTTACAGACATCAGCTTTTGTCATCGAACTCTCGTCCGTTGACTGTTTTGACCTGTAGCGCTTTAGACTTGTAAAATGTTTATAGTTATAGCAAAATTTTGTGGCACATGAATGTGTGTTTTATGAATATCAAGAACCTTAAAATAATTATTTTTACCAATTTCTATATCATACTTTCTTTTCATATTAGACACGATTTTCCTGCAAATGTACATATGGTGACGCGATGAAAGGGTCTGTACGAGAGTATTCGTAGCACGTAAAGTTTAGAAGACCGTTGGTTTGATTTGTTTGTTTTCGTTTGTTTAGTTATTCTATTCTTTTACATCTATTTTTATTTTGTTATTTTTTCTTTTGGTAGAAAACTCATTCTCCATCCATAGGCGTGGCTGCTTGCTAACAACTGTGGCAACATCAGAATTTAGAGATTCTCTTAAACCACTAATTAAGTTCTTGATAAAGCAACAAATGGTTTTAAACAACGAATTTAGTATGAGTAACGCAGCTAAGATAACACCTAAATGTGTTTAATATTGAATAAAATCAAAATTTCAGAAATTCGTTTCCATGCACGTTTTGAAATCTGATTATTAACAATCTGAAATACAATCACACAGGGGGTGTGTCATGTATAATACAACGATGATTCCTTATATTCGCATTTCAACAAGTTGATACACAGTGGAGTTAAGGTGCCCCGAGTGAAATAACAAGTAATAACAGCATATTCATACAGTAAAAATTTTCCAAGCATCGCATATCTTTAGTAAAAATCGTTTGTCAATACATAAACAAATATCGTATAACGCGGGGAAATCCTTTGCTTAACTATTACGTCATTCAAGTGACGTAGAGCTATTTTTATCCGCTAGACGTTTAGTTGTTTATCACCTCGGCTCAGGTGAAAGATGGACTCAAATCATTTGCAGTTTGGGCTTGATATGTCGACATTGATATGGTAAATTAAAAAAGTGATACTGTTCGGTACAATATCCTCTCAAATATAGTAATTTCCATAATATCAACTCATATGTTGGGCATTTTCCAAATTCGCATCCAAATCGTATCTAAACGAGGCAAAATATTTTACTTTCCGTATCAAACTCCTAAATTTCAAAGTAGTTACCTTTCAGAATATGCCTTGATCGAAATGAAATATCGTCATCTTTCACCTATGCCGAGTCGATATGTGTATGCGTTGGGTTTTCTTTATTCCAAATGAGTATACACATAAGGGGCGATTTCAAGGTCACACAGTAATATGAAGATTACCTTACAGTATTTCGTGCACATTATATATAAAAATATAAGAATTATATATTATCATCAAAACCTGAAGACGAAAATTCTTCTGACAAACAGATTTAAACATATACAGCTTGAACACCAGATAACGCAGTAAATAGCGAGAAAATATGACATTTTCCCCACGATACAACTATAGACCTGTACGTCGTGACATACTTTTATATTGTGACGTCATATAGTTTGAAGTGCACTGAGGTACATTTTATGATGTTTGTTTCATCTTTACTCATGATACTTTAACCCTGCTGTGTATGTGTTTGGTTTATTATATTTTTAGTTCAACTGAGCTGAAGGATCAAGTGACCTTTTCTGATTACATTTTATCAGTCATCCAAAAACCTTTTCGACTTCTCCAGAACTGCTGGGTCAGTTTCAATCAAATTTGCCATAAAGCATCCTTGGATGAAGATAATTCAAGTTTATTCAAATAAAGGGTCATCCCTCTTCAAAGGGGAGATAATCAAGAAAAGGCGAAAGGCTGGGTTCATTTAAACATCTTCTCACGAAGCACTGGATCAGAAAAGTTTAAATTTGCATAAAAGCTTCCTTTACATAGTTTAGATTCAAGTTTGTTCAAATCATGGTCCCTAGGCGAAGAGTGGTGTCATAATAGGGGATCAAAGTTTTACATGCATACATATGTAAGACTTCAAAGTGCGATGGCCACGCCAAAGTGCGATGATGTGCGCTAAACTCTGATGGTGTGACACGCCAAAGTGCGATGGTCCACACCCATGCGCCAAATTGCGATGGAGTGGCACGCCGAAGTTCGTTCGTTTCCAAAACTGAATGGACACAGTGTTTGGTTTTTTTTTGGTACAAATTGTACCAAACGTGCGTTGTTTCATCAAAATATCAATGCAACATCCATGCAAAATGATAAAATGATAATGATGATAAAAACTTATTTCATTATCATTTAGTTGTCGTGTTCTTAAACACAGCATTTTCAAAAGCGAAACTGCATAGAATGTTTTGCATGAAAGGAAACCCCCCTCTCCAGGAATTTATTACGTGTACATCACACGTCATAATGATCCCGAATTAAAGCTTGTTTTCGCAAAGTATATATTTCGAGGACAAATGTAATTTACTATTATCACAATCCTCAACAGTATAAACATGACATTGCTATCGTCCATGTAAAACTTATTTTTATCTTTATTTTTATTTTTTTTGGTATTTGTTACTTGTTATTATCTTATATAAACTATTTATTCTCAATGCATGATTAAAATAGAATCTCTCTGGGTACGAGTTAGCTTTACTATTTGTCAACGTAATTGGGTTAACTTGTTCCACTTGAAATTAATTAAGTTTATTGTTTTTCATTTCGGACATTTTGGATCAGCTCTTTGGACGAATAAGGCATGTCCTAATTCGTTCCACTTTTAACATTGATTGGCAAGCCTAAATACCAAAAACATGTAGTCTGCGTTGTAAATACGTTTGTAGATTAGTGTCGTTGTAGTGCTAGATGTATTTATATGTAGTTTTTGTTATTATGTTCTGTTGATATTGGCCACATTATGTAATTCTTTTCGTTTGTCCTGAAGAAGGGATGGGTCGTCCGGAAAATCTGACAATCTGATTGTTCGTGTCGTTGGTCAGTTGGTTATTTTAGTGCTTTGTGTATATATATATATATGTATATATATATATATATATATATATATATATATATATATATATATATTATGGCAAGACCTTTCAATTTATATTATAATATCTGATTATGAGACCTTCACCTTCTCCAGTACAGGAAGTCCATGTTAGTCAATCCTTTGATTTTACACAACCCTGATCTCGTCAAATATTAATTCCTTTCCCGATCCCATTTTAGAAACATCCTATAAGACCCCTTACAGTATTCCATAGGCAAAAGAACTCAGCAGTTCATCTCTTGGGCTATATGTCATGTACTCCATTCTAAGGACTGTAAAACTACATACACCATTCAATGGGTTGTAGTACTATGTACTCCATCCAATGGGCTGTAAAATCATGTACTCGTTTTAATGGGTTATAGGATATCCTGCTCCATTCAATGACTATAATACCCCGTACTCCATTCAATGGGCTGTAATACTCCACATTGTATTTCATGAGCTGCAAGACCCCCACTCCATTCAATGGGTGGAAATCCCAAAATCAAGACAGAAATCAAGTCATTAAATCCAGACAGGTAGAAAGTTATTAATATTTGACAACCAGATGATCACTATATCCAGACATACAATAAGTCACTAAATCCATACAGACAATAAATCACGCAAATAGGGACAGTAAATCATTTTAAATCACTATTCCTCATTGACAATGTCTTCGTAGTCTTTCGTGATCGGGTATTCCAACAGTCTGCTGAACTTCCCATGGGCATGATTTGTGTTCCTCTATTAGTTGACAATGTTTTAAAGATATTGAGGCAGAATTTATTCAGAAGCTTCCGCATGCAAAGGAGAAATCTCTTGTTGTGGTCTTTATCTCGACATTTAGATATATCAACGATGTTTTCTCTATTAACAATATAGGGGCCTCCGTGGCCGAGTGGTTAGAGCATTGCGCTCAAAATCACACGGCCTCTCACCTCTGTCGGCGCGGGTCCGAATCCCGCTCGCGCCGGTAAGTGAGAAAGTTTCCCAGTTTATTTTAGGAAGGTCGGTGGTCTCTTCCCAGGTACATTGTATCTGGGTTCTCTCTTCCACCAATAAAAACTGGGCGCCACTAATAACTGACAAATTGTTGAGTGTGGCAGAAAACATCAAAATAAACAAAAACAAATCTATTAACAATATTCACTTCCATTCATATGACGAGTTGATATATCCCAGTAAACTCGAAAGAAAACACACCATAATCTACCACATTTGCTTCATACTTAATCATTTGTATTGAACATAGATATTAACGGTAAACCAACGACTTAGATTTATGATAAATAGGGTGACTTCATCTTCTACATCGTCAATTTTCCATATTTAAGCAGTAGCATTCCATTATCACCTGCATTTGCTGTTTATATCTTTCTACTGGTTTGATACGCAAGAACTTGTTCTGCGCATTGTCAATTTTTTAATCGAATCAGGTTAGAGACATATGAAAGGGTGTTATATGGGTGTTAATTCGAGATAATTTGCTAGTTTATGGTTTTTATAACGATCTAATTTTCCATTACAACTTGTTATTGGATGAAATTGTCTCTGACATGTTTCATACCAATTGAGGCCGCTTTTTGCCCAGTGATTTTTTTTTTACTTCGGATTGTTCTGTTTAACTGATTAAGATGAAAGGGTCATGGTGAGTGTGACGGGTCGACAGGGAATGTCTAATCCTCCACGACACGTGCTCCCACCTCTGGTATTTCAAGTCAGCTTTCGCTTGCACAAGTGTACATGTATCTTTCCCGGAACCATTGGGAAGATTGCTCGACCTTTTCCGACTAAAAGGTGAAAACTGGAGTTCGTCGAGGATGATTGCTCTCCCCTTTTCTTTTCTTGCTCGCTATTGACTGCATAATGAAGATGCCGACGGTCAATACAAAAACAATACTCCAGTCAGCACCTTTCAAGCAGCTTGACGATCTCGTCTTCGCAGATGACTTGGCACTGCTGTTTCATACACGACAACAAATGCAGGACAACAATTTAGCATTCACCACAGTGTCAGTAGGACTCAACAAGGGGAAAACCAAGATTTGGAAAGTTAACTGCGTCAGCAGCGAACCACTCTCCCTTTAAGATGAGATGCTACATGCTTGGAAAGTGTCATCAGCAAGCTGGGTGGAACTACTGCTTCATCTTTCCTGCTGATGTGAGAGCTAGAATATGAAAAGCCAGAGCAACATTCCTACAATTGAAGAACATATGGAGCTCCAAAGAGCTGACTCTGCAGAACAAGATCAGGCTATTCCACTCAAACGTGAAGTCAGTTCTTCGCTGGAGTTGGATTGATCACACACTCCGTAAGCCAGCGAAAGAATTACAAGACAAGCACTAACCTGGAATCTCAAAGGAAAGAGAAACAGAGACCGGCCGAGAAACGCGTGGCCTCGAGACTTCGATGCCAACAACCAAAAATGGGATACACCTAGAGGCAGATTGAACAGAAGGCCCAAGATCGAGACGACTGGAGATCTCTTGTCGGCGACCTATACCCCAGAAGGGGTAGCAGGCCTAAGTAAGGTGAGTAAGTTTTCCGACTAATCCAGAAAATCTCCTTTGTTAGGTATATCTTCTTGACTTGACGGGAAAGACCGAGCGATGTTCCGATTGCACCTGGATCTTGATTACACAACTTTCATTTATAAATTGGAACCTAACACGGTAGCACTGACTGTATGCACGTGGGGAAAGGTTAGATTGCGTATGCACATGTTTACCGAAATCAGCCATAGCTATTGTTTTACTCAAATCTACCATCAATAAGTTAAAAGTACGTATATGAAAGGTGACGATAACGAACAGTGATCATGCGTATCATTATTTGATATGTTTGAAAAAACGTTCCAGATCATCTTGTCAAAAGAATTAATCTAACATCAGCACTGTTTTATAAAAAGAGTATTTTGAAATGTTTTTTATGGCTTGTGAAAAACAGTTTCGGTGTTTTAAAATGACAAACGATTAAACTATGGAGTTTAAAAGTTATACAATGAATTCAGTTAATATACAGAAGGACGTCTCCATATGAGTGAAAAATTCTTAAACTATGGAGTTTAAAAGTTTTACAATGAATTCAATTAATATACAGAAGGACGTCTCCATATGAGTGAAAAATTCTCGAGCGAGACGTTAAGCAAGATACAATCAATCAATTAATATACAGAAGTAAGAAAGTCAATGTCCTGATGGTAGGAAGTTTAATACACGAATATCGGAAGGTACTAAAAGGGGCATGGACACGATTTGAGCTGAAAATTCTAAAATTTTATTTTCCAATTGTTATTGCCTACAATGAAAGGTGAAGATAACGAACACTGATAAATGTCATAACTCCTCTAAGCAATACAAAATAGATGATTGGGAAAACACGGACCCCTGGACATACCAGAGGTGGGATCAGGTGCCTAGGAGGAGCAAGCGTCCCCTGTCGACCGGCACATCCGCCGTGAGCCCTATATCCTAATCAGGTAAACAGATTTATCCGTAGTCAAAAGAATTCGGCCAAGAACGACCTAACAATCGGTATGAAACACGCCAGACAGCATTTGACCCAATGATAGGTTGTATTGACGATCTATATCGTTATAATGACCATAGAATTTGCGAAATGCTTACTTCAATCGGGACTGTTGAAACCCCTGCACCATCAACCTGTTTGTCAGTAGATTGCCTCGATTTAAAAACTGCAATGCTTAAGTAAATTGTTTCTAATGGTCAACCAAAATTGATTATCGGAAATTGAGTTATAAGTGAGATACAGCACTCACAATTCCTTGTTATATAAACAAGAATCATGCCATGTTTTGGTTAACATATTGATTTCTTAAAAGAAAATAGCATGTTCAAAACATAATGAGATGTGTCAAACACTAAAAACTATTTAGTTGATATATGCAAACATTAAAACATGACATGAGCCTTGTTTACATAACAAAGAAGTATGAGCTGGATATCGACAACTGACATTCAAATTTGTGCTGACCATCAGAAATACCTTAGTTAAGCATTCTAAACCTTAAAAATGAAGAAGAAAATACAATTTGACAATTTTCAGCTCAATTCGTGTCCATGTCCCTTTAACATGACAGGAGCAGATTAAATAGGGAAGCGGGTTGGACCATCTGAAATATTATTTCATATCGCCGCTAAGCTGATGACGAAAAATGAAATAAAGTGGAATGTTTTTATTTGTTTTTCATTTAACGTAATTCCCCACACCAAGTCAAATAACGTTAGAAACGTTATTCACGAGTCACGAACGTTATCACACATTCAAAGAACCCGATGGCATTTTGATGAATTTTGTAGTCCGTATTAGGACTGATTGTTTGAAAGCATACAACAAAAATTTAGAATTAAAAAAGCAACAACATACGAATCGCAATAATACAAACAAGCCGGTTTATACAAGACAATGTTCGGGAGAGAAAATGCTTATAGTTATATACATCGCGAAGTCGTAAACTCTCGATACACATTGCGTTATGACACATTCGTTTAGATATTCCCGTGAGATTTCTGCAAATATTACAGATAATGATGTTAAATCGTGTTACCAGCTTTCAATATATCTATTGTAGGCAATTTCTTTTGCATGATTTCTGATCTTTAATGACTGGTAGAAATATCGAATCTCCCTATAATTTATTTAAACCTGAAAGAATACGATCGATGTCGTCATGATCTAAATGAAATATATACATAATCTAAAGCTATACCGACATTGTAATCCCCTTGCAATTTGTTTATTTACAAGACAAAAATCGCTTTCGAGGCCCTCCGAAGCCATAGTAAATATGCATAAACATGAATGTACATGTCCAATGTATGGGCATATCTCTGTTGTGTCTAATGATTTCAGGGTGTTCAATTTAGATCATACGCTGACATATTTGTCACATATTCAGGCCCTATCGCTCAGTATATCTAGGCATAGGTGTCGTACGTTTGTGTTCTTGTACGTACAGTATGGAACATGGGTGTCGTAATGTAATTTTCTTTTATCTAAAACACATTTCTGACCGGACATGACCTTCACTGATGTTTTGATTAAAACGTCTCGGAATGTACGCGTTAGTTACATGTCGTTAACATTCACATCGCATGGGTGTATCGTATTGTTAAAACTGCCAGGAAATAAAAATCACCAAGGGGATGAGGAATGCAGAATTCGGGTGTTTTAAAACATTCGAATTTCCCCAAATTTGTAACTTGCGCATAGGTTAGCATTCTCTGAATGGGTGTTAAAATGTAAAAATCATTCTGATCTACATTAGTTTGTTCCAACTAGATCTGGCGACATAATTTTATTTTTTCATCTATTGTAACGTCATGTCAGTGTTCCTGTGACGTAGGCTATGGATTTAGTAAGCTCCATAGTAAAGTTAGGATTTTTCTAACTTCAAGCCTGATCCCTAAAGCTTACCGCAATCAATGAAAATGGTTTTTAGCTTTTGAAGCTTTAATGTTTTAAACTGTTTTTCAAAATTCACCCTGTAATATTTCTTGAAATAGTAATTTAATAATGTAAATAATGAATGAAACATGTTTGTCGAAATGGGAATTTTAGACACCAATTTCCAATATGCGTTTTTTCAAGGTTTTTAACCTAGAGGGGGTCATTGGGCTATCAAATTATCCGATACCCTATCTTCTTCTTATGTCAAATGATTGCTGAAGTGTAAAGGTAAAACATATTGAAATGTTTCAAAAATCTGAAGGTTTTTGAAAACACAATTTTCCGGATATGGTAGGCTATGATTAGTCAAAATTTGACCACTATATGTGCATTTTCATCACCTTGAAACCAAGAGCATGGTTCAGTAGATGAAAAATTATTGAAAACAGTCAAATGCAATACATTTTCTTCAATTCATATGAAAGAAACATATTTCTATCGTTTAAATAATGACAGTGCCTTAAAATGTATGTAGAGTAACACTGCTTGTTTTAAAGTGATGTGTTCTATTGTTAGAAGTGGTTGTACTCTGGGAAAGGCCGCTAAACATATTTTCCATCGGGAATTTGATCAATATACATCCTCGACAAAATGCATGTAAATGTTGATAGAAATATGTAGGTTTTTCAATTTTAAAATGTGGTATGGGGAATTACCTTAATCGTAAACATAATAAAGTAGAACAAACGACATTGATAGATTTGAATTTTGTATAACCATTTATAATCAATATACTCATTTGAAATATATAAGCGCTGATATTCAAGTATATATTGATCAGTAGTTAAAGTACAGAGTGCATGTAGGCCGCTGAAGACAGGAATTCGTAAACAGAATCATACAGGTTTTAATATCCTAATTACAATAGGTGTTGAGCTGTGTAAATCGGACAAAGCAGCCGACGATCGCATATCAATCTTCTTACAAAATAACGTTCTGAAGGTAGGAATTTCATTCAAAGTGGCACACGTATAGATTGCTGACCTCTGATCTTTTTTTTTATAACGCTAATCAGATTCTTCTCAAGTCGAATTTATTTCTCTAGGTGTTTAAGTATGACCGAGTGGATCTAAGGTTTCTATCAAGATAACAACGAATGAGAAACACAAAGATAACTGAGGAGGTAGACCAAAGCATTTCATAATCAGAATTTGTGTCAAAATACATAAACTTCTGAACAAACTATCATGATTAATCATTCTTGATAAACATTTCATTTTGAAATGTACTTCTTCAATGCACGATAGAGATAAACAGGTTATTTGGATGGAATAAAATGGAACCCCCAAACATACATTGCTTTAAAAATTCTTCAATCCCGCGAAAAGATTTCTTAATTAGTTACAACTATCTGACTATGGTTCAATCAAAGTACTGAAACAAGATGACGAACGACACTGTTTCACAAAGATACTAATGTTACATATACTGTTTATCTATTCTGTTTAATTCCTATGCTGAAATTAAGATTTCAACACTCTTCACTCTTTTCAACACTGTTCCAACACTCTTCAAAAACGACCATATTTTGTTTAGTTAACCACCATAAAAGGGCTAAAAATATTGCCAATGCAGCGCTAAACCCTAATCAATCAATCTATGCTGGTGGGAAACAACTGATGCCTTGGAGGTGAAAAAGAAAAACAACAGAAAGTAAATCTAAATCCAAGTCTGAAAATTCACATGCTGTCATTGAAACATAATTGCAACTTAGTTTAGCATTTAGCTTCACACAGAACTTTAATTCCACAGTAACTATAGTAGCTGAACTGTATGCAAAATTTGCACTAAAGCATGTTGACTGATTTGCAAAACAGAGATTTAAGGTAGAAGCCAGAAAACGAAAATATTGTTTTCAATACTATCAATCATATCACTCATATAAATATTTTATATTGATACATGTGTTAACTGATCTTCAGGTTAGACAAGATTAGATAAATCAAAGGCCCAAGATCGAGACACCTGGAGATCTCTTGTCGGCGACCTATACCCCAGAAAGGGTTGCAGGCCTAAGTAAGGTGAGTAAGTTTTCCGACTACTCCAGAAAAACTCCTTTGTTAGGTATATCTTCTTGACTTGACGGGAAAGACCGAGCGATGTTCCGATTGCACCTGGATCTTGATTACACAACTTTCATTTATAAATTGGAACCTAACACGGTAGCACTGACTGTATGCACGTGGGGAAAGGTTAGATTGCGTATGCACATGTTTACCGAAATCAGCCATAGCTATTGTTTTACTCAAATCTACCATCAATAAGTTAAAAGTACGTATATGAAAGGTGACGATAACGAACAGTGATCATGCGTATCATTATTTGATATGCTTGAAAAAACGTTCCAGATCATCTTGTCAAAAGAATTAATCTAACATCAGCACTGTTTTATAAAAAGAGTATTTTGAAATGTTTTTTTATGGTTTGTGAAAAACAGTTTCGGTGTTTTAAAATGACAAACGATTAAACTATGGAGTTTAAAAGTTATACAATGAATTCAGTTAATATACAGAAGGACGTCTCCATATGAGTGAAAAATTCTTATACTATGGAGTTTAAAAGTTTTACAATGAATTCAATTGATATACAGAAGGACGTCTCCATATGAGTGAAAAATTCTCGAGCGAGACGTTAAGCATGTAAAAATTATACGGTACCAATTTTGATGCACCAGATGCGCATTTCGACAAATAATGTCTCTTCAGTGATGCTCAACCGAAATGTTTGAAATCCGAAATAACTATCAAGTTTTAGATCTAAATATAGCCAAAAACAGCGTGCCAAACAAGTGGAGCCAAATTCGTCCAAGGATATGAGCTATGCATGAGGGAGATACTCCTTAATTTTGAAATGAATTTCTAAATTTTATAACAGCAATTAAATATACATCCGTATTTTCAACCTAGTAACGAAGTACTTAGCTACTGGGCTGTAGAGACCCTCGGGGACTAACAGTCCACCAGCAGAGGCCTCGACCCAGGGGTCATAATGTAAAACTTATACGGTACCAATTTTGATGCACCAGATGCGCATTTCGACAAATAATGTCTTCAGCAAGATACAATCAATCAATCAATATACAGAAGTAAGAAAGTCAATGTCCTGATGGTAGGAAGTTTAATACACGAATATCGGAATGTACTAAAAGGGGCATGGACACGATTTGAGCTGAAAATTTTAAAATTTTATTTTCCAATTGTTATTGCCTACAATGAAAGGTGAAGACAACGAACACTGATCAATGTCATAACTCCTCTAAGAAATGCAAAATAGATCATTGGAAAAACACGGCTCCTGGACGTACCAGAGGTGGAATCAGGTGCCTAGGAGGAGCAAGCGTCCCCTGTCGACCGGCAAATCCCCCGTGGGCCCTATATCCTGATCAGGTAAACAGTTATCCGTAGTCAAAAGAAGTCTGCCAAGAACGACCTTACATCGGTATGAAACACGTCAGACAGCATTTGACCCAATGATAGGTTGTATTGACGATCTATATCGTTATAATGACCATAGAATTTGCGAAATGCTTACTTCAATCGGGACTGTTGAAACCCCTGCACCATCAACCTGTTTGTCAGTAGATTGCCTCGATTTAAAAACTGCAATGCTTAAGTAAATTGTTTCTAATGGTCAACCAAAATTTGATTATCGGAAATTGAGTTATAAGTGAGATACAGCACTCACAATTCCTTGTTATATAAACAAGAATCATGCCATGTTTTGGTTGACATATAGATTTCTTAAAAGAAAATTGCATGTTCAAAACAAAATGAGATGTGCCAAACACTAAAAACTATTTAGTTGATATGTAGCCTATATGCAAACATTAAAACATGACATGAGCCTTGTTTACGTAACAAAGAAATATGAGCTGGATATCGACAACTGACATTCAAATTTGTGCTGACCATCAGAAATACCTTAGTTAAGCATTCTAAACCTTAAAAATGAAGAAGAAAATACAATTTGACAATTTTCAGCTCAATTCGTGTCCATGTCCCTTTAACATGACAGGAGCGGATTAAATAGGGAAGCGGGTTGGACCATCTGAAATATTATTTCATATCGCCGCTAAGCTGATGACGAAAAATGAAATAAAGTGGAATGTTTTTACTTGTTTTTCATTTAAGGTAATTCCCCACACCAAGTCAAATGATGTTAGAAACGTTATTCACGAGTCACGAATGTTCTCACACATTCAACGAATTTTGATGAATTTTGTAGACCGTATTAGAACTGATTGTTTGAAAGCAAACAACAAAAATTTAGAATTAAAAAAGCAACAACATACGAATCGCAATAATACAAACAAGCCGGTTTATACAAGACAACGCTCGGGAGAGAAAATGCTTATAGTTATATACATCACGAAGTCGTAAACTCTCGATACACATTGCGTTATGACACATTCGTTTAGAAATTCCTGTGCGATTTCTGAAAATATTACAGATTATGATTTTAAATCGTGTTGCAGCTTTCAATGTATCTATTGTAGGCAATTTCTTTTGCGTGATTTCTGATCTTTAATGACTGGTAGAAATATCGAATCTCCCTATAATTTATTTAAACCTATAATAATACGATCGATGTCGTCATGATCTAAATAAAATATATACATAATCTAAAGCTATACCGACATTGTAATCTCCTTGCAATTTGTTTATTTACAAGACAAAAATCGCTTTCGAGGCCCTCCGAAGTCATAGTAAATGTGCATATACATGTATGTACATGTCCAATGTATGGGCATATCTCTGTTGTGTCTAATGATTTCAGGGTGTTCAATTTAGATCATACGCTGACATATTTGTCACATATTCAGGCCCTATCGCTCAGTATATCTAGGCATAGGTGTCGTACGTTTGTGTTCTTGTACGTACAGTATGGAACATGGGTGTCGTAATGTAATTTTCTTTTATCTAAAACACATTTCTGACCGGACATGACCTTCACTGATGTTTTGATTAAAACGTCTCGGAATGTACGCGTTAGTTACATGTCGTTAACATTCACATCGCATGGGTGTATCGTATTGTTAAAACTACCAGGAAATAACAATTACCAAGGGGATGAGGAATGCAGAATTCGGGTGTTTTAAAACATTCGAATTTCCCCAAATTTGTAACTTGCGCATAGGTTAACATTCTCGGAATGAACGTTAAAATGTAAAAATTCTGATCTACATTAGTTTGTTCCAACTAGATCTGGCGACAAGATTTTATTTTTTCATCTATTGTAACGTCATGTCAGTGTTCCTGTGACGTAGGCTATGGATTTAGTAAGCTCCATAGTAAAGTTAGGATTTTTCTACCTTCAAGCCTGATCCCTAAAGCTTACCGCAATCAATGAAAGTGGTTTTTAGCTTTTGAAGCTTTAATGTTTTAAACTGTTTTTCAAAATCCACCCTGTGATATTTCTTGAAAAAGTAATTTAATAATGTAAATAATGAATGAAACATGTTTGTCGAGATAGGAATTTTAGACACCATTTTCCAATATGCGTTTTTTCAAGGTTTTTAACCTAGAGGGGGTCATTGGGCTATCAAATTATCCGATACCCTATCTTCTTCTTATGTCAAATGATTGCTGAAGTGTAAAGGTAAAACATATTGAAATGTTTCAAAAATCTGAAGGTTTTTGAAAACACAATTTTCCGGATATGGTAGGCTATGATTAGTCAAAATTTGACCACTATATGTGCATTTTCATCACCTTGAAACCAAGAGCATGGTTCAGTAGATGAAAAATTATTGAAAACAGTCAAATGCAATTCATTTTCTTCAATTCATATGAAAGAAACATATTTCTATCGTTTAAATAATGACAGTGCCTTAAAATGTATGTAGAGTAACACTGCTTGTTTTAAAGTGATGTGTTCTATTGTTAGAAGTGGTTGTACTCTGGGAAAGGCCGCTAAACATATTTTCCATCGGGAATTTGATCAATTTACATCCTCGACAAAATGCATGCAAATGTTGATAGAAATATGTAGGTTTTTCAATTTTAAAATGTGGTATGGGGAATTACCTTAATCGTAAACATAATAAAGTAGAACAAACGACATTGATAGATTTGAATTTTGTATAACCATTTATAATCAATATACTCATTTGAAATATATAAGCGCTGATATTCAAGTATATATTGATCAGTAGTTAAAGTACAGAGTGCATGTAGGCCGCTGAAGACAGGAATTCGTAAACAGAATCATACAGGTTTAAATATCCTAATTACAATAGGTGTTGAGCTGTGTAAATCGGGACAAAGCAGCCGACGATCGCATATCAATCTTCTTACAAAATAACGTTCTGAAGGTAGGAATTTCATTCAAAGTGGCACACGTATAGATTGCTGACCTCTGATCTTTTTTTTTATAACGCTAATCAGATTCTTCTCAAGTCGAATTTATTTCTCTAGGTGTTTAATTATGGCCGAGTGGATCTAAGGTTTCTATTAAGATAACAACGAATGAGAAACACAAAGATAACTGAGGAGGTAGACCAAAGCATTTCATAATCAGAATTTGTGTCAAAATACATAAACTTCTGAACAAACTATCATGATTAATCATTCTTGATAAACATTTCATTTTGAAATGTACTTCTTCAATGCACGATAGAGATAAACAGGTTTTTGGGTGGAATAAAATGGAACCCCCAAACATACATTGCTTTAAAAATTCTTCAATCCCGCGAAAAGATTTCTTAATTAGTTACAACTATCTGACTATGGTTCAATCAAAGTACTGAAACAAGATGACGGACGACACTGTTTCACAAAGATACTAATGTTACATATACTGTTTATCTATTCTGTTTAATTCCTATGCTGAAATTAAGATTTCAACACTCTTCACTCTTTTCAACACTGTTCCAACACTCTTCAAAAACGACCATATTTTGTTTAGTTAACCACCATAAAAGGGCTAAATATATTGCCAATGCAGCGCTAAACTCCAATCAATCAATCTATGCTGGTGGGAAACAACTTGTGCCTTGGACGTGAAAAAGAAAAACAACAGAAAGTAAATCTAAATCCAAGTCTGAAAATTCACATGCTGTCATTGAAACATAATTGCAACTTAGTTTAGCATTTAGCTTCACACAGAACTTTAATTCCACAGTAACTATAGTAGCTGAACTGTATGCAAAATTTGCACTAAAGCTTGTTGACTGATTTGCAAAACAGAGATTTAAGGTAGAAGCCAGAAAACGAAAATATTGTTTTCAATACTATCAATCATATCACTCATATAAATATTTTATATTGATACATGTGTTAACTGATCTTCAGGTTAGACAAGATTAGATAAATCAAAGGCCCAAGATCGAGACACCTGGAGATCTCTTGTCGGCGACCTATACCCCAGAAAGGGTTGCAGGCCTAAGTAAGGTGAGTAAGTTTTCCGACTACTCCAGAAAAACTCCTTTGTTAGGTATATCTTCTTGACTTGACGGGAAAGACCGAGCGATGTTCCGATTGCACCTGGATCTTGATTACACAACTTTCATTTATAAATTGGAACCTAACACGGTAGCACTGACTGTATGCACGTGGGGAAAGGTTAGATTGCGTATGCACATGTTTACCGAAATCAGCCATAGCTATTGTTTTACTCAAATCTACCATCAATAAGTTAAAAGTACGTATATGAAAGGTGACGATAACGAACAGTGATCATGCGTATCATTATTTGATATGCTTGAAAAAACGTTCCAGATCATCTTGTCAAAAGAATTAATCTAACATCAGCACTGTTTTATAAAAGAATGATTTTGAAATGTTTTTTTATGGTTTGTGAAAAACAGTTTCGGTGTTTTAAAATGACAAACGATTAAACTATGGAGTTTAAAAGTTATACAATGAATTCAGTTAATATACAGAAGGACGTCTCCATATGAGTGAAAAATTCTTATACTATGGAGTTTAAAAGTTTTACAATGAATTCAATTGATATACAGAAGGACGTCTCCATATGAGTGAAAAATTCTCGAGCGAGACGTTAAGCATGTAAAAATTATACGGTACCAATTTTGATGCACCAGATGCGCATTTCGACAAATAATGTCTCTTCAGTGATGCTCAACCGAAATGTTTGAAATCCGAAATAACTATCAAGTTTTAGATCTAAATATAGCCAAAAACAGCGTGCCAAACAAGTGGAGCCAAATTCGTCCAAGGATATGAGCTATGCATGAGGGAGATACTCCTTAATTTTGAAATGAATTTCTAAATTTTATAACAGCAATTAAATATACATCCGTATTTTCAACCTAGTAACGAAGTACTTAGCTACTGGGCTGTAGAGACCCTCGGGGACTAACAGTCCACCAGCAGAGGCCTCGACCCAGGGGTCATAATGTAAAACTTATACGGTACCAATTTTGATGCACCAGATGCGCATTTCGACAAATAATGTCTTCAGCAAGATACAATCAATCAATCAATATACAGAAGTAAGAAAGTCAATGTCCTGATGGTAGGAAGTTTAATACACGAATATCGGAATGTACTAAAAGGGGCATGGACACGATTTGAGCTGAAAATTTTAAAATTTTATTTTCCAATTGTTATTGCCTACAATGAAAGGTGAAGACAACGAACACTGATCAATGTCATAACTCCTCTAAGAAATGCAAAATAGATCATTGGAAAAACACGGCTCCTGGACGTACCAGAGGTGGAATCAGGTGCCTAGGAGGAGCAAGCGTCCCCTGTCGACCGGCAAATCCCCCGTGGGCCCTATATCCTGATCAGGTAAACAGTTATCCGTAGTCAAAAGAAGTCTGCCAAGAACGACCTTACATCGGTATGAAACACGTCAGACAGCATTTGACCCAATGATAGGTTGTATTGACGATCTATATCGTTATAATGACCATAGAATTTGCGAAATGCTTACTTCAATCGGGACTGTTGAAACCCCTGCACCATCAACCTGTTTGTCAGTAGATTGCCTCGATTTAAAAACTGCAATGCTTAAGTAAATTGTTTCTAATGGTCAACCAAAATTTGATTATCGGAAATTGAGTTATAAGTGAGATACAGCACTCACAATTCCTTGTTATATAAACAAGAATCATGCCATGTTTTGGTTGACATATAGATTTCTTAAAAGAAAATTGCATGTTCAAAACAAAATGAGATGTGCCAAACACTAAAAACTATTTAGTTGATATGTAGCCTATATGCAAACATTAAAACATGACATGAGCCTTGTTTACGTAACAAAGAAATATGAGCTGGATATCGACAACTGACATTCAAATTTGTGCTGACCATCAGAAATACCTTAGTTAAGCATTCTAAACCTTAAAAATGAAGAAGAAAATACAATTTGACAATTTTCAGCTCAATTCGTGTCCATGTCCCTTTAACATGACAGGAGCGGATTAAATAGGGAAGCGGGTTGGACCATCTGAAATATTATTTCATATCGCCGCTAAGCTGATGACGAAAAATGAAATAAAGTGGAATGTTTTTACTTGTTTTTCATTTAAGGTAATTCCCCACACCAAGTCAAATGATGTTAGAAACGTTATTCACGAGTCACGAACGTTCTCACACATTCAACGAATTTTGATGAATTTTGTAGACCGTATTAGAACTGATTGTTTGAAAGCAAACAACAAAAATTTAGAATTAAAAAAGCAACAACATACGAATCGCAATAATACAAACAAGCCGGTTTATACAAGACAACGCTCGGGAGAGAAAATGCTTATAGTTATATACATCACGAAGTCGTAAACTCTCGATACACATTGCGTTATGACACATTCGTTTAGAAATTCCTGTGCGATTTCTGAAAATATTACAGATTATGATTTTAAATCGTGTTGCAGCTTTCAATGTATCTATTGTAGGCAATTTCTTTTGCGTGATTTCTGATCTTTAATGACTGGTAGAAATATCGAATCTCCCTATAATTTATTTAAACCTATAATAATACGATCGATGTCGTCATGATCTAAATAAAATATATACATAATCTAAAGCTATACCGACATTGTAATCTCCTTGCAATTTGTTTATTTACAAGACAAAAATCGCTTTCGAGGCCCTCCGAAGTCATAGTAAATGTGCATATACATGTATGTACATGTCCAATGTATGGGCATATCTCTGTTGTGTCTAATGATTTCAGGGTGTTCAATTTAGATCATACGCTGACATATTTGTCACATATTCAGGCCCTATCGCTCAGTATATCTAGGCATAGGTGTCGTACGTTTGTGTTCTTGTACGTACAGTATGGAACATGGGTGTCGTAATGTAATTTTCTTTTATCTAAAACACATTTCTGACCGGACATGACCTTCACTGATGTTTTGATTAAAACGTCTCGGAATGTACGCGTTAGTTACATGTCGTTAACATTCACATCGCATGGGTGTATCGTATTGTTAAAACTACCAGGAAATAACAATTACCAAGGGGATGAGGAATGCAGAATTCGGGTGTTTTAAAACATTCGAATTTCCCCAAATTTGTAACTTGCGCATAGGTTAACATTCTCGGAATGAACGTTAAAATGTAAAAATTCTGATCTACATTAGTTTGTTCCAACTAGATCTGGCGACAAGATTTTATTTTTTCATCTATTGTAACGTCATGTCAGTGTTCCTGTGACGTAGGCTATGGATTTAGTAAGCTCCATAGTAAAGTTAGGATTTTTCTACCTTCAAGCCTGATCCCTAAAGCTTACCGCAATCAATGAAAGTGGTTTTTAGCTTTTGAAGCTTTAATGTTTTAAACTGTTTTTCAAAATCCACCCTGTGATATTTCTTGAAAAAGTAATTTAATAATGTAAATAATGAATGAAACATGTTTGTCGAGATAGGAATTTTAGACACCATTTTCCAATATGCGTTTTTTCAAGGTTTTTAACCTAGAGGGGGTCATTGGGCTATCAAATTATCCGATACCCTATCTTCTTCTTATGTCAAATGATTGCTGAAGTGTAAAGGTAAAACATATTGAAATGTTTCAAAAATCTGAAGGTTTTTGAAAACACAATTTTCCGGATATGGTAGGCTATGATTAGTCAAAATTTGACCACTATATGTGCATTTTCATCACCTTGAAACCAAGAGCATGGTTCAGTAGATGAAAAATTATTGAAAACAGTCAAATGCAATTCATTTTCTTCAATTCATATGAAAGAAACATATTTCTATCGTTTAAATAATGACAGTGCCTTAAAATGTATGTAGAGTAACACTGCTTGTTTTAAAGTGATGTGTTCTATTGTTAGAAGTGGTTGTACTCTGGGAAAGGCCGCTAAACATATTTTCCATCGGGAATTTGATCAATTTACATCCTCGACAAAATGCATGCAAATGTTGATAGAAATATGTAGGTTTTTCAATTTTAAAATGTGGTATGGGGAATTACCTTAATCGTAAACATAATAAAGTAGAACAAACGACATTGATAGATTTGAATTTTGTATAACCATTTATAATCAATATACTCATTTGAAATATATAAGCGCTGATATTCAAGTATATATTGATCAGTAGTTAAAGTACAGAGTGCATGTAGGCCGCTGAAGACAGGAATTCGTAAACAGAATCATACAGGTTTAAATATCCTAATTACAATAGGTGTTGAGCTGTGTAAATCGGGACAAAGCAGCCGACGATCGCATATCAATCTTCTTACAAAATAACGTTCTGAAGGTAGGAATTTCATTCAAAGTGGCACACGTATAGATTGCTGACCTCTGATCTTTTTTTTTATAACGCTAATCAGATTCTTCTCAAGTCGAATTTATTTCTCTAGGTGTTTAATTATGGCCGAGTGGATCTAAGGTTTCTATTAAGATAACAACGAATGAGAAACACAAAGATAACTGAGGAGGTAGACCAAAGCATTTCATAATCAGAATTTGTGTCAAAATACATAAACTTCTGAACAAACTATCATGATTAATCATTCTTGATAAACATTTCATTTTGAAATGTACTTCTTCAATGCACGATAGAGATAAACAGGTTTTTGGGTGGAATAAAATGGAACCCCCAAACATACATTGCTTTAAAAATTCTTCAATCCCGCGAAAAGATTTCTTAATTAGTTACAACTATCTGACTATGGTTCAATCAAAGTACTGAAACAAGATGACGGACGACACTGTTTCACAAAGATACTAATGTTACATATACTGTTTATCTATTCTGTTTAATTCCTATGCTGAAATTAAGATTTCAACACTCTTCACTCTTTTCAACACTGTTCCAACACTCTTCAAAAACGACCATATTTTGTTTAGTTAACCACCATAAAAGGGCTAAATATATTGCCAATGCAGCGCTAAACTCCAATCAATCAATCTATGCTGGTGGGAAACAACTTGTGCCTTGGACGTGAAAAAGAAAAACAACAGAAAGTAAATCTAAATCCAAGTCTGAAAATTCACATGCCGTCATTGAAACATAATTGCAACTTAGATTAACATTTAGCTTCACAAAGGACTTTAATTCCACAGTAACTATAGTAGCTGAACTGTATGCAAAATTTGCACTAAAGCATTTTGACTGATTTGCAAAACAGAGATTTAAGGTAGAAGCCAGAAAACGAAAATATTGTTTTCAATACTATCAATCATATCACCCATATAAATATCTTATATTGATACATGTGTTAATTGATCTTCAGTTTAGACAAGATTAGATAAATCATGTTGATGAAGATTTTAATGATTGCATGAAACTCTGACATGTCTGTAAAACAAATCACCTTCTTAGAGCAATCCACTCTCCTTGTGATTTTTCATTAACCTCTTCATAAACAAGGGTGGTATATATTGTCTACACCTGTTTCCTTCAGAAAATACATCAAATCTCTAATAAATGTTAGTTACACATTTTCTACAAAAATATCATATCCCCTTATTGTCTTCGAAATGTGTTGTTCTTTGGTCTCATTTAAGTACAATCAAGTTTTCTTTTCACATCATTCATTCTTCGTTCTAATGTGTTTATTTCGAAACTTAAATACCACCTTAACTGCCATAGCAAAGAGAATACCGGGGATCAAGTCATTGTAATACCGATATGGATTTTCGAATGAAGACTCTGAAAACGGACGGCTTTTGCAATTGAATATTTGCTACCCATCAGGCACTTTTGTGGATTTTGTTTTAAATTCCCAACGATTTGTTTCCATGCTTAATGATATCAAACAAGAATCTCACATGCCCTTTTGCCTTTTCGGTCACCTGGGCATTAGTTAAAAGTTTCACTTGCCTTAAGGGCTATGGAATCTATAATAATTTTCCTATTCTGCATATATGGACTACATTCTTTTATTCAGCAACAGTACAAAACAAGATGTGTTCTTTAAAAAAAAACCACCCAAAAGCCCCCAAAAGTGTTGATATTGATAAAAGACTTTACAGAATATGATGTATATCATATTATTATATTAACAATATATGTCCATATTTAGCGCGCCCTATAGTCAGAACCCTGGAGTTGCGACTTTTTTTTTTTTTTTTTTTTTTTTTTTTTTTTTTTTTTACAATTTTGGTGCATCCCTTTCTGCTTTTCCTAAATATGCATTTAGTTTTATGTCTTTGCCCAACTATCTATTTTGAATTGCTTATAGGAGTTATGAGATTGGTCAGTGTTTCATACAGTATCAGCAAACTTAAAGACGTCTTTCAAATGATAAAAACATTTAATCACTGAATACCACAATGGCCATGTTCGCATCCTGGTACCAAAACCACGGACCTGCCATTGGGAAAATAAAATTATAAAATTTCGATAATTGATTACTTGCTCCTTCAAAATATCCATTCAGTTTCAATTTGGTATCATTAACATTAAGCAAGATTTTATTTAAATGTTTTATACAAAAACCACTATATGCCAAGTTTGTCGCCGCCCTTTGAATCAAAACATCTACCCCGGGCAATCATGAAATTTACAATTTTGGTAGAGACCTTCCTGTTCTATGTAGCTGTATATATGAATATTTTCAAAAATTAAATTTCTGGCAATCTTTGTCCCGACCCTAAGGGGTACAGGAGTCCCGCAATTTATAATTTATGTCCTCCTTGTCCTAAAGATGCTTAACACCAATTTCGAAAAGAGTTAGAATGGTTGTTATCAAAAAGAAGTAAAATGTTCAATTGTTAACGCATGACGGACGACGACGGATGCTGACCAATTGTGACATGTTACCCAGGTGACCTAAGAGTTAATTAAATGTTGTCAAAACAAACACTGCTCAAATGGTTAAGAATTTTAAGGTTAAAAATGGAAGGTGAAAGGTGAATATTATTTACTAGCTGTTGGATGAATACCTTCATTGCGTAAATAGTGTAACTGATTTTCATTTTTCTATAGAATAACTAATGAGACTATGCTGATAAATTGAGGTTTTCAATGTTCTATTTTTTATAGAATTGTTATATTTCCCCGTGGATAGCTCATGAATAAAACAAAACAAATCAGAAATCGGTAATTTTATCCTCCAATTTGAAATTAGCAGGGGCAAATCCTTTACAAGATCTGAGCAAAATGAAGTTGTCTATCATTAATCAGTGCGAGATGAGTTGTGAAAGTCGTAATATACAAGAAAATTGGTAAAATGAAAAGTGTAGTAAATCGTTGGAGCGCCATTCTTTAATTGGATGCTATTAAATGTTTAAAAGCTTTAATGATTACAAAATTAGGTCATGAAACAAATGTAGGAAAACATTGCCATATATACTTGTATAAACTAATGGATAACACTGTAAATTATGTTGAAATCACCATATCTAAAACAAAATAAGAGATAATTTAGTTGTTATTCGCTTTGTTTTTCGATTTATACTATTGTCACCGCATAGGTTTACATTCGGAATTCAAACTTTCTCTTCATAAAAACATGAAACAGAATCATTCATTTACTACATACATCTATCGAACGTTAGATTTTTATACCTTTTTTAATTGCGAGTAAATTTTCCAATAAGTTTAAAATGCAAAAACAAATTGTCTTCTAATCATGTAATAGTTAGGTAAATTAGGTCAATTTCACTTTGATCACTATTTAAAATCTAAATATATTTAAATGATTTAAGAGAATCCAATCTCCTCTCCTTAGATATTGATCAAGACATAGGGCTCACGGCGGGTGTGACCGGTCGACAGAGGATGCTTATTCCTCCTAGGCACCTGGGCACTTATTCACAAATGATCTTACGACTAAGATCAATATTTATGAACACTGTAGTCTTACTTTTTGATTTCTTGTAAATTTTCTTAATTAATATGTACAGCCATGGTTTATAAAACTTGAATACATACTTATGATCTAATGATTGTTATTTGATTTTCAGACTGAATTATTTTTTCAGCTTAGTCGTAAGATGTTTGGTGAATAAGGACCCTGATTCCACCTCTGGTATATTCAGGAGTCCATATCTGCCCAACCCTATTTTGTATTGCTTATAGTAGTGATGATTGTGGTTACTGTTCGTTATCTTCGCCATTCATAACTATGAATTCTAACAAAATATACCCTTCAGATCAAGTAAAATCTTGTAAGCCTGAATTTGGTAAAAATAAAACCTTGAACAAGAAATTTCAGAAAAAAATATTTTCCTGTACGTATGAATTCTGACAAAGTTTATCCTTATAGATACTGCTTCATGAAGCAAATGAATAAGTAGTGGTAAAAATTTGATTTTAGAATAACTCAGTTCCGTGTATAACCTTAGCCTCGTGTGAAGTCTCTGTATGATTAGAAAAAAATAGCAGGGTGACACAATAGTCAGAATTTAAATGACGCATCATACGTTTATATTTCTTAAAGAGTTAAGTTCAGATGGAATATAAAAGATTTGTCATGTAGGATAAACTGATCACTGAATTTAAAGTCCACTGGGGACGAAAGAGCATATTTCGGCTGTTTTATCTGTGATCTATTTAAGTGTATGAGATATGTGCTTCATAGATCAGATGTCAGCTGATACCCTGAATCATTCCCTCGTTCATTCAACTCCGCATGGCAAAATATCTTTAGAAAATAATACTGTGGAACTAAATTCACCCAATGGATCACAAAAATTCAAGATTACCTTTACGTCAACTTTAATTAAAGAAGTATAGACGCAAACTTAAACCCATAAAGATCACTTTTAAATCCTGTTTACTTTCAACATTCGGTTAAAAGTCAACATTTATAATTTACTTCGCATCAAATATATACTTTAATTTCATTTACTTTTTAAAAAATCCAAAAGTGACTATTCCTATTTCAAGATATCCGATCCACAAAAGCCCCATTTTTAAAGGAATGTTGTGCAATACAAAAGTCGGTACAAAAGAAATTAAAGGTAAGTTTAACATATGCAGTGATTTACGGAAATCAAAAGAAACATCTGTCCTGTAGTATACATGTAACATTAATCCCTATGAGAAAAACATATTCTTGAAAAATAAAGTCAATAAGAATATAATTTCTAAAGAAAGCTCATTCGATCACCATGGTTTTTTCAAAATATGTGAAGAAAAGTAAAGGTCACCATACAAATTATACAATAACTATTTTTACTAAATGTTTACAAGGAGAGATAACTCACATTAAAATGTATAATTTGCTATAAATAGATCCAGGTCTAATCTATTTTCTTCACATCTTTAGCCAGTGGCGGATTCAGGATTTCAGAAAAAAAGAGGGCGTGTGAAAGTCAAGTATTAACCAAAATAATCAGCCATTGGGGTGCCAAATTCGGAGTTTCATATATATACTCCAGTACTGCCTTGTAAATTTGTGGGGTAAAAGACGGGGAGACTCCCATGTATATCCGCTTCTGTTAGCACATTAATAATTAGACAATTTGGTTTTTTTAAAAAGACAATATATATTGTTTTTGAAAATAGATATTTTTATGGATCGGATATCTTACGCGTTATATGTCAATATAATGTTATATATTTGCACTTGAGCATATCAGATCAGAAAAGGGTGAACAGATATAACAATACCTTTTTTTCTCTTTCGTGCCTCACAAAAAAACATATTTTCAAGTGAAGCATTTTCAAATCTTTTTATTACTAACACAGCTTTGGTTATATTGTCTTCTGAGATTGAATATCACCTATGGAACACCTATCTTATATATATTTTCTCTATTATTTTTTCTTCCTTCAGTTTTGGCCTCAGGAGATTTGATTTTCACAGTGATGTTAGAACCCAAGATTTATTGTCCATGGTTATCACTGATAAAACATTAGCAAATGTAAATTTGAAATATAATAAATATGTTCTTTCCTTGTAATTTCAAATCCATTCAGTGATGCATAACACTTTGCTTTGAATTAATATGCTTTTTAATCAATAATAATAATAATATACCTTATTTATCCAGAATAACACAAATTAGCATATACAGCTAGTTTCCATTATGGTCCTACATTACATAATGAATAAGAAACAAATTGTTTTCTGTACATCATGAATAACATTGCTATGGTAATATAACAATTTACAGTCTACTTCACTACAAACATTCGAAATATAAACACTTCAAATTAGATTGAAACCCTATACATACATTTTCCCAATTGTAGACTAAACTGAGTTTGTATTCTTAAGTATATATATATATATATATATATATATATATATATATATATATATATATATATATATCTTCGTTAGGCAAAAACAGACCCATCTGTCTGGTTTCACACATAAGCTTTTGCAATGTGCCGACTGGTGTAAAATGTGCCCAATATTCCATTTTCTCCTTCAAAACTAAATAACCTGAATGCATACATAGGGCCAACATCACACATATTTTTACACTTTATCTTTTATAACAGTATGTTTGTTTGTTTGTTGCTTTTTTTTTTTTTTTATTTGGTTTAGTTTTTAATTCAACAAGACTTATTTTTCTATTAATCATTACAGACTTTAGAAGACTTTTTCATAGGGCCTTTTGAAATTAGCTAATTTATGATTTCCTTGGACAATAATGCTACACTTTTTTGACACACTTTTACCCTTTATAATGTTTTAATCATTAGAAGAAAAAAATCATTCATTGAGAAACATTTTGGACATACAATATATTTCTTGAAATTATCTGTTTTAAAATGTATTACATTGTTTGTCTGATACAAAGCTGAAGATGAAAGACTTCGGTAAAGAGGTGCAATGGATGTTGAATAACACAATGAATAATTATATAAAACTTATCTATGCAACAAACGATAAAATCATATCTGAAATAAAGAAAATCGGGCCCAAGTACATTATATATCTAAATAGTACTTTTAGGATAGTTTGAATACATTCATGGTTGTCTCGGATTGTGCTCTCGAATACCAATAATCGAAAGTTTGTAAATTCGAATTCCCTATGGTGGGATAATGTCTTTTGTTAAATTCTTCGAATTAGTCCCAAAACAATGATCAGACCAGGTCAGCAAGTTTCTAGTGTTGTTTTCTATAATGAAAATGCACATGTGTTGACCGCTTATTGTTTTGAGATTAATCAACAGTTATATCAATTTATCCCATGATATGATCTATGCTATGCGATCTTTTATTCTCCTTTGATGCTCAGCATCAGTAACTCCTATATAGTTGTATGCGGGTGTTGTTGGGGTTTTGTCTCATGTATACACGAAATATTGTGTACAGATCTGTGTGTTTAGCCTAAGCATTCAATGAATAGGGTACTTCATTATTTTCCATGAAATAGTTCTTTATGATTTGAAAAACAAGAACGCAGAAAGTTAAGGTGGCAAATGGAAAATCCCCAAAAATTTGCAATTGAAAAGCATAATTTATTGATACGAATGGAATATTTTAGAACTTTACTTGATATTGAATTAAAATATGATGAACTAAAAATACATATTTAGGACGTTATATATTTTATATTTAGATAGATCACGTGATTCGGCGTCACGTGGTTTTAGCAAATATATCTGCGATATAGAGGTCATTAATAAATTTCGATATTGGCAAAGGCAAAGACAAAGGCATAATGAGGTTGAAATTCAAACTTTAATTCATTAATGTTTTAAACAACCACTCTAGTTATGAAAACGCTGCAAATTTCTACAGATTTCGGGGTATAATTGTTGAAATAATATTGTGACGGACAATTAACTGCATTTTATTTAAAATAAAAAAAATATTTTTAAACTTTTATCAGGATAGCAGTATTTTTCAAATAGATTAATATTTCTAGGTTTCACTTTTTTTTAAAAAAAACATTGTGATGCAATAGGGTATGCCTTTGCAAATAATTGAATTTTAAGACCCGCCCATCTGGCCACTTATCAATAAAGAATTAATGTTTTCCTACGGGATAAATAGAAAAATATTTCAGTGAGTTGATAAAAAAGCAATTGTTCTAAAATTAATAGTTTTATATATATCTGCAAATATTTTTCCATTTGATTGTAAAATTAATATAATAATGCATTTTTTTATAAAGAAAAAAACCCAGTTGATGCGCCAATTACTGCAAATAATATGCGTCAGACTATCATGATGACAAGTGCATAGCGATCAATATTTTGCCTATGTCTCAACTTCTAAGATTACTTTAATGACAAAAAACCCGTTTAATGTTTTTACTTATTCCTATACTTCTGTGCATTTAATTATTAATTATTATATTTCATGATAATTTGAAAGATTGCAATACTTTGTTGTTTATGTGCGATGTCACGATGCACATTCCTGTATAGATTAGGACACGCCTCCTTACTGGAACCTTAATTGTGCTTCCAGACCAATTTGCCACATCGCTCATCTGAGTCGCCTTGGCCAATATTTTAAGATTTTTCCTATATATTAGCATGAAAACTTTGATCCTCTAGTGTGTCCCACCCTACCCCTGGGATCCGTGATGTTAACAAACTCGAATCTGCACTATGCCAGGGAGCTTTCATGTACATATATACTTCTCTGACTTAATGGTTCTTCAGAAGATTTTTAAAGATTTTCTCTATGCGTTGGTATATACAACTTTCGTCCCCTATTGTTGTCTCACCTTTCCCCCGGAGGACATGGTTTTAACAAACATGAATCTGGACTAGGTCAGGGAGTTTTCATGTAAATGCAAACATGTCTGGCCCAGCGATTTTTTTTAGGAGAGTTTTGATGGCCCTTGCTATTTTTGCATATTTGTGAGTATCTCCCCTTTAAAGAGGGTATGGCCCATCATTTAAATAACTTGAACGCCCTTCATTAAATGCCTTTTTCCAAGTTTGGTTTACATTGGACCAGTGGTTTTAGAGAAGAAGTTGAAAATGTAAAAGGTTTACAAAAGGACAGACGGCAGATAACGGGTGATCAGAAAAGATTTTTTTTTCTACATTTGCCGCTTTGGCTTCAAGCGGCAGATCTGGAAATTGTGAATGAAAGGTAAGATCTTCATTCTTCATCAGGAGGCGACTCGGTCAGAATATGTGTTATCAGCAACACAAACTAAACCTTATATAAAAGACGAAGACAAAGGTTTCTTCAATGTTCACCTATTCTAAATTTGATTGAATGTTTATCTAGATTTCGTTCCTTAGATTTGAAAAATTGCACGATATTCAACAAGCACAATGGCTCGTGTCAAAAATATCGTATTCGCATTTCGGTTGATATGCAATACATCGTCGTTAGTGAGTCATCATTTCATTTTTCTAACCAATTTTTATAAATACTCTTGCGATGTGCTCCTGTGGGGATCCGGATTAGAATATGTCCTAAGTATCCCTTGCTTGTCGTAAGAGGCGACTAAATTGGGGGGCGGTCCTTCGGATGACACCGGAAAAACCGAGGTCCCGTGTCGCAGCAGTTGTGTGCGATAAAGATTCCCCCCTGCTCAAAGGCCGTAAGCACCAAGCATAGACCTAAATTTTGCAGCCCTTCGAGAGGGACGTTAAACAATATACTGTTAGTCCCCGAGGGTCTCTACAGCCCAGTAGCTAAGTACTTCGTTACTAGCTTAAAAATACGGATGTATATTTAATTGCTGTTATAAAATTTAGAAATTCATTTCAAAATTAAGGATTATCTCCCTCATGCATAGCTCTTATCCTTGAACGAATTTGACTCCACCTTTTTTTGGCACACCGTTTTTACCTATAATAGCTCTAAAACGCCATTGTTATTTCGAATTTCAAATATTTCGGTTGAGCATCACAGAATAGACATAATTTGTCGAAATGTGCATCTGGTACATCAAAATTGGTACCGTATAAGATTTACATACAAATCAATCATTATTGCGATGTTAGTATTAGTCCACTTTCCTGTCTCTAATTATGCAAATTTTCTTTTGTAATGCATTAAACATTGAGAATGATTCATAAAATCATCGAAAATGAAACGTAAAATCATCAGGGTAAAAATTTTGACCTCAAAATAATAGGACCTAAATTTCTTTACAAATATATGCCGTACTATTTCAGTTTTGCATTTGACGCAACATGTTATATTATCACAATGGCTACAGGCTACAATTGTGAAGAAATAGTACATAAATACCTGGTGTATCCACAAGCATCACATTTCCCAGAGAAAAGGAATTTTTATTACTTTTTATGATTTTTATTTAATCGTTTAAGAACATACACGACGTTTATGGCATTTTCTCTACAATCATTTTTTTATCCCCTCGATATGAAGCGTTCTTATAAGATTTCCGAAACAGGTTGAAATTTTATATCGTAGTAATATTACCACACTTTGTATATCGGCCTGGGTAGTTCAATGGTTAGATCACCTACCAAATATAATTAAAAACAGATCTTTTCAAACCGCTACACTGGAGATGGATCTGACAGCATTGTATCTGGGGTCATACTATTTCACATTTCACACTTGACCAATCAAATGACGCCTTTTGCTAACATGAAGTTTTGCTGATATATCGGAACCGAGAACCACGAAAGAATGATTGAAGAAGAGCAATGTTAGAACGCCACAGAAAAGATAATTTACTGATAATGGATGTATAGTATCTAAGATCTTCCTTTGTTCTTCCTTTAACGCTGATATTTTGATTTCCTTTAAACTTTTCATGCATCGACGCCATGTTTTGTTAAATTACAATCCGAATACGCTTCCATACAATGATTATTGATTGGTCCTTTATTCTTTGTCAAGCTATTGTATTTGAATTATTCATGAGACTGGGTCAATAACACGACCTCAAATGCAATGTTGTCAGATCATTCTCCGGTGTAACCGTTAGGAAAGATCTGAATTAATTATATTGATCACCTACATAGTAATGCAGGGGTCTCGGGTTCAATACCACATTGTTCTAGAGATTTTTATCGCCTTCTTTGTTACATGTACTGTAATGTTTATTTATACAACTGAAATATTTAAGGAACTGACTTCCCATTTTACTTGCAACAACCTGAAACAATTAAACTATGCTAAATCTAAAACAGACATGGTAATGTACCCCAAGGGCCTTTGAAGAAGAAATATAACACAAATGAATTGTACTTGAAATGCCATAAAAAAATATAGATTATTGAGAAAAGTCGTGTGTGTCCTGAAATAAAATGATTAGAAATGACAAAATGGCTATTTCAAATGTTGTAATCATAATGTGCCTCATGTGCTGTAATACCTTATGGAATGTGCGAATTAGAATATTTTATTTTTATATTTAGATAACATCAGGTGAGGTAGAATATATAGATATACCTTGACATCCAAGTTTCTGATTGGACCTAGAATGTTGGTATATTCAGGAGTCAGTGTTTGTCCAACTATCTATTTCGTATTGCTTATAGGAGTTATAAGATTGATCACTGTTCGTTATCTTCACCTTTCATTGTATATTTCTGCATTGTCTCTCCTTCTAACCGTAAATCTATCTAACTTCTTTTTCATCTTTTTCTGGTGATAATTGCAATTCTCTGTTGCAAAACTTTCCCATCTACAACCAGGACGATTGCATATGTTTCTGAATTCCGGATCCTACATATTTTTTATGTTGTTGCCAATATACGTGGAGTCATCAGTCTCTGTCCAACTAGCTTATTGCCACAACATGTGTCCCTTACTAGTAATAATACATTGAATACAAATATTATATGAGTGGTATGCAGCCAGATTTATTATCTGTACATATAAAAAATGATTTTATGTTAGTTTTACTTAGTCCTTTCTTTGAAAGTTTTAGAGACTACATGGGACTCTCTTGCAAGAAATCTAACGTATATTTACCAGACTAAAGAGGTATTGGGTACACTAAGTTTGAGATTTGTGTGATATCAAATTTCAGAAGATACTATCATGAATGCTTTGAGCTTGAAGAAGTGAGCCAAAGTTCATATCAATGCAGATTTTTTCTTATTTTTTCTCTATCTTAAATGTATATTCTGAGATCAATATAAAGTGTCAGTCTACACATTGTATTTACTGAAAATAAACCTCTACTATTGCATCCAAACACTTTAATAATTAACAGCTTTACAGTGCATAGATAGAAATCATGAAGAAATAAAACTTCTATAAGAAATACAAAATAGAGAGCTAGGCAAACACTGACCCCTGGATATACCATAGTTGGAATCAGGTGCCTAGGAGGGATAAGCATCCCCAGTATACCGGTCACACCCACCGTGAATCCTATATCCTGATGAGGTAAATGCAGCAAACTATAGACAGAAGCAGTGTGCCAAGAACGGCCTAACAATCAGTATGAAACGTCTGAAGTTTCCACTTCACAACAGTTAATATATTTGTGAACTGTTCAAATGAAGATCACTGGTCGTTATCTTTATCTTTCACGTATTGTGCCACAAACATATACACGATTTGGTGCTAATCAAATGTACATTCTCAAAAACAAATATTAGATTTGAAATGACAAACCTTTTCCAAAACTATCAAAACGTATGACTTTTTAACACTTAATCACATCATTTCTCACTATAAATTAAAGAGTAGGCTTTCTGACGTCATAGATGGTGCTTCTTCAATAAAATAATGGTTGATTGATTGATTGTTTTGCGTCCCGTACATAATTTTTCACTCATATAGAGACGTCAACAGCTGTAGATGAAGTACCAAATTAAGACCTATGTTAAGCGCTCAGGACCGTAGTAGTGATACTTCTTTATCGTGCCAACGCCTACCGCAACACGTCCCCTGTTTTACAGGTCATATCCGAAAGACCCGTGATTCTCACTTCTTAATGCCCAGCGTTTGGCAAAGTAGCAATCACTACCTATTCTAACATCTTAGGTTTGACGATGTTAGGTGGCACGAGCGAGGATCGAACTCATGACCTCCTGGTTACGAAGCGAACACTCTACCGCCGAGCTACCACGACCTGTAAAATAATGGAATTCAGAAATATTTTTAACTTGTGATCAGTCATCCACACAAATAATTATCAAACAACACAGTAACTTTGATTCAGAAGGTGATAATAAAAAGATGCTGGACTTCCTCATTGACAGCATGTCCATGGTCTTTGGTACTTAGATCTGAATTCATATGAAACACGTCAAACAGAATTTGACCAAATGACAGATTGTATTGCCAAATTGATACATTGTGGAATGCGAAATTTCAACTTATGAAAGCTGCTTTGTAAACTTCCGTAGGTGTCATGCCGTCATTACATATACGAATCACAACACCATATAAATCATGAGGTTTTTTATATTATTGTGAAGACAATGTGAATCTAGCTCAAATGCATTTTGTTACATAACATTTTTATTGCATGACACTTACTTAAGTAAATTATTTGTTTGCGTTTCATTTGTAGTGAATTGGGCGACTTAACTTGGGTTGAACTGTCTATACCCGACCAGAAGTGCAGTGTGAAAAGCAGTTGCTCGTGAATTCCTTTCCTAAGCAGACGTATTTCTTTGGAGCAGACTTTCGACATAGCACTGCCTTGGGATACATCGACTCACATCAGGTAAATCACATTGTTGTTTACACTGACCTGTTTGGTGAGTGTAGTTATAGTTAATATATACAATATTGGCGCTGCTGGTTATTTAGAATAATCACTTGTTTTGTGTGTTCCTTCACAGCACATAGATTTTACAGATAATTTATGTATATGCCACATTATCGAATGAATATTAGTTACAGTACTTTGGGATTATTTCATTGATTTTATGTGCATTTTTGGATTGGATTTTCACAACTTCCGCCTTGCAATGTTTCAGGGCAATAAACCGTCAACTTGTGAAAGTAATAAAAACAAATTCGATCACATTATTTACCAATTCAAACAGTGAAAATTGATATTGCAAATGTGGAGGAATTAAAGATATCAATATCAGCAGGCAACAAACGATTTTTTTTTCAGGCAATTGTTACTTTTATTTTTGACACAGTAATCAAATACTGTTATCTCTCTGAGTAAGGAACATTTTATGTGGTATAATACAACAATAGGGGGAAATGTCCCAAACCAGGTAACTTGCTGAAAATTTTAACTAATATATACTCCTAGGCACCTGAATCCATCTCCAGTATATTCAGGGGTCCGTGTTTGCTTTTCTTAATTTTGTATTATTTCTCGGATTTATGAAATTGATCACTCTTCATTATATTTATTTGTTTGCATTGCAAGTGGCATAGTTTTCATTTATTATTTCACATATGTAAGCGCCTGACCGCACGTGATCCCACATCAATCCAGGTCTATGTCTGCCCTGTTCTTGATTTGTTTTTATTGTTATAGGAGTTTTGAAATTGACCACTTATTTCTAGATTGATCGCCTTTTCCATGAGTTACGTGTATCATTTCGTCCTATATTAACATTACTAAGCAAACTCTAAACAGTTGAGTGTCTTGCATGACAATATTAAAATGCCAAATTAGCAATCATATTGATTGGTATCACAATGAGAACGTAATACTCCACTAAAGGATGAGATTCATATCATAATGTACATAGAATTACAATTATTTTTGAGAATGGATTTTTGGATGACTAATAAAGAAATAGGAATATTTCCGAGTTCGATGTTTTTATATCAAAGAATTATTAATTGTGATGTCAAAAGGTTATCATGAAAAATAGATGTGTTGAATATATGCATTTGATGCTGATAATTCTGTAGAGCCTAGTGAATTCAAATTTACTAAAGTTCTTTGGGAGTTTTGAGAATACACATTTGATTTACGACTTCTTGAAATATTGTCTGAGGGTTCTCCTTCATATTTTCGAGAGAAGTAAAAATCAGTGGTTTGGTAGACATTTACTGGACCATGCATGTGTCTTTGTAAGTTTTGTTTTGAACATCTCAAATTTAATATAGATAAGAGAGATTATATTCATTGGTCTGGTTGACTGGGATATCAAGTGTGTTTAAAACTAAAACGTGATTTTAAAACATTTCGTCTTTTGAAAGGCAATTTGAATGAAGGCCTATTTCTTCTAAGTTACAGTAGAAACAATGAGTTTCGCAATCGGAGACCACATTGTTACAAAGTTTTAACCAACCCCATTTATAATCGAGACAGACTACAGAAAAATTAAGTTCATGTTCCAAGGGTTTTACAGTCTCATTTAAAGTTAACATTCCGCAAATTCTATGGTCGTGATACTGCCCTAATTTTCAAATACCTGTTTAATCTGTCTGACTTTGTTGTCACTTCTTTATATTCGTCATGCAATCTATCTAATTGTTACTAGACAGAAAGGTTGCGTGTCATATATCTGGGCTTTTTTCAATATGCCTCTAATGCTAGAGGATTTTTCCGTTCATGTTTAGTCCATCGTCTGGCATTATCTTTCACTGATTTCATAATGAAAATGAATCCTCATTTGAAAAATCGGAATTTCATGAATTTCTGGCCTTTTTCAAATGAGTGTCTTCGGGTGGTTATATTCAAATATATTTCGATCTCCAGTAGTGACATGTTCAGGTGAACTATAATTGAAAGAAGTAGGTGTGTTCGTTCAGGATAGTATATACGAGGGTTGTCCCAAAATTCCATGTACAAGTGGCATTTCTCAGCGAAATGGTGACGTCATCATCAAACGCGGCGCACCGAGAAGACATAACATTTTGCACAAAAATCGGCTTTACTCTAACGGAGACTGACAAGAAATTAAAATTGACAGAATCGCAAAGAAATGTTCAAATGGCACAAATTATTTTCCGAGGGATGTGAAGACAGTACACCAGGAATGAGAGGCCGGCCGAAGGAAATCGACGATAAACCGGTAAAATTACTAGAGGACACTCTTCGGGAAGACAGGCGTCGGATAGTACGAGAGATTAAGACATTTTGGGAATCAGCAAATCGTCTGTTCACCGCATTTTATCGGATAATTTAGGAATGTATAGGGTATATTCACGTTAGATACCTTGGCTTTTAGAAAATGAAGAAAAACAAAGAAGGATTTCTTGTTCGAAGGATAAACGTTCATGTAAAATACCGCGAGAAAATTTTGACGTCACAAGTTGCGCCGCCGAGCACAACCTTATTGTAGAATAGTTAATTTTCGCAAAAAAGATAAATGAAGTACAAAGTTGGAATTGTGGGTATTGATCAACAATGGTATAGGACGTAATATATAGCAGTTTTTATGAAATTAAGTCGATACTTTAAAAGTTATAAGCCGAGTCCTCGTAATATTGGGACAACCCTCGTATCTAAGTACTGTAGAGTTTGTTTGTGTTATTCAATGGTAGAGGTGTAGTTTTTAAGAAAATAGAAGGTGTATACTTCGTTAAAATAAGATGTTCAAAAGGCAATAGCTTATATATGGTATCAAGAGATTGTGCAGAAATTTTACACAATGTATGGAAGTTCTATGTAGATTAATCAGAGATTGTACAGAGCTTCATAAAAAGACTGATTATTTAAGGAATGACTTTAATTCCGGGTCAAGTTATAGGAGTATAGCCTGATTTGGGTCAGTTTACGCTTTTTTATAATCCGCTTCGCTTCACAGATTATCAAGTGTAAACTAACTCAAACCAGGTAATACTCGTATAACTTGCCCCAGAATTAAAGTCATTCCTTATAATTTAATGCAGGCGACAAAGATACCAACCTTTGTTTATCAAAATGTACATAAATTCGGGGAAATACAAGTCAACTGAGCCACGCAATGATTCACTTAGCAACAACGACGAAACGTCTACATGTAGCTGTGAAAGTCGCTATCTTAACTCGTTGTCAATTTGTCTTAGATCAACAGAGTGTAACCTCTTTATAAAATTATTGTATCGAAGGTGAAGTTTGTCATGACAGAAAATATGTGTAGACTATGCATGCAATGCGTAGTTCGCTACCCTTTAGAGATCGACTTTTAAGTCGCTCATCTCCGACAGATTGAGAAAAAACGGGAAATGCATTGTTTAGGCCTAGATCTACCCACAGTAAGTCTTCAAATATCAGGAAATACACTAATCTGCGGCTTTTAACTCTGAGAAAATTTCTACTACATGAAAACCTACCCTTGCATGCACCGTTGTCACTAATAGTAAATCCAACACAAGAAAAAATGTAAGCAAGTGACAAATCGCGATCCACATGTCAATGTGACTAACGTCATGTGGTAAAATGTGACGTATGGTTTTTTGCGTTTGCTTTGTTGAAAGGCGGATCAGCAATGAAACACCCCCTTTTCCCAGTGATAAATGTATTTGAAAATGAACAGGATAATGCTTACTTGGTAAATCATTAATTCGAATATAGTATCTTTGTTTTAATCTATTTTAAAATTATTCGATCAAACTGAAGTATCTTATTGTACACGTTGCCTTTCTATTCCATAGAAGGCTGAAAACAGTGTTGCGATGTAAATTTAGAGAGAGAAAAACATAGTTCCGGCTTCTGGTTGTCGAGGGGGGGGGGGTGTCCCCATACCAAACCAGGTTATACAAAATTAACCTGCGTTCCTCAATTTGAATTTGACCAATCAGAGACAAGAATACAATAAGAATTAAATTATATAGAATTGTATTACAGATGTTGTGTATATATTGTACAGAGGTTGTATGGATATTTTGCAGAGACTGAGCATGAAGTGTACCGATGTTATTAGAAGGTATACATAAAATATACGGACATTGTGCAAAGGATGTACAAAGGTTTCACAAAGATAAAGATAGATGATGTTGAATACGTTTTCACTTTTATATCATGCCGTATGACCTATGTCATGTGCACTGTAAGTCAGTGATAAAGATATTTATAAACATTTCTGGGATCTAATCGTTTAATTAGCAGCTACTGAAGTCTTGAATGGCGTTAGTGCAATTTTGTTAATTTGCATCTTGTTGCTATAAAGGTGAGTACGAAATTCGATGAAGAAAGTCAGAGAGCAGAAAAGGCTGGTCAGTGTTGTACTCAGTTTCTACCCATTTTTTCTTTAGTATTTAGACTATTTAATGTGACCCTTTACCAGTCCATGCCATTATCAATACTACCGTAGTCGTTACATCCCGGCAATTATATATTTGCACTTTGACAGACTCTTAACAACGAGAACTAAAATTATTACCATCTGGGAGTTTGATTAAAGGAGAGAGAAAAAACTAGAAACATGCAACTTAAATTGAATATCTTATGATATTTTCTAGCTGTTCATCGCGCGTTAAGTCATGATGTGATAAAACAAATAACTTGATTTGTAAATAATACTTAGACGTTGAAATCCATGTATGATATAATAATGATGCAGTGAAATACTTTAAATTTTATATACATTACATCTTATCAATTCTGTAGAATTAGTTAGCATTAATAATTACGTTATTACCTGCTCGACATCGGATGCTTACTCCTCCTAGGCACCTGATCTCACCTCTGGTATATCCAGGGGTTCGTGTTTGCCCAACTCTCTATTTTATATTCCTTAAAAGAGTTATGAATTTGATCACTGTTCGTTATCTTCATCTGTCATTTTCTTGTACTTTATTGTTTATATTTATAGTGTGAAAGAATGTTTCTTTATGGTTTTCGATTTTTTTTTTTTTTTACAACGAACAATGTTTTTCATCCTCTATTGATCCACCATTATATAAGGTACAAGAACGTTCTTGTGGGGGTTCATTTGGGTAACGACCGGTTTTAAAAAGGGAGTGGGAGGTTTCCACATCTCAATTGCGCTATCACGGACTTTGCAACTTTCTCTATGGAGAAATGTTTAAAGCTTAATTTGGTACAAATAATGGGTTCACTGAGTTTTCCTAAATATGTTGTTTGTGTAAGATGCCCTGATTGTAAACCCGTCGCAATTTCTGTAATATTTCATGTATAAGGTTTTGAAAATAGATTCCCAATTTTGTAGGATTTGGTTGTCATAAATTACAGTTCGTCTTGCACACGTTCCACTGGAATACTAGCTTTTCGGTTGGGTCATAGTTTTATTTTGATTCATTCCAGAAGGTCCTTGGGTTCTCTGTATTCAACGTTTCAATATTGAAAGCGAAATCACGTCTGCATTTTTTCTCGTAAAGTCGAAGCTGTTTATCAAATTAATTTTGTATTGTAAGGAGATGTGTTCAGGAATCCTTAGAATATTGTCCTGCAGCTTTGCGAAAACGTTTTCCCCTATCATGTAATCTTTCCTGATTCCAGAATGGTTATTGATGCTTCATAGTATGATATTCTCGGTTCCATCTCAGGTATAACTACATTACAAATAATGCATTAATGTGTACAGTTTACTTATAAGTATTTATAGGTTTCTTTTACTTACAGTTATCATGGTTATATGATTCATGTTGAGTATCACCAAAGTCCAAAAGTTAAAAGGTCATGGTCTGGAGAATAATATCTAGAGCCAAGGTGTTTTTTGTATCACTGCAGGTTTGATTTTGGAATTTATAACAATTCCAAAGCAGATCGGGAGGAACACATACATAGTCAAAAACAGCCTTTGAGGTGAATTTGTTGAACTCCTCGCCAAATCAACCTTTTAACACACAAATTTTAGCATCAATTAAAATTTCCGCAAATTCCTGAACATTTTAGATGTCACATAAGTCAATTATTTCTCGGAGTCTAATGTTGCCAACATCGATACAATAGTCTCTTAGGCTGCCAAGGCGAGAGTTAAAATTAAGTGTCTAGTTCTTTCATTTGAGGTGTGTATATGAGAAAATGGTGCATTTACAAAAGGAAATTAATAAACAAAAGCAATGCTTTCAAATTTGGTATATCTGCTTTTCAACGAAGTCCTCAGACCCCATCAAGACATTTATCAACATCATTGATTTAGAATCTGCGATCAAATGAAAATCTAACACACTACAAGCTTTTCGAGCTTTTCTACGTGTATAAATTCTATTGAAACCATACCACACAATGCGCAATACTTCCTGTTTATTCGTGCACCTGCGCTTTGAATTACATTCGCTTGACGAGGTTGTATAATAGCATATCGTCATTTCGAAGTGATATCTCCTTTGCAAACAATATTTGAAAAGATTCAAATCGGAGACGTCTCACTCTTTTCTCATTATCATCTTAATGCACATTCTTCTTGTATATCTTTTTATTTGTTAGAAAGCAAACAGTCCCATGACAAATACAATGTACATGTCTTTCTTTTATACAAATAATTTATTTCAATGAATCTTGTAAGTTTTAGAGATAAAACAAAAAATGCATAGGTATATATATACAGAAATTCAGTCTACGATAACATTTGATACAATAATCAATTCACTTGCGAAAAACCTAAATATCTAATTTACATTCAATTTGCATATCATTCCAATCGCTGAAAGATGCTCATATCAGTGGTAAATGTAATCTTAAAAAACGTCAGATTTTATGTCTGCCGCATTTGTCTCGTATATGTTTTGTAGAGAGACTTTAAGATTGCGTAATACTTAATGTCAACCTGTGTACCCGAGTCTTGTACTTGTTTTTGAATAAGGCCAGTTTGCAAACACCACCCAAAACATCCCCAAGAAAACTATATCATTATATCGCCCAGACCAGTGACATCTTAGGATGAACAGTGCTGACTTCCATTTATTCAGACAGATATTTTCAGCTACAAAACCTGCTACAATTTGGAATACAACGAACATTGACCTTTGCTAATTCATATGCAAAATATACAGAGGTATACATATAAATGGCCTGGTTCATTTGTGTCGTTGTGTGCTGATCCGTTCACTGATATTTTCTGCCGCTCGTCTTGTTCATGTCCGATTACCTCCAACATACAAGAAAAGTGGTGGGACGCCATCGACAATAACGTTAGTGTCGAGCTGTGTGTAGAACTCTGTGAGCTCTCGGAATCTGAATAGTACCTTGTACTTCTTGGTGTCCAAATATCTACACCTCTAAATCAGATGGATGTTGCATCATTCCGTCTGCTGAACTTTACATTGGTGTTCAGCGCTTCGGCCCTAAACTACAGATGCTCACTGCAGTATTTTTGTGGCATTAAAAAGGACAGATGTTACTCTGTGTACTCATTCGTTGAGGTGTACAACTCGGGATATCTCTTTATTTTCTATTTGGCCATATTGTGTACATAATTTTTCTAATTTGTCACTAACTGTAACACTAATCAACCTTTTTTTATATACATGTTCTTGTTTGTAAGTATTTGTAATGATATCGATGTAATTGTACTTTATTTATAATCTCCTAAGGGAGGAAATAAAGTATAAATGAATGAATATGATTATAAAAACCCTTCTCACTGCGAGAGTTACCACGTGTTGATATATACACACGATATACAGGTAGACACGCTGCGTTTATGATGGTGATGGAAATCATAAAGCAACAAAGGCGTAACGAACCCATTTTTGATATACGGTTACCTGAGAAGTTGGCATTGTCTATTCTGCGTAGATGTTATTTTCCTGGAGGTCAGAGGGTCCGTAGAGATTTTAATATTTATACTGAATTATAATGTGTGTATACAAATTGGTGTCAGTTTCTGAAGTACACAGGAAACAGAGAGATACCTCTATTTAGATAACGCCTGGCTATATAGATACTCAAAATCAATATTCAAATCGTAATATAATTTAGATACACTACGAAATCAAAGCTTATTGATTTTTTATTTAATTCAAAATCATACTTTTGTTGACTTTTTCAAAATAAATTCGAAGTAAAAACATATCTAGAAAAAAATGTCTAATCAAAGTTTGCGACATTAGCGTTAGTTCGCAAATTTGAGACAATTTGCTGAATGTTCTTTTTAAATGTTGATATCAATGCATCAAATGATATTAATTTGAAGGTCCACTGGCTGCATTAAAATACGTTTGGTGTAAATGTGCATTAGAACTACTGATACATGTAGTTTAAGAAGGCTCTGTTTCGTGTATGTATAAATTATGGTATGTGAGTGGGTGGGATTATGTGTATAGGAGGAATGTGCCCCAGGGGTTGTTCTGGATTCATCACTGTTCTATTTAATTCTCTCTCGTACAAGAAGTATATGTATATGGTTTTGTGTTAACCTCGCATGATATATGTTATATTTTGTTTTCTTTATTTGCAGTTTTTCATTGAAATAAATATGCATATATTACCAAATAATTTAGTGTGAAACCAATGGAATCTAGCATTTCACATTCACCATCAACTCAAATATATCCACACGCACAAACAGGTCTACGTGTATAAAATTGCAGTACCAGTATAGAAGTTTTAGGCATATTGAATAATGTCCTTGATAGAAATTGTTCATATTTAAACGCTGAATAAAAAAAATAGATAGATAAGATAAAGCAATATACATTGTACAAAAAGCATAAATGCATGTATATTAGATTAACGGAAAAAAGAAACACAAATTTATTTTCGATAGAAATTATTTTACATAATTCATTCATGATTAGTTCATTGTTTAGGTTTCTCGATTACTTCACCATTACTGAATACATTTTGATGATTTTTGTTGTCTTATCAAAGACGGCGTTTGCATGAATACCGTTCAAACAATATTACCCTACGCCATTTCCCGATCCAAATCAGAAACGTATTATTATTCCACACTTGAATAAGAGCCTGTGTGAGTTTAGCGACGTTATATGGGATGTTAACGCGCTTCCCCCGCCCGGCTCATCCCACAAATACTCGATTGGGGACAAATTTGGATTGTATGGTAGTCAATCAAAACGTGGGACGTTATTTTTAGCCAGAGAGTTACCAAAACCCCTAGCGACACGGAAGCTTGCGTTGTCCTGCTGCTATGTAAGGTTTTCTTGATGGATAAGAGGAAAGACGTGTGGTCTCAAGACCTGTTCCCGATATGTTACTGCTGTAAGATTGCTATGAATATCCACGAGATGTGCTATCACGCCTTGATATATCCCTGCCCATACCATAACAGTCCCTTCCCCGAATATATTGCCTCAGAACATCTGGTTTGTCAAAACAACCTGTCACTGGGTCATATGCTGTCTGACGTGTTTCATATCTATTATTAGACCGTTCTTGGCACACTGATTGTGACTACGGATTACTCCGTTCATCTGATCAAGATATAGGGCTCATGGCGGGTGTGACCGGTCAACAGGGGTCCTTGTTTACTCTACTGTTAATTTTGTATTATATATATCTATTTCGTATTGCTTATAGGAGTTATGAGATTGATCACTGTTCTTTATCCTAACCTTTTCACATACCAATACATATTAAAAGTTTGTCACAGTCAATTATCAGTTTTGTAAATATTCGTTACTGACCCTCGATGTTTCGTTACGTTTCCTATGAATTTATCGTGTGTGGAGCCCCATTATTCCTAGTTTCTTGCACCGGTCAGCATAATAGCATAATAGACTCTGCCTGGGTTGTTCTACCCGCTTTGAAAGGCCTATATAAACCTGAGTTCTTTCACTATAGAAGCGCACGAATTTCCAGAGACAAGATATGAGCTACGCAGCACTATTAACACGGGGTAAGTTCATTTTTATTTCTATTTAAACGTCTTAATTTACTCATTGTAGTTTCTGTGTAATTTATTTGAAGTCAAATCTTCTCTATATTTACGGACCATCGTTACCACGTGTTCATAGCTAAAGTTAAGCCATTCTTATCGGACTTTGACTTAGTCTTTGTGCAATGTATAGGAATACAGGCACGTTGTTTCATGAATACTGCTTTGTATTATAAAGAGTACTACTGTTAGTACTGTTTGTCGTTCTTTATGGTGTGTAAATCCATGTATATTTTGAGTGTCAAAAAAGCACTCTAATATTTATATCACTCAATGTTAGGGGCATTGTTATATTGTGCTTATGTAAGCTATATTGTTTAAGGTTTGCGGGGTAGGCTTATCAATAATGCCAGGACGAGGTTCCCAATATTAACCTGTGCCAGTAGTGGACAGGTACAGACGAGGCTCTGGATATTACCTACTTCCCAGTCAAACCTGAGGATAAGGATCCGGAGGATTCTTAGAGCGGAAAGAGTGTCCGTATGTCATAATGGAGGAATCTCCAAGTCGACTTAGCAGCATGTGGTACACGTGGAGAGGTCGTCAGATCATTCACAGTCTAGGAACAAAATTCATGTGAAGTGGGAAACGGATCCACAGACGAGCAACAGAAACAAAACAGGGCCAGATTCAAGGGATTTAGACACTTAATCATTTATACTTAGTGCAAGGTGAAGATAACGAACAGTGATCAATCTCATAACTCCTACAAGCAATACAAAATAGATAGTTGGGCGAACACGGTCATATTGATGGTTTTAATGTACATATCTGTACATATATTCGTTGTATTTATTGATCAGAATGCCGGTCAATCGTGACATGTTATGGAATATAATCAGGAAATGTCTGTATTTCTTGTATTGGGTAAAGAAAAAACAACGAAGGCTGGTGCACTTTCATTAACACAAAATATTTTACTTTCTTTACTTTTATATTCAATCAGCAGCGCGCAACTGAACAGAAGAATATCAAGCGACTCGATGGCGGGGGCAAAAGATGTAACGAACTCTGAACTTTAGTAAGTATGAAACCATTATTCATATCAGACTTATTGAAAAGTATGGCAATATTTTTTGCCTTAATTCGTGATCTATTTTTGATGCACTATAAGGGATATCTTTGCCCCTATACTTGCAATATAAGTGTATACTTCTCCGCCATTTTAACTTCCTCTTCTGAATATAAAGCGACTTCATAAACAAGCTTCAAAATGTTACTGGATACTTCACAGGTAGGAAAAATTGATCTTGTTACCGACGTTGTTCAATGCTTAGATAAAGGGGCAAGAATACGATTTTATATGACATTTTTCAAATTCTATTTGTTTTTCATTTTTAATGTTTAGAATGCTTAACTAAGGTATTTGTAATGGTCAACAAAAATTCAAATGTTAGCTATCGAGGTATATTGGATATACAGAATTCACAATTCTTTGTTATGTAAACAAGTCTCGTGCCGTGGGTTTGTTTCAATAGGTTAAATATACTGGTAATAGCTTCCTTTCAAGCAGATTTTTTTTTTTCAATTTACAAGTTAATTCTGAACACAATTAAATAGTTTCTAGTATTTGGCACAACTCATTTTGTTTTAAACATGCTATTGCTTGTTAATATATATGTAAACAAAAACATGGCACGAGCCTTGTTTACATATCAAAGAACTGCAAGTGCTGTATTTCACTTATAACTCGTGTCCATGTCCCTTTAAAAATAGAATAAATGAATGACATTTCCCATCAAAAGAAAACGATTTAATTCTTTATTTCTGCAGTCAAATTTCAAGATATTTCTTGCAATAGATTGCAAATATAATCTTCACTTTCTTACCATGTGAATGAAATTCAATTACTGAAAATCTTTTACATGTGTTTTATACTAAGCACTTCCCATTCATCGAATGTCTAGCATTTAGGTGCTAATGCACTTCCTTCTCGTTCCTATATATTGGGTTGCTTGTTTTACGTCCTCTGGGGAATTTTCAATTATATTGAGACGTTGCCAGCTGTAGATGAAGTGCCACAAATTCAGACCTATGCTTAGAGCTAAAGGCCGTAGCAGTGGGGGTTCTTTAACATGTCAACTCCTGTCACGACACGGGGCCACCGTATTAAAGTCATATCTGACAGACCTGTATATATATATATATATATATATATATATATATATATATATATATATTCATATAATGTTCATATCTTCCATTCTTTACCACAAAATAGCACATCCTGTTCCAACACAATTTCAGGTATCCAGGTCTCCTTTATTAGCTGACCATTCTTATGAGGTAGAATTTATTCAAAAGCTTGTATATGAGAAGAAGGATCTGTCTGTACCCTTCCACTCTTAGAAACATTAACGGCATGTTGTCCATAATATGTTTTGATGTTGTTGATATTCATTCATATATTGATTCGATGTACATGTATATCAAAATTAAGATGAAATTTTGGATCGAGGCAAGCTACCGGCTGATAAAGCAATAAAAGAGGGGTTTTATAAGTCTCATTTAAACAAGGTCAGAATTTAGCCAATTATATGATCGTTATACTGATATAATTTGCAAATACCCACTTGTCGTTAAGTCAAATGTTGACTGATGTTATTTATATATATAATGTTATTTATGTTAATTTTACCTAATCGAATAAAGGGTTCAAGGCGGTTGTGAGTGGTAGACAGGAGGATGCTTACTCCTCCTAGGCATATCACCCAACCTTTGGTATTCCAAAGGGTTCGTATTTGCCCAACTCTTGATTTTTGCATTCTTTATAAGAGTTATGAAATTGATGACTGCTCCTTATCGTCACATTTTCACGATGTCCACTATGTTTTGGAAGATGCAGAACAGTTTTTTGGAAAACGTATTAGAATTTCAATGTGTTTCAAAGTCTATGTTCAAATTCAGGTTTCCTATGAATTATGCCTGCAGTGCTTAGCATACATAATATGTAAAATGTAAAAAAAAAAAAAAAAAAAAAAAAAAAAAAAAATACATTGATTTAATGCAAAATTTGTATCGAAATTCATGGGCATAAATGGCGAGTTTTGAAAGTTTCACAAACATTTAATAAGAATGGAATACAAGGTGTTGAGTCATTATTTCAAGAGCAAATAAAGGGTAAACTTAGAGTAACAAGATGTTAAAATTCATTTAACATTTCTCGGAATGTGCAAAGGGAAGCAACTAGTTATATACCAAATAATTTGTTGACATTTGACTGTCTCTGTTTCGTTTTTATGGAGCAGTAACATTATTCACTGTTCGTTATCTGCACCTTTCATTTAAACTATACCAGCATTTTGTTTATGCATTGTTTTATCTATACATTACATATATTGATTGTTATGCTAAATTTTGAACAATTCCATATAACTACGCGTCTTTTTGTTTGTTTGGTTTTTATCTTTGATTTTGGCATTTTTGTGAACTATGTATTCACAGATGGTAATTGTGTAATTGTCTAGTTCTTTTAAGTTTTTTGTTGCAATTATTCGTTATTGTTATGTTGTCTGCCTCTTTCCACAATATGTTTGCATTTCAAGTTGTTTTGTTATGATTTCAGATTGATCTGATGTGCAATAGACAAAGATGCAATAAATTATTGAAGCAAATTTGATTGTGATGGTGTCTTTTACATTAAACATTAACTTATGTTTATATCAATATTTTTATTAATCTAAGAAATTTGGATAAAAATATTGTTGACCTATAGCCTTCTTTGTTATGCGAAACAAATAAAACAAGGAATAGGGTGGAATTTCAATGAGGCATTAAGTATGCATTGTTTATATCCTACAAATTAGACGGCTATTCTTTCTATCTATTTTTCTTGTTCTTTTTGTTTTTAGTCTATATTTCGGTTTGTTTTCTTTATAGTATTTATATGACTGTTGATTGTTCGTTATCTACTCTTATTCATCTATCTTATTTTGGCTAAATTTATTTTGTTATAATCCATTTCCAGGACACAATAAAGATACTCGATGGCAGAGGCACAAACGGATACACAAAATGCTGAAGTTGAGTAAGTGTTAAAGAAATTATTCGGATCAGAATTCACGATAAGATTTATTAGCGATTTTATTTGGGTGTTTTATTATCCATTATCTAATTTGAATGCCATATATGATTTTTTTTCCCCTATAATCTCAATACAGGTGTGATTTCATTTCCCCTCATAGAATATGTAGCGCCTTTGTGAACAAGATTTTACATATACATGTACTTCATTGTGTCTCTCTATTTAGTAGCACCCACAAGTCAAATCACGTCGTAACGGTGCGTCTCTATGCAAAACAATGGTTATCAAAACAAGGAAATAGATTATTTTTACTTTGTCAATAATTATTTCCATAATTGAGTTTAGGAAAGAATTTCCATGTCGATAGAAAATGTATAATATTGTATTACAATACTGCTCTTTACATGATTTTATTTGAAATGCAATGAATATTTGTTTGCATGACATACGCCAAAATTCTTAAAGGTCATAAACGTAGCGCTTTATTTATCGACTATTTTTCTAAACAACAAAAGTGCATTGTCACATACACAAAAAAAAAAGATTGATAGTGAGTAGAACACTATGATTATAATTTATAAAGAATTCATGATAATAGATGCAAAATGCAATTCTGTTTTATAAAATGCACGAAGCATGTAGTTTTCAACCGGATTTTTCACTTTTCCCGGACAGGTTACGTACATATGACAATGTCAATTCAATATTTACTCCATTTTGATTTGATATATAACTTTAATAAGTAGACAACTGCGCTAATAAAAGTTGAAGATAACGAAAAGTAATCAATCTCATAACTCCAACAAGCAATACAAAATAGATAGTTTGGGCAAACACGGACGCCTGTATCAGGTGCCTAGGAGGTGCAAGTATCCCCTGTCGACCGGTCACACCCACCGTGAGCCCTATATCCTGATCAGATAAACGGAGTTATCCGTAGTCAAAATCAGTGTGTCAATCAAACCTGAAATCATCCCGTTTGTCATACAGTTGAGTTATTAGTTTGCCATTAATGTCTACTTTCAATAAAATATCTAAGTATGATGCAAATGTGGACGACTCTGTGGGTTGTTTTTTTATTTCGAGCTCACAGTGATATATAGAATCGACATATGAATGAACGTTATCATTGTTAATAGACAAAACGTCGTCGATATATTGAAATGTCGAATTGAAGGCCACAGCAAGATATTCCTTCTTCTCGCATATAAGTTTTTTTTAATAAATTTTGCTTCATATGAATATAGAAACAGGTCAGCTAACAAGGGATCACAATTCGTGCCCATTGGAATTCCAACAGACTAATCAATTGCGCTAATGAAAGTTTTCAGAAATAATATCATGCATATTTTAGTTCACCAGTAGAAATGACGTCGCCTATTAGGCTGAAAATACATTCCGTGATTTTCGCCTTTCGTAATTACAAACCGGTGTTATTACTAAAATATAGAACGAGTTTTATTGAATTCAAGTTTTGGTGACGAAGTTTCAAATAATGCCCATTAAAGGTAGGACTTTCAAAATAGGTTTAAAAAAATAGACTAAGATCGGTTAAAATATGGAATTTGGCAAGACCTTTCATTTATTACCATGATTTTTGACCTTGTGATCTTACATGGGAGTTTGACCTACTGTTAAGAAAACCTTACCTATTAAATATCTGATGAACTGATGTATCTACATGAGTCAGAAATTGTTGAGGAGATGTAAAACAATATGGTATTATATGCGAAACAAGAAATTAGATTTATATCTAAAAGGGATATGAGTAATACGCACTGTTCTGTGATCGAATAATGATCAAATTATGTCTGGATTGAGCATGATATACTCATGACTGAATTATGATCAGTTTCTTTACAATTTATTTCTTCTCCAATGCTAATACTAAAACATTTGCGTAACAGTACGTAACGTGAAATCAGTGCCATTAGATTACTATAAATACAGTCTATTTATTCCAGCAGTGTGAACATTTTGATTGTTTAAACAATCAATAGCGTATGTAATATTTACAGATTTTTCTGACGATTTAGATGAATTATTCATTAATGTCAAACCACAAACAACACCACAACCATGGCATTTCGAAATCTACTTACAACATACGACTGGTATACCCCAAAATGAGACTTTCTGAATTTACTTTCTATATACTTTAACATTGTGTGTGTGTGTGTGTGTGTGTGTGTGTGTGTGTGTGTGTGTGTGTGTGTGTGTGTAAAACAAAGAGTAAAATATTTCATATAAAATTCTATTTAAATATTCTACAGTTAGGTTAAAATTAGATAATATTTCGGATCAAATAACAATGAAATCTATTTCATTCTTTATTTTTAAAGTCGATTTGGCATGAAATGACACGAAATATATTTACATATCATCATAATTTTGTTACCATATGACACAATTCAAAGAAATTCCATTCATAAAAAATCCAGTATTTAGGTTATGAAGTTGAGGAAATCATACAAATGTATTCAACACTGCATGTTTGGTCTTATTTTACTCAGATCGGCTGAAATATGGATTCCACCTCCGCTTGGGACGAAAAAGAACAAGATGGAAGAATTGTTAAAGATTTATGATAATCTTATTGATTTCCTCAACCAAGATGATTGTGACGAAGACCTTAAGAAGGCACTTGATTTAGCACTTTCTGGAGATGTGTCCGTTGGGATTAGTTCCAAAAACTACGACACAAAACCAAAATATCTACAAGTCATGGAGTTGAGAAAAGAAGATTTAAGAAGAATGGAATGTGGCATCACCATAACCGGTAATTATGGCCACTGGAGGTAGAATGGGGCCACAATAGGGGATCAAAGTTTTACATACAAATATATAGGTAAAGTCTTTAAACATCCTCGTCTCAAGAATCACTCAGCCAGAAAAGCAATAAGGGTTCGAAGATATAAATACAAATATATAAGAGAATTTATTTAATACTCTTCTTCTTAAGAATTAGTAAGCCAGAAAAAGTGAGATTTACATTAAAGCTTTTCTGACATAGTGGAGATTCAAGTTTCTTAAAATCATGGACCCCTGGGACTAGAATGAGGCCACAATAGGGGATCAAAGTTTTACATAACTAATGAATAGAAAAAAATCTTTAAAAATGTTCTCCCTAAGAACCTTTGGGTCAAAGAAGTTTACATTTGCACAAAAGCTTCCTGACTTAGTGCAGATTCAGGTTTGAAAAAAGAGTCTCTGGGGGTAAGTACAGTAGAGGATCAAAATTTTACATACAAATATATAGGGAAAATCATTAAAAATCTTCTGAAAAAATCACTGGGCCAGAAAAGTTTACATTTAAATGAAAGCTTACTGACATACTGGAGATTCAATTTTGTAAACATCATGCCCCCGGGTGAAGGTTGGGTACACAATATGGATCAAAGTATTACATGCGAATATATAGGATATATATGCGAATATAGAGGAAAATCTTTAGATATGAGCTAAGGTAACTCAGGTGAGCAATGTGGCCCATGGGCCTCTTGTTCCTCTTGTTCCTTTTAGCTCATACAAGTTTTTGTTATTTCGGATTTCCAAGATTTCGGCTTCAGCATGACTGAAGAGACATTATTTTTCGAAATGCGCATCTGGTGTATCAAAATTGGTACCGTATAAGTTTCACATTACGACCCCTGGGTCAAGGCCTCTGTTGGGGGACTGTTAGTACCCGAGCAATAGCTAAGTACTTCGTTACTAGCTTGAAAATACGGATGTATATTCAATTGCTGTGATAAGATTTAGAAATTCAATTCAAAATTAAGGATTGTATTCCTCATTCATAGTTCTGATCCTTACACGAATTTGACTCTACTTTTTTGGCACTTTGTTTTTCCTTTTAGCTCTTACAAGTTGGTTGTTATTTTGGATTTCCAAAATTTCGGCTTGAGTATCACTGAAGAGACATTACTTGTCGAAATACGCATCTGGTGCATCAAAATTGGCACCGTATACGTTTTACATATATAATTAAAAAGACAAAAAGATTTACATATTATGTAAGATAATCGCAAATACACGGCGAGTACCAAATCATGAAAGAATAACATTCTACTTTTTTTTTTCAAGCAACTCTCATTATGCAATGTAATTGTTCCAGGAAATGTAATATTTTGCGAAGTGACATACTAAACAGTACTATAAGCAAAATTCCATATGGAATTGTGATGCGAAAGATACTTAATATGGTATCATACATCAATTCCTTAGACGTAAATGTTAGTTTTTCATATTACATTTATATTTATTCCGAGTTGAAAATCACCGCGTACACTTACGTAAAGAGCACTGGAATGAATAATGAACAATTTTGATATAATTATACCCCACATCAACGTATTCTAATTCATTGTTCATTTATGCTTGTTACACCATATAACCAATACACTGTGTATTGCAACGATTAGTAATTGCCTTAACTCACCTGAGACAATGCCTCAGCTTCATGAAAATTAAACATACTTTTTTACATATAAAAGGTGTATAAATGACTGCAAGGATCAATATTAAACGGAAAAAGAAATCTATGAAAAGTGAAAATGATAAAGTGAAGATCACGAACATTGAGTAATCTCATAACTCCTATAAAGAAAGAAAATTCAGAATTGCACAAACACAAACCCCTGAATATCTTAGAGGTGGAATCAGGAGTTTAAAAGAAATAACCTCCCAACTGTTAACCGGTCACATCCGCCGTGAACCTAATAAATAAACGGAGTATTCCGTGGTAAAAATCAATATATAAAGAACGGCCTAACAATTTGTACAAAACACATCAAACAGCCTTGATCCATTGATAGGTTGTATTTGCAAATATTGTCATTATAGTGACTAGATAAAATTCGCTGATTGCTGATTTAAACCCCTGTAACAGCAAGATTTGTATCACTAGCCTGCTTTAATATTGATCATATACGAAGCATATTCCCACGTATCAAACCAGTGGAGAGGCATAAACACAATATAGTGGAATATTTCTATATAAATATGGATAGTTGACAATGGAGATTCTGAAATCATCATATTTGTCATAAAGTTGAGTAATTAGTTTGCCATTAACATAAAAGGTGAAAATAATGAACAGTGATCAATAACTCCTATAAGCAATACAAAATGGAGAGATCAGCAAACACGGACCCCTGGACACACCAGAGGTAGGATCAGGCGCCTAGAAGGAGTAAGCATCCCCTGTTGACCGTTCACACCCATTATGAGCCCTATATCTTGATTAGGTAAACGGAATAATCCGTAGTCAAAATCAGTTTGCCAAGAACGGCCTACCAATCGGTATGAAACACGTCAGATAGTAAATTGACCCAATGGTAGGTTGTATTGACACACTAGATTGTTATAACGACCATAGAATTTGCGAAATGCTGAACTTTGAACCTAAACCCCTGCACCATCAACTTGTTTGTCAGTAGCCTGCTTCGATTTAAAAACTGGCCATAAGCAGCAGAAGCTCCAGCATATCGAATCAGTTGAGATATATAAACACCATATGCAGGTGATAATGGAATATTGCTACAAAAATATAGGAAGTTGATGATGCAAAAGCTGAAATCAACAAATTAGTTCACATTTTATTGAAGTAACTTTCTATGAATGGTCGTTAAAAGTGTTTAAAAGTCAAACGTGTTTATGCTGTAGATTTAGAAAAAAAATGTGATTTCAACTTTACTAAAAGTTCTTTGGGATTTTTTCTGCATTTTATTGACGCCACTTCTCGTGTATGTTTGGAACAATACATCTGAAGCAGTTAACATTTTCTTCAAGAGTGAAGATAGGGGCTTTGTAAAATGATGAAACCTGATGAGAAGTCATATATTCCTTGTAATTGTTTTTTCGAGCACATCCGTAAAACCTGACTCTGTCTTTCTGTGAGAAAACAAGTCTTTGTAGATTTAGACCTTGTATAATCTGTTTGCTAGATGGCATGATTTGAATACATGTAATATATGTTTCCAGATGCATAATCTTTGTACACTGAATATACATTAAATCAATTTTTAGGTCCAATATCTGCATAACTATATGCATTAGATCCAATATGCGATTGTCACGCCAACGTGCGATGGTCTGCGCTAAACCCCGATGGTGTGTTGATTCACCAAAGTATCAGTGTAAAATCCATGCACAAAAATGAGGATATGAACTTCTTTCATTACCATTTAGTTGCTGTTGCAAACTGACATTGCATTTCATGGGTTTTATTTTGAGGGACGTTAAGAATTACGTCACAAGGACATGACGTCACAAACATCGCACTTTGGCGTAGGCCATTGTACTTTGGCGTGGTAATCGCACTGTAAAGTCTTATATATGTCTATAAAGGTAAATGACTTGTCCGCATTCGATAAGCATTTTCGTCAAGTATTATATGCCTATTGCGGTCCGTGTATGCGTAATTAACCAAATGGACAGAAGCTTAATTTCGTTACAATACACCGATCTACAAACGTTCGTGACCTTATATTTTTACCAATGAAATCTGCTGAAAAATAACTCCGCCCAACACCTCGAGCCTCGGACAAACATGGGACATCTGCCATTGTTTTGAACAGAAATGAATCGACCGATCATACGTAAACAATACAGTATGTACATATTTTTGTATGAGGAATGAATTAAAATTTTCCTTGGGAATCTGTAAATCAGGCAGTATTTATCCAGAAAAACTTAATGAAGCCAAATTCATACCATTTCCGTCAGGCAAAGGCATACATGCAGAAGTGTATGCTGGGGATTGTCGTGTGTCAAACGTCTCAAAATCAGATGAATGTCCTCAACATAGCAAAGATACGTATACATGGACTGAGTAAAACATTTTGTTGTATTCCGGCACATAGCATCTTTTTTTTTCAAAGGGTGGGGGACACTTGATGATACAATTGCTTAAATTTTCATACACTTTGTTTTACATTTGTCTCAACTTGGGTGAGTCATAGGAACTGTAATACATGTATTAGTATAGCACAGTTGAAAAGAGATTTTTTTTTAAACTGTCATTGTGAGGGAAAAGGGGGGTTCGATACATTGTCACACTATATGCATGCAAAACAACACTTTACACATTCTAGGAAAAATGCAATGTTTGCAGATCGTACTGTGCTTGGTTATGTTTAGATGATAGACGTGGACTACATGCAATCGACATTGATGATTAATGCATAATTTTGTGATAAATGTGTGAGTTGAACTGAAGTAGCGAATTTTTCAATAAAACCTACACGAGATCTGATGAAAGCATTTTTTGTTTCTTTTTCTGATGGACCAATATAGTAGAGTGCCCAGTCCCGTGTGATGTAAAATAGGAGAATATGCACATGTCAGGATACATTTACAATAAACCAAATCAAGTGCTTTAAACTTTTCAGCAGAAAACATCTGTCATTCTTTTACACAGTTTCAGTTATTATGAGGTCATTGGTTAGCAACTTTGAATTATGTTTTCATTTATTTTCTAAAGTGTTATTGATTAGTGAAATAACCATATTATTCAGGTATGTGTATTGTAATAGAATAATTGGTGTTGAGAGTTCAGCTCATGGTTTTTTTTAGCAACATTATACAAAATGTTGTTATTTTAACTGTACATGTCAAGAAAAGTTTTAAAGTTTTACAAGAGGCAATGGAAACTTTTATTTAATTGCGTCATCAGAATTTTTAGAGCAGACAGTAAATGAATTGACACCAAGTTATGGACTAATGAAATGTGAAGATAATGAACAGTGATCAATCTCATAACTCATATAAGCAATACAAAATAGAGAGTTGGGCAAACACGAACCCCTGGATATACCAGAGGTGGGATATTTTGAAAATGTTGAATCTTAATTCTATTAATGTACAATGTATCTTTTATGAGAGAGTTTGAGAGAAAAAATGTAGGTATACATTCGCACCATAAGTTAATATCCTCAACGGTTTACATGAGTTAATGGTAAATTCTTTTATTTTGAAGGTTTAAAACCTTTAATAATCATTATATTGCTATTATTAAGATAACCATAATTGGTAATGAATGACATTGGTGTCTATGATCCATTTTATTTGTGTACATAAACTACTTTGTTCTTACTTGGAGTTGACCTGAACTTTGAAAATAGCATGGATGAAACAGACGCGGGTTGAATTAAAAACCCTTTAGCTTATACCACTATTGGGGCAAACAGGTGCATGGAAGCTTTGTAGAAGCCTCTTTTAGTTTAAAATGTTTACCAGTGGCAGATATACGATTTGTCAAAAGGAACCCAATAGGCTGGGAATTCCAGGGTTTTGAGGCTTTTTTCATTATTTTATGGGTTATTCTAGCTATTCTTACAGCGGGTATGACCGGTCAACAGGGGATGCTTACTCCTCCTACACACCTGAACCCACCTCTGGTGTGTCCAGACGGACAGGTACTGTAACCTATTATTAATGGATTAATGTAAATGTGCATAGATCTGATAATTCAAAGGCGAAGAATCGGGGTGAACTAATCTTAATACATTGCCTCAGAAATTCTCATTAGTATGTAGTCATTGATGCGCCTATATATCGGAATTTTCGGAAACGGTGAAATTTTCTTTATGTTGATTATTGCGATATGTTAAAAAAATTCAATCAATTTATTGACCAAGGAATGTAATTATTGTATGAAAAATAAATCTGAACATTCTGCTTGACAAGATCATTACAAATCGTCATTGACACAAGCATTACAAAACCTGAGTGGGGGTCAGCAGCCTAACATAAGGTCTGAAGTGTCGTTGTGATTTCTATGGGTTTTTTGTGAGTCGAATAAAATGATTTGAAAGCATGTAAAAAACCATGAATTATAGAAATCAACCCCTCTGTTTCACACAAATGTTCGATCTGAATAATCTCAAAAGCGTTTGCAGTCGTCGTCAGTGTTTACTTTTTTGTTGTTTTTGCTCCCGTTGTTGCTATGACGCAACTATGGTGGGCGGAGTTCATGCTACGTCTGTGGATCAATTTATTTTATATTTGTTAAATGTTTAAATGTCAAAAAGCATACACTTGCAAATCTAACATAAATATCTTACACTAGCATTCAGATCCTTTTATCTTTGTGAAAATGTAGTTATTTACTTTTCATAGAGAATAGCTCGATCGACTAAGAAACTAAGAAAAAGCATTACATCTCAGAACTGCAAATAAAGATCTCTGTTGGAATGATTTATGATGTGATCCCTAATGAAAGGCCAAATATAACGAACATTGATCACTCTCATAACTCCTATATGCAATACAAAATAAAGACTTGGGCAAACGCAGACCCCTGGACACATCATAGGTGGGATCAGGTGCCTAGGAGGAGTAAGTATCCCCTGTCGACCGGGGATGTTGTTGGATTGGTGTGTAGTAAACTGTGTGACCAAATGAAAGGATCTAAAATTTTAAAATATTTATGAATAATGACTTAAATGTTTATGTAACACTTATGCGGTACCAATTTTGATATCTCTTATATTTGATATGTACAGAGTGCATTCCAGTCATATGGTGTTTGTTATTCTTTATTCCAAAAGGTGGTTTTTTTTATACTAGGAGACACAAGTAGTGGCAAAACCAGTCTAGTCAATAAGCTAGTTGGACAGAGGCTGGTAACTCCAAAGGTATTGCGAGCAACGTCCAAAATATGTAGGATCCGGAATTCAGAAACATATGCAATCGAAGTTCTGGATGTAGATGGGAAGGTTTTGAAAGAGAAAACTACATTCAATACACCAAGAAAGATTAATAAGAAGTTAGATACGTATACAGATACGAGGGACAGCAACGCCGGAATGTACTATATCGACATATACTGTCCATTCACTAACCTGGATGTCAAGGTATATACATTTTAGCTTACCTGGGATTGTCTAACAAAACATTCAGTAATTAATTGCTGATACATGTTTTGTTAGCTTACATTTTTACAGTTACATGTACACCCATAACACCGGGTGGTGGGGCTTACCATTGTGGTCCTAAGCTTCTCATAAATAGTATTAACAAACAGTATATAGTAAAGCTTACGTTACTAATGCCATCAGTATGCAAGGTGAAGATAACGAACAGTGATCAATCTCATAACTCCTACAAGCAATACAAAATAGTATGCTGCGTTTTAACAAGTTGTATTATATCTATGATAAAAACAAGGTTTATTTTCCTCGATTTTCTTAAGAAAACGTTTCAAAATGTGGACTTCGTCAGGGTTTGAGAAGGGGGATGTTATAGCCGCATTTGACGTTTATTTCTCTCTAAGTTATACTGCAATTAAAACCGATTATTTCAGAAGTAATCTGTTTTAAAATTCAACCGGCACCTAGAATTAAAAACACAATGAAAGCATATGATATACTCAGGCATGTGACATTGTTTGAAAATGGCGGGGGGAGATGACTTCATAACGTCTGAAAATTCTTGACATGCAAAATATAAACAGTTCAGAGCCCTCAATCCTAAATAGTGGGGGAAGGGGGCAATGGTTGATTTTTGTTTAGTTCATCGATTAAATTTTTGCTATTACAATTCACAACAATGCTATTTTTTATAGATAAGGGGACAAGCAGCCTATTTATGGATAGAACTCTGTAAGTTAAAATAACCAATTTTGCATGCAATGGTGAAAGGGTTAGATCCAATGTTGAAACGTGCCTTATGATTACTCTGTGCACTTGTCAGTAATTACAGCGCAAGTTGTAAATTGGTTTACACAACATTTAATTTTCAAAAGATTGAAAAACATATTTCAACAGAAATATCATACTAGATATACCAATGTTCGAGAAAATTAACATGCTCTGTTTATTGGCACCTGATTCTGTACATTTAGCAACAAGTAGTTTTGTCCACAGTATGAAATTATAATAGTGCATATGCGATAATTTGCACGCGTAATTTCAAGCATATCGAATTGTGTTTTGTATTGTGGTTGTTAAAAATATCTATAATTAAAATTGCTGAATGTGATATGCTTAAGACATTTTTATCTCGATCTAAAGAAGTCGAGGACTGGTTAATATTACATACTTTCAAACATCATGACCCTACATGCTTACGAAAACGACACAAGAAACACAATAGATGTAATCAGTGACTGAAATATTATTGTTCAGTCATGCTATTTTTAGTAATTACACTTAATGTCATCGGCGGCTGAAACGTACGCTCCTCTTCCCTTTCACCCGTGGCTCTCAACTTGACAATTTCTTCTTTTCTCGTAGATATACTTAATGTAGAGAAGCATTCCTTAACTGGCATTTAATTACAAACAGAAATTTAAAAATGTTCGATTGATTCCTTATATGACACCATTCATTGAGGACCGCAATGTGTTGTGGGTCCTCTGTATTCAAGGGCAATAATTCGCCAGCATCTTGACAAATGCATCCCATTACAAACCCTAATATACACAAAAGCTATGTAAGTTGGTGAATTTTCATAATTTCAAAAGAAGTAGATTGTTATACAGTATTTCGTACGTTATCTTTTGATACATACAATTCTGATAAATAGTAAACAGTTATTGACTGGGTTCCTGGACAACAGCTATTTTGTTTAATCCGAAAACGGATATGTTGCCCGAAACCGTAGGACCGTGGATCAAATAAAACAGTTGTCAGAGTACACACTATATGATTGTTTTGTTATACACCTACATTCTTTTTGGATTTTTTTTTCTACATGGTTTGTTGACTTTGAACTTAAAGCTAGACTATGTGATTGAGTACATTTATCATAGTATCTATTAAACGAAAACGTATCCAATATCCTATTTGATAATTATATGTCTCTCTGCTTTATTTTTCATTCAAGAAATTCTGTATGTAAAACTTATACGGTACCGATTTTGATGCACCATATGCGCATTTCATCATTGGTTAAGTAGGTGAACTTCGTCATTACATAAACAACGCAGCAGACAAAGAATTACGTGACTTTCATAGCCAAAAGAAATAATGCAGACTGTAACCCGGTCGACAGTTCATAAACTATTGACCAGTCAATAGACTACGAGTGTGATTTTATATAGTATTCGTTTCATATAGGAAGAATTTATGGTGTATAAAAATATTTCTTATTCTTCTCAGGGAAATGTAATGCTTGTTGATACACCAGGCATTGATGGAGCAAAAGACATAAATGCAATGCTGATGGAGTTTCTTCCAAATGCTTTTGGTTTCATTTTTATAATTGATGCTTCCAAAGCCGGGGGTGTGGATGAAGACAAGGTAATTTTAGGAAAGTGATTTTCATTCCATTTTGAAGACAAAATTAATTCTTAAAACACTTTCAGTCAATCAAAGATTAGGACGTTTTTGTATTGTTAAAACAATTTTTCATTTATAGCTCCTTGCAATTTTGCGAAGTATCAATCAAGCCACATACAAGATGCCTTGTTTTGAGACAGATGATGTTCTCTTTGTCATAAATAAATGGAATACTCTACATTTTCGAGCATCTAGCAAATCTGACGATAGCTCGGAGGACGAAGACGAACGGATAAGCGAGGATGAGATAGTCTGGAATGAAATTCTAACAAAATTAAAGGCGGTGTGGCCCACACTTACACAAGACCAAATTTTCAGACTCAATCTTCTTAGTGTAAGAATATATATATATATATATATATATATATATATATATATATATATATATAATAGTTACCTTTCGTAATGATCCGTAAAAGTATAGGTAAAAAATATAAAAAAGATACACGAAGACGTTTAGTAAAGCTTTAGCGCTTTCATTTCAAAGCTTCAGAAGATTTGAAATAAAAGCGCTAAAGCATTACTAAACGTCATCGTGTATCTTTTTTATATTTTACCTATATATATATATATATATATATATATATATATATATATATATATGACTAAATTACCAATGCCAAGAACAACCAAATTGTCGAATTGAAACGAAAAGAATTACATAATGTGGGCAATGTTAACAGAGAATAATAACAAAACAACAAAACTACATCTGAATACACCTAGCACTACAACTACACTAATCTACAATCGTATTTACAACGCAGACAACATATTTTTTGTCTTAGGCTTGCCAATCAATGCTGTTCGTCCAAAGAGGTGATCCACGATGTACGAAGCTGTATTGATTAAGATTAGTAAAGTCTATTCAGACAACCTATATTAATGTGGGCCACATTATGCAATATTTTTGTTTGTCCTGAAGAAGGGAGAGGTCGTCCCAAAAGTTTGACAATCAGGTTGTTCGTGTCGGTGATCATTTTAGTGCTTTGTATATTTTTTGCATTTGAATTCAACTGATACACAAACTATGTGAGTGATAAGTATCCAGGGATTAAATATACGAAATTCTTATTTTCACATTATATCGTTGCTCCTACCTATCATATCCAGAATATTACAGTTGTACTTGTAAATATGACATTGTTTTATGTTTCCACTTTAGTAAAACATTTCTGTCGATAGTATTTTATAATATCTACATTTACATATTTAAAGAGAAGCCGCTTCTACTACATTTTACTGTCTTTCTCACTAGTTGTAGGTCTACTATGTCCCAATTAGACATTCCATTCATAGTTCCACTAAGTATACCTACTATACAAATTCAAGACATCTTATCTTGAAACTAGCGTATTGTATTACTCTCACTAGAAATTAGATATCATCTGTTTAGAAAACTACAGAAGAAATTGACCTACGAAATATGAAATCAATGTTCTACCGGCGTATTTTTCTATCAGATTTACGATATATTGTTTTTCAGGAAAATACAGCTGATGACACTGAGAAAGAAAAAATACAGTTCAGAAGATTTGCTGAAGTTTTGTCACAGCTTTTGAAGAAAACTAAAAACAGAAAAGTCAAAATGCATATGAGGTATGCGAATCGTGCCCATATCTATACAGGCCTAAACCACACTATTTTTTATGTTTTAACGTACTGGCCTCCGTGGCTGAGTGGTTAGAGCATCGTGCTCAGAATCACACAGCCTCACACCTCTGGTCAGCGCGGGTTGGAATCCCATTTGCGACGGTAAGTGAGAAAGTGTCCCAGTTTACTTTCGGAAGGTCGGTGGTCTCTTCCCAGGTACATTGTATCTGAGTTCTCTCTTCCACCAATGTAAAACTGGGCGCCACCAGATAACTGAAAAATTGTTGAGTGTGGCGGAAATAATCAATCAATCAATTACTAAATCCCTATAACGTACTGTTTATTACAACAAATGTATCTAGGTCGTATCTAAATAAACTATAACGGTTATTTTTATGCACTAAATCGGAACCAAACATTTTGCTTTAAAGGGAATGAGGAGTGTCTCTAAGCTATTCTAATACAATACACAACTATAATTGTTTCAGTTATTTTATTACTTTTTGTAATTTGAACCGCAAGAAAAATGTCAACACACCCTCTGATGTTTTTTTTATTTTGCTAATAGTTGATACATGCTGGTTTTTTATCCTACAGATCTACACTTCCATCGATGATTTAACGCAGAAATTATCTATTCAATGTTTATTATGAAGGAAAGTAATGTCAGTATTCCTACAGCATAATATAAATTATATCGTTTGATGACAGTGTGGATTGTTATAAAACTCCTTACTAAAACAATGGCCAACAGTTTTAGACCAGGAACTGTTAAAACTGAGTGCTAAAATACATTGTTGACCGACACGATATCATGTTGCGCTTCAACGAGTTATCTTTTCTTTCGTTTGGTAAACAAATATGGCCGATGTACGACTCTTCGGCAGTGCATCTGAAGAGGAAATGCAGGCAATACTCGAAAGCAGAGAGATAGTAGTTGAGTTGATAAAAATTATACATATTGATATTACCTCCTTCAGAGAGTGCATGGATTCCAAGTACTGATTTCTCTCATGACGGACCAAGACTGAACTGGGGTCATTCGTCTCCACTTCTTCAATTTATTCATTTAATAACTTACGTTGGGGCAAACTGATAATTCCATATTTGGCGTAGCGTGTCTGTAGGAGAGGAAACATTGTACTTTGGCGTCTGTAACCCCAACAAATCATCGCGCTTCAGCGCAGGCTATCGCACTTTGGTGTGACTATCGCACTTTAGAATTTTACATATTTATTCAATTACCATCTTGTCATCTAGATTTGACAAAGTGTGGCGACATAAAAACCTATTTCTGAAGTGTAATTTTTACTAACTTTATATCATTCGGACAACCTTAACTTGCTGCGATTTTTCAACACGAGATTACATAATAAAGTCTGAGAATCGGAGACATAAATATGATAAGTTAACGACGGAAATACTCACGTCATCTCGTTTCTCAAAATGTCCAGTTGTTAGTTTGCCGTTAAGGTCAGTGTTCAATAAAACTTCCAAGTATGAAACAAATGTGGAAGACACATTGGAGTAGTTTATGTCGAGGTCGATGGGAAGTAGAATCCACATACAAATGAAAATCAATATTGCTGATTAGAAAAAAAAACAACGATGTATTTAAACGTCAAGTTAAAGGTCACAGCAAGTACTTTCTTTTTTTCATGTAAATGCTTTTGAATATATTCTGATTCCTAAGAATACAATATGTCCAGGTAATAAAGGAGCAAAATTTGTGTACAGAATGCGGGTATTACATCAAAGGTTGGACTAAGTAACTCTAGTTTGTTAGGTTCATATACTCATCATGATATGCGACAGTCAGTATGTCAATGCTTTAGAATGGCATGTAAATCCGTTTTGCCCCATTATTATATATCAAATATCTTAAAGTAAGAAATTGATGATACAATATGTTTTATCAGAACTAATGTGGAATACTTGGATTTTTTTTTTTCAGTTTGCTTTTTGATACAATCTGCGTTATAGAAAGAGGAATAGAATCCAGAATACACGTTGCAACGGCAGATAATGAAAACATGGTCAGCGCTTTACAAGACTCCCACGCGTCTTTGGAACTGTTAGGAAAGAGGTGTAAAGAGGTATGCATACGACAAAAGAATTCCATTGTAATACACGTGGCCTTTATTACGGTATAAAGCTGAAATCGTAAAATCAGAATGAATCTGACCTGAGATTCACAGTGGAGTTATGGTGTCCCGAGTAAGATAACAAGTAATAGCAGCATATTCAAATTAAAGTAAAATTTTCCAAGCGTCGCATATTTTAGTAAAAACCGTTTGTCGATACATAAACAACCATAGTATCACGTGGAAAAATCCCTCGCTTAACCATTAAATCGCCATACAAGTATCGTAGAGCTATTCTTATTTGCTACATTTTCAGTTGTTTAACACCTCGGGACAGGTGAAAGTTGCACTCAAATCATTTGCTGTTTGGGCTTGATATGTCGACATTGATATGATTAATTTAAAAAGTGATCTGGACCGGTACAATATCCTCTCATATATAACAATTTCCATAATCTCTCCCCAAACGTTAGGCATTCCCCACATTTACTGCCAAATCTTATGTAAACGAGGCAAAATAACCAGCCTTCCCAATCAATATTCTAAATCTGCAAATAAGTACCTTTTGGAATATGCCTTGATAGGAATAGTATATCATCATCTGTCACCTGTGCCAAGTCGATATGTACACATGTTGGTTTTCTCTATTCTAAATGACTATGCACATCGGGGGCGATTTTAAGGTCACAATGTAAGATAAAGATTACTTTAGTGCACACCATATATGAAAACATGAGACATATATTATCAAAGAAAACCGCAAAAATATCCACTGACAAATAGTTTTAAACATACAGCTTGAACAGTGAATAACGGTAGTAATAGCAAGAAAATATTATGACATTTTCCCCGCGATCCAACCATAGACATGTACGTCGTGACGTACTTTTATATTGTGACATTATATAGTGTGAAAAGCACTGAGGTACAATTTATTATGTTTGTGTTCACTTTACTCAGAACACATTAACCCTGTTGTGTTTATAAAACATAAAGTCGATAAAAAATTGTAAGGGGATATCAAAGAATCGGTTTACATTTAAACAGAAGCTTTCCTACTTTTGAGGTAAATTACACAAAATATAATTATCAAGTACACATAAACACTCAAGTCCTATCGGGTATCAAAATGTTAGAAGGGCTTCAACAGTCTCATTTAAAGTCGGCATTTCGAAACTTCTATGCTCATCAAACACGGACCCCTGGATACACAAGTGGGAAATGGTGTCTAGGAAAAGTAACCATCCCCTGTGAACGGCTCACACCTGTAAGGTAAACGGAGTAATCCGTGGTAAAAATCAGTATGTCAAAAACGATCTAACAATTGGTACATGTTATACATAATTCGACCTTACGAAAGCTTGTATTTGCCAATAAGATCCTTATAACGACCATAGAATGTGCGAAAAGATTACTTTCAATGAGATTGTTGAAACCCTTCTGACATCAACTTATTTGTCAGTAGCCTGTCTCTGCTTGATAATTGATCACACGCAGAACATTCTCTCGCATATTTAATCAGTTGAACGATATAAACACCATATTTTGACAACGGATTATTCTGTTTATCTAATCAAGATCGAGGGTGACCAGTCCACAGACAATTCTTTGTCCTACTCTTAATTTTGCATTCTTTTGGGGATTTGTGAGATTGATCCTTTTTCGTTATCTTCACTTTTCATAAATACCATATGCAGATGATATTGGAATTTTGGGAAGCTGACAATGGAATAGCTGAAGTAATCCCTTTTGTCTTAAAACTGTGTTAGTTTGCCGTTTACATAAATTTTATGTCCGAGTATGAAGCAGGTATGGAAGGCAATGTGGTGTCTATTGTTTGTATGCATGTATCGAATCGACATATGAATGAAAATGAGTATTGTTACCTTACAAAACGTCATCGATTTATCTCAATGTCGAGTACAAGACCACAGCAAAACAATCTTCTCATTAAGAAGCATTTCTTATCAAATCTGCCTTGTAAAAATACAAAAACAGGTTAGCTTGCGCCCATGGGAATTCCAAGAGACTATTGAAAGATCTACGTGAGTATACTCATCGTGGAACTCCTGCATCTTTTAAATATCAATTTCAGAGGACTTATGCGCAAAATCAACCAAGAAAAAATCAAATATACCACGAAGTATTTCATTCCTGTTTTATTACATCGCCCCTCTTCAAGGTGCCATGTTGTTTTTGTGCTTTTTGTCAGTCTGTCTGTCACAAAGTCTTGTAAACGCTTCTCCTCCGGTTTAGCTTATGGGATGGACTTGAAACTTTGTAGAATTTTCATTGCCATTTTTAAATAAGCGTGTGGACGTGATGATGGAATTATTAACAGGAAGGGGGATGTAATTTAGCTTGTTAACACCCCTCCTCCCATATAGCTTTTCTGAAAGAATTGAAACCCTTTACTATGTTCCATTGCCATTTATAGATATACATACTGTTGGGACATGAGGCTCGAATTATTTTTCTAAAATGTATGATGGATATAAAGGGGATGGTGGATCCAAATAGCTTGAAAACACTTATCCTTCTATATGGCTTATCAGATAGCCTTGAAAGTTTGTATAATACTTCAATAACATTCAATAATGTTCATATTGTTCTGATTCGGGGATCTAATATTTTCATACGACTTAGAGTGGAACAAACAGCAGTGGAATTTATCAAATAGCTTGTAATGCTTCTCCTTTATTGTGTATTGGATCACCTTAAAACTTATTACAATGTTTTATCTAAATATAATTATATGTATATTATTGGGGCGGTGATTTCCAATGATTATGTTTCCTCCCTTCGAGAGTGAGATACTAGTATATTGTTTTAATATTTTCTGTCCGTCAATCCGTCCGTTACAAATATTCCTCCTGTATGGCTTATCGGATAGACTTAAATCTTTACATAATGGTTCATTGTCAATTGTAAATGTGCATATTGTCGCGACAGGAAAATCAAAATGTTATCCTTAAAGTTATAGTGGATCTAAGATGGGTGGAGCATGTAAAATAGTTCGTGAACACTTCTCCTCCTATATGGCTTATCGGATAGCCTTGAAAGTTTGTATAATACACCATTACCATTAAATGCTCTGACCCAAGGATTTGATAGTTTCCTACAATTTACAGTACATGAAAGTGAAGTATTTATTGCTGTTTTCATGTACAAGGGTGTGTTCACTTTCTTACTGTAGAAAATTACATTGGGTTAAATGCTGCCTGACATGTTCCATACCTTTTGTTAAGCCGTTCTTGGCACACTGATTTTGACTACAAATAACTCCGTTTACCTGATTAAGATATAGGGCTCACGGCGGGTGTGACCGGTCTACAGGGGATGCTTGCTCCTCCTAGGCACCTGGTCCCACCTCTGATGTGTCCAGGGGTCTGTGTTTACCCAACTATTTTCTATTGCTTGTAGGAGTTATGGGATTGATCACTGTTCGTTATCCTCACCTTTCATTGGTCACATCAATGTGGAATCTTCTCCATTTGTTGCTTAATGCACAAAGTGTAGTTCATAATGTTTATGTTCCTACTAATACGTTCTCTTTCACACTATGTAATACATTAAGGGGAGAGAATGTAATTTGAATCCTTTCAATTTGGATGCTGGGGAGACATTTGTTTTTAACAAGAAGAAATCATACTTTGGATGTTTTATTGAACATGGATTTTAACGGCAACTTAATAACAAACGGGATGACTTCAGCTTCTCCATCGCAAATTATATGATGGTTGCAAAAACAACCTGTTGTTAGGTTGAATGCTGTCTGACTTGTTTCATGCAAATTGTTAGGACATTCTTTACATTCTGATTTGACTATGGATTACTCCGTTTAGTTGATCAAGATATTGGGCTTATGTGACCGGTCAACAAGGTACGCTTACTCTTCCTAGGAACCTGATCTTACCTCTGACCTCTTACATCTTACAGGGTCCATGTTTGCCCAACTCTTAATTCAACATTCTTTTAATGATCTATGAAATTGGTCACTGTTCATTATATTCACTTTTTCATTGCTCTTTACATTTCTTGTTATATTTGTAGATTTGTGTGGAGTTGGATGAAAATATTGAGAGCAGTGTTGATAACCTGTCGAAAACATTATATGATTATCTTAATTCTCCTCAAGGCAAAAATGAAATTTTGAATCCAAGTGGAGAAAAACCAATTAAGGATTGCTTCTTTTTAGTTAGAGAAGTATCATTACGCTTTCGGAAAGGGGTCTTACAATGGATAAAGGGAAAAGATGTCGTCGATGAAATCGAAAAAATCGATAGAATTGCTGTTGAAAAATTTAAAGAGTTACATCTTGAGCTGGAAAGAGTACAAGTAAGTATCACTGGAAAAGAACTTGAGAAAAGGACAGAAGCTCTTACATTGTCAGCCATTATCCTGACGATTGGTTTGGCTCCTCTTCATTTAGATGATATATTGAGAAATACAAAGCAAAGGAAAATTGATGCATGGTATTCTACATGTGTAGAGTACTTGACGAAAGAGGAACTACGAACAATAATAAGCAATATCTTTAAAGATCATTTTGGGCAGAGCATTACCAGCATATTTGAAACAGAATTACCAAAGGGAATACTTAGCACAATGTGCACCATCAGCTATCTCTCGACAGAACGAGAAAAGATCACGAACAATTTAGAATCAAGTCTTCGTTTAAGAGACTCCCTTTACAAAATAAAAGGTGATATTGAAAATGTCGACCTATAATTATAGCCACTTCATTCATTTTTTCAAACTGCTGTGTAAATATCTATGCCATGGATTTACAATATACAATATTAAGCAATTCTTATAACGAATCCTATAGATACTGACATGAAACATGGCTTTGTGTCGATTTAAAATCTTCAAACCTTATTTGAAAGATTCCTGGATATTGGCATCGGATTCTGCACTTCTTTTGGATCAATACTCTACCTTTGACATAGGAAAACACATATTTTTCACTGATCGCGATATAGGCATTATAGCGGGTGTGACCAGCCAACAGGGAATGCTTACTCCTCTGCACATGATCCCACCTCTGGTGTCTCCAGGGGTCTGTTTGCATAACTCTCTTTTTCTCTAAGATTTCACTGTTATCTTTGTGTGATCATTTATTCTTTTAATCACAATTTTTCATATTAGATTTTTGCGTGATCATTTATGTCTTTTAATCACATTTTTTCATATTAGATTTAATGATTTTATTAATATATGATTATGATATAAACAGATAATTATCTCTGTTCATGCCTTTGATTGTGTATATTTTGCAGTTGTACATTATTCTGCCATGTCCATGGCCACATAATATTCATATAATTTCATATAAGCGGACTTAAAGTATGTAAGTTACTTTCATGTAAACCATATACAGCCCAGCCCGTAGACCAAACCAAAAATTGCAAATAGCAAAAATTCTGGCTCCGTGGAATTAAATACTCTTCAGTATATTTGTATAAACTGGAAGGTCCTGGGGAAGAACAATTCGTGCACTAACCAGGTCACTTTCTGAAAATAAAATGTTATTGCATGCATATTTTTGTATTTTACTATTAAAATATGCAATCTATGGTAATGTGAAATGACTGAAAACATCTGCCTTGGCAGTTGCTTATGTGTTAGAATTGTTTATTATTATCCTTTATTTCCATTTGTTGTATTTAAGCTTAAGGTGGAAAGTGGACTTTTATTTCTATTCAGATAAATTCCTCTTGGAAATGTAATAATGGATTATGGGTTGTTCTTATTATCATATTTATTATCATCACCAATATTGCAAATTCTATGTGCCAAATAAAGGTTTATTTTTGTAACGTGTCCTTTGTTTATCGAAAGTGAAAAGTTGGGTTATTATCTTTAGCTCCTTTCAGGGACCAATAAAATGTAGGGACCCGATGTATTGAGGTAGATATACATAACATATATCATAATGATATTGTACATCATTATTTTTTCCTTCCAGTCTCTATAATATATCTCTTTTTTATATGAAACTGCTGATGAAGGTGATCAGAAAGTACAAATTTGATTTAAAAACCAAATATGGTACCGTTACTAAACAAGCTTCAACTACCTTGGATTAAGGGAAATTTTGAAAATGCACAAAAAGGTAGTCACTGTGTATAAACAGACTAGGAGTATGTGCGTTATCATGTCTAAGATGGCGATAGACAAGTATGCTTCCGTTATTTTGCACCTAATATGCAAAAATATGAAGTGTAGTTTGCTGCATAAGTGGTTATGTTGTAATGGTTTAAATAGTAGAAAGCAAATCATTCAAAACATTTGCATGATCAGCGTCTATTACAGCAGGTATCAAATTATATATCATGATCAGGATAAAGCACTTGTACAACTAGGCTACAGTAAATTTGATCAATCGTAATGCCGAGAGCGCCGCACACAGAAATAACTCAGTAAATGAGTAAAATGTTGCAAAGCTTAACATGTTACTTTTGCTCACTAGATACAGAGTTTGTCAGCCAACTTACAAGTAATTCCTCCTAACCATCATAAGAACGAAAATATCACTGCACTGGCAACAAGACAAACACTCAAGTAGATGCAAGGTGAGGATAACGAACAGTGATCAATCTCATAACTCCTACAAGCAATACAAAATAGATAGTTGGGCAAACACGGACCCCTGGACACACCAGAGATGTGATCAGGTGCCTTGGAGGAGTAAGCATCCCCTGTTGACCGATCACACCCGCCGTGAGCCCCATATCCTCATCAGGTCAACGGAGTTACCCGCAGTCAAAATCAGTGTGCCAAGAACGGCTTAAAAATCGGTATGAAACACGTCAGACAGCATTTGACCCAATGCGAAGTCAAAAACTTACTTTGTTAAACACCACTCTGATTCCACGCACAAGTACTCTGAAGATGAAATAAAAAAAATATGCTAGAGTTCCTCATTGACAATATCTTCGTGGTCTTTGGTGATCAGGTCTTCCAACAGTCTGTTGGAATTCCCATGGGCACGAATTGTGCTCCTTTGTTAGCTGACCTGTTTTCATATTCATATGAAGCAGAATTTATTCAAAAACTTCTACGTGAGAAAAAAAAATCTCTCGCTGTGACCTTCAATTCGACTTTTAGATATATCGATGACGTTTTGTCTATTAACAATGATAGCTTTCATTCATATGTCGATTTGATATATCCCTGTGAGGTCGATATAGAGGACATCACTTAGTCGTCCACTTCTGCTTCATACTTAGATATTTTATTAAAAGTAGACATTAACGGCAAACTGACAACTCAACTATACGACAAACAGGATGATTTCAGCTTCTCCATCGTCAACTTCCCATATTTATGTAGCAATATTCCATTATCACCTGCATATGGTGTTTATATATCTCAACTGATTCGATATGCAAGAGCTTGTTCTGCGTATAGTCAGTTTTTAAATCGAGGCAAGCTACTGACAAACAAATTGATGGCACAGGGGTTTCAACAGTCTCGATTGAAGTCAGCATTTCGCAAATTCTATGGTCCTTATAACGATCTAGTTCATCATTACAATATATCCTTTGATCAAATGCTGTCTGACATGTTTCATACCGATTGTTAGGCTGTTCTTGGCACACTGATTTTGACTGCGGGTAACTCCGTTTACCTGATCAGGATCTAGGGCTCGCGGCAGGTGTGACCGCTCGACAGGGGATGCTTACTCTTCCTAGGTACCTGATCCCACTTCTGGTGTGTCCAGGTGTCCATGTTTGCCCAACTATCTACTTTGTATTGCTTATAGGAGTTATGGGATTGATCACTGTTTGTTATCTTCACCTTTCATAGAAAACATGACAATGTACCACCTTTGAATCTGAAGACACAATACATAACGGAATGGAAGAAAATTGTCAACAACAGATGATAACGAGGATAAAGAGCATTTGTGCAAGACTGAGTAGAGTGAATGGGGGAGCTCTCTGGGAAATATTGTTAAAATCAGAAAGGATGAATTCGGACTAACAAAAGAAAAGACCTAGAGGAAAGAACAATTTTCAGGTAAAAGTCACATCGTTAAAGTCCGCAATTTGTAAATGCTATGGTCATCATATTCATATACTTTGCCATTATACCATTCATTGGGTCAAATGTTGTCTGATGTGTTTCATACCGATTGTTAAGCCGTTGTTGGCAAATTGCTTTTTACAACGGATTACTCCATTTACTTGATCAAGACATATGGCTAACAGCAGGTGTGACCGGGTGACAGGGGATGCTTACTCCTCCTAGGAACCTGATTCCACTTCTGGTATATCTGTCAAACTCTCTATTTTGTATTGCTAATAGGAGTTGTGAGATTGATCACTGTTGGTTCTCTTCACCTTTCGTTTTGTATAAAGTTTGCCTCGCAGAAATATTAAAACAGGTCAGCTAATAAAGGAGCACAATTCGTGCCTATCGAAATTCTAACAGACTACTGGAAGACCTGATCACCAAAGATTATGTAGATACTATCAATGAGGAACTCCATCATCTTTTCATTTCAACTTCAGAGTACTTCTCAAGAATAGACTGCTATTATCACAACTTACTATATTGAAAATTCGAATCCTGACGCTTGTGATTAGCAAAAACAGCGAGAATATCATGTTAGTACCCAGAATTGTTTATATTTATAAAAATACCTATACAGTGGGACATTCAACAATAATTAAAGCATCAATCAATCAATAAATCATTTGTATATTGAAAGCCAAGTTGTTTAGAATCAATGTAATAATTCCATTTGAGTTTTATGTCCCTTGGAAAATGAATAGCCATCGTTTTTAGATGTAGTACCAAAGATTTAGACCTATGTTTTCCACTCGTGGTCATAGCATTGAGGGTTCTTTAATGTGCTAACGTCGGCCACCACACTGGATCCCGTTTATGGTCATTTGTGATTCTCGCTTTAAATGCCGAGCGTTTTAGCAAAGAAGCAACAACTGCGTATGTTTACTATTACTTTTGACGTGACCATGGGACAAACAGGACTCGAACTCACGACTTTCCGGTTATGAATTGTACACTGTACCACTGAGCTACCGTGACCTATAAAAAGTTATGAAAAGTTCCAACAATATCAAACAAACTGTACTTTAGTACTATGAATTCTTTTGAAGATAGATATTTCCAACAGATCCTTAACATATTTTTAAGTTACTGGGGTATATAGAATCATCATTGAACTAGGACTCAGGGTTGCATGAATTCCATGGACATTAGTAGTGCCATTGCACGTCTGACTGCAAAAGGTAGTTTTCGGCATATTATGCCAAAATTGATATTAAACAGTTGTTTTGGGGTAGGGGTTATTCATTTAATAACAAGTTAGGTAGGAATGAATGTGACGAAGGATCACTCCGTATACCCGATAAAGATATTGGGCGCAATGCTGTTGTGACCTATGCCGCACAGGGAATGCTACATGTAATTTCCCATGGGTATTTCAAGGGATCCGCCTTTGCCTTCTTCTAAATTTTATATTCATTATATGATTATGAGATTATTTGGTGTTCAATATCTTTCACTATTGTGATGTGGTGATTTTTACAATAGAATTATCTCTCTTTGTCCTGCTACACTTTGTTATGGGGGTATTTTCCACATCTATTTTTAGCAATAAACAACCTTGTCAAACTTGTGTAAATATAAATAATTCCATACTTTATATTTTATATATGTTTCATTTTTCAAGTAATTGTGAGAAATGAAAGTAGATTTGATGTTTAAAGTATTTTAGTAGTTTTTGATAAATTCCAAGTTGATTTCCGGTCGTCACTTGATATAATTGAAAGAGATTTGCACGAAATTTGATGGCGAATTGTTGTGACGAGCGCTGATAGCACTGTAAGTTACGGAAGCCGATAGGTGCCAGGGTATAGAATTGATATTTATTTAACTGGCGGTCGTCACTTAATTTATGTGGCGGCCGCCACTTAATTTATATGGCGGCCGCCACTTAATTTATGTGGCGACCGCCACTTAATTTATATGGCGGCCGCCAGTCAATTCAAATTATTTATATGGCTGTCACCAGTTATTCAATTCCTCTCTCTTTCTTTATCTCTCTCTCAAAATGAAAGGGGTGCAATCCATCTCCAATGCTTAGTAATATGTATGTGATATATATATATATATATATATATATATATATATATATATATATATATACAGTATAATCTGTCTAAACCGGTTATGTGTGGTTCCAAAAAAATTGGCCGGTTTGCACAGAGTCCGGAGTGCAGAATGTTGACAAGAATGAGAGTTGCTTCCCTTGTATTCAATATCTATGCATACGTGTTTAATGATTGCTAACGTTTTAATATATCACAAAAGAATTCAAAATGTAAAAATATAAATGTCAGTGTTTTATGGTGGTGCTAATTTGAAAAAGTTTCAATTTTTATCAAACAGTTTAAAATCTGGGAATTATTCGCGCAATTTTCTGTTGGTAAATTGTCGATTTCGTCTACATCATCGCCGTTATCAAGTGCCACATTATGTACGTTCGTCAAATTTGTGTTGTGTTCGTTTAAAATTTGTCTTTCTCAGCTTTCATTGTAAATGTATCGCTTTCAACTGTCTCAATTTGTGAAACGGAAACTAATACAATGCCGAATGATCGACCGGACATGGCGAGTTGTGCTAACTAACTGCATATCATCACTGTCGGAGTCGCTGTAGAGCTCCGGGAAGTCCACGAGGGAAAACCCTGCTTTTGGAAAACATAACGGGATTGTTGCCGATTTTGGTTCATTCCAAGAATGTATCGAATTCATCGATTAATTGAACTTTGTCTTTTAATGTCAGTTCTCGTCTCTGTCGTTAGCGGGAGGGCGCCAATACCTCGTACGTGGTGCTGTCATAATTGAAAAGTGCACCCCATAAAAATCAGGTTTTATTTTAAACTGATCGCGACTCATCGCCAGTTGCACTCTTTTACTTACCTGTGGCTTCCCTTGAGACACCCTTTGTGTACACTGCATGTGATCGACCGAATACCGACAGGTTGGTCATCGTGGGGTGGTTGGTTTAAATGCGATAATTAGAGCTAATTACGAGCAGTTGGGACCTTGTGGACACCGAATACAATTGACTGCAACAATTAGGGTGGTGTATCATCGCGAGGCCGGTTTACACAGGATAATTAAAGTTAATTAATAGCAGTTGGGACTGTGTAAGCCGGCCGATATACAGAATACGCAGTATCCGGAGTACAGGGAATTATTAATAAAGGATTTGTTAAAGAAATATTAGGGACTATATTTTATGGCCGGAATTGACAGAGCACCGGAGTACGCAGAGGCCGGTTTGGACAAATTATACTGTATATATATATATATATATATATATATATATATATATATATATATATATATATATATACAATTAAGAGCATTAAATTATTGTTTTTCGATTGTACTGTTAAATACGTAGAACCACGGGTCTGACACTCCATGTTTTTTACAACGTTCAATTTCTATTATTTTCACATGCGAACTAAATTATTTTCACATGTGAAATAAGATTAATTGGTGGATTGGCCCCCACCCCACTCTTTGGGTGGTAGTAATGAATGGTAAAAATGTAATGATGGATGAACTGATAAATTGAAGGATGAACGGAGTCTCCTCCTTCCAATTTAGGATTACGAAGTTTGGACAAAAGAGACATTTTAGGTTCCTCTTTTGCTTGTAAACAATTGTAGAAGACAATTTCTCCTCCGACTGTCCCTACACTTTGAAAAACGATGCTGCGTGTTTGCGTACTATTCTAACTCTTTTGAAAATAATCACTCAGTGATACGAATTATATTGCTTTTACAATTGGCAGCCGCCATATATACATCAAGTGGCGATCGCCAGATAAAATAAGTGGCGGCCGCCAGATGATAAGTGGCGGCCGCCAGTTAAATTAAGTGGCGGCCGCCACATAAATTAAGTCACGGCCGCCAGTTAAATAAATATTAATTCTATACTCTGGCACCTATCGGCTTCCGTAGTAAGTTGTTTCCAACATTGTGAGTTTATATTTCATTGTGCATTACTACAAGTGACAATACTATATGGTGATTTAAGGTTGTAATGCTACTCTTGATAAAATAATTTATTTTCAGTGCTTAAGTTAGAAAAGAGAGAACATTCCCTGTGCAGCCATGTTTGTTATTTAACATTCCCGCACTATGTCATTTACTAAGATGTGTGATTGATCAGTTATGATATATTTAACTATGTTTAAACTTATGTTGAAAGGTGTGCTTGATGCTCAGTTTGTGGTTACACTGGTAATTTATTTCTTGCTAGGTTGTATACGAGTGTGTGGCCCTGTATCTGTTGAGTACTAGACTTGCATATGTTGGCATCTTTGTTCCTATTTGGGGTAAATTTATACAATTTGCAGTAATGTGAAATACATGTGTTATAAATGTTAATTACATTGGTACATAGAGTGGTGATAATTTTTAGTTTACAAGTAAAGATTGATCAAGGTTAGTCAGTTGTATATATCCTGACTTTGTGTAATTATATGTGCAATTATTTTTCATGATTATTCATATGATATGTGAATCTCATTTTTGTACGTATAACTTAATGTTGTTTTCTTTTTCTCATTTTTTTATTGTACAGCACACTGCCAATTTCTGCCATATTATGATCATACATAATAAATAAGTCTACTCCATTGGCTATACGAGGGTTGTCCCAAAATTTCGTGGACTGGACTTATAACTTTTAAAGCACCGATTTGATTTCATAAAAACATATATATTAGCAATTATACCATTGTTGACCAATACCTAAAATGTCTTCTTTCTACTTTATTTAGCTTTTTGGGAAAAAAATTATTATTATTTTACAATAAGGTTGTGCTCAGCGGCACAACCTCCGACGTCAAAATTTTCTCGCGGTGTTCACGTATCTGCGAAAACCCTTCGAACATGAAATCCTTCTTTGTTTTCTTTATTTTTAAAAGCCAGGGTACACAACATGCACATACCCTATGCATTTATGAATTATCCGATAGAATGCGGTGAACAGATGATTTGCTGATTCCCAAAATTTCTTCGATCTCTCCTACGGTCCGACGTATGTCTTCCCGAATAGCGTCATCCAGTAATTTTATGGTTTTTCCATATATTTCCTTCGGTCGGTTTCTTTTTCCTGGCGTAATGTCCTCATCTCCTTCTGAAAATGATTGGTGCCATTTGAACAACAGGGAACGAGAAACACCGCTGAGCAATTCTGTCTATCTTAACTATCTTTAAGAATATCCGTTGGAGTCGAGCCGAGTTCCGCGCAAAATTTTATGACTTCTCGGTGCGCCGCGTTTGACGCTGACATCGCCATTTCGCTGGATATTTGCACCTCGTAACTGTCGCACGATTTATCATAATTGATTTAAATATTCCGTCATAATATCTAAATTTTCCAGGTATATAAATGAATATCTAAACAAAATTACTTTTCCCCCAGTGATTGTAATTTCGTTTCAATTATCTTAAATCGCTATTTTTACTCTGTGCTACTTCAGGCTTCTCCATAATGAAAAGCCTGAATTTTTCCTATTCAATGTCAATTGATATTGAAACTTTTTACATCTTGTTATTTAAAACTGTGACGTTAGATAATTGAGAAACGCCGCTTGTCCACGGTATTTTGGCAAAACCCTCGTAAATACAGGTCGCGGTAGCTCAGTGGTAGTGCGTTACTTTCGTCAAACCTAAAACATTAAAATAGGTATTCATTGCTCCTTCGCCAAACGCTCGGCATTTCGAGGTGAGAATCAAAGGTCCTTCGGATAGGACCTTAAAAACGGAGGTCTCGTTTCGTGGCAGGCGTTGACATGATATTTAAAGAACCCTCATTGTCACTGCCTTGAGCTAAGTATATCTCTAACTTTGTTGTACTTCACCTATAGTTGGTGACGTTTTAATATGAGTGAAAAAATTTTGACGGGATGTAAAAACAAACAATCAATTATATACTTTCTCTATACAACACGCATTGTTATATAAACGTCCATACAACGGTCAATGTGTAAGTAAATCGTCAGAAACAATTTGAAACATTAAAATGTACTGTTATAAACATTTATTGTACCTACAACCTGTCAAAAAAACTTTAATTTACACTAAACGAGGAATTTGACGATTGCACCCTTGTGGTTGTCGGGGATTATTTTAATGATTCGCAGGGATGTAATGTTTTACGATGTGACCCTTCAGGCGAGCGAAAACTCATTAACATCTTGCAACAGGACTTTTGACGTTTGACCCGCCTATTCATTTAATGAGGGAAATATAACCCAGCTGATGTAAACAGCGTATCGTGTAATTTATATTCATTGCTGTTTTAGGTCACCTGAGAGTCATTCGCGGGTGACCTATTGCAATTTGTCTGCGTCCGGTGTCGTCTGTCTTGCATTAACAACTGATAGCTACCAATCAAATTTTCTTTGATATGAAGCATCTTTGGGACAAGAGGGATATAAATTGTAAATTTCAAGACTACTGCATCCCCGGGGACTTAGGGGAAGTATAGAGTGTTTATGTGTATACAATTTAGATAGCATCTTCGATTGATTCACACCAAACTGAAAGTAAATTAATAATTAGAAAGAACAGATAGCCCTACACTCAAATTGTGAATTATATGATCCCAGGCGTAGGAATTTTGGTATCAGGATGGGAGCAAATTAGTCATAGTGATTAGATATGTTTAAACAATTAAACACGTTTAACCTCTTGATCAGGAGCCATGTCTCCCCGGAGCATTAGAGGAAGGACAAAAATTGCCAAGCATTTACCAATTTTCAAATATATTCTCTGCGACTGCACATTTGTAAGAAAAACTAAATGCATTGTCATATACAGCAGAAAGGACTCTATCGAAATTTGATGATCTTCAGGGTAGAGATTCTGACTTTAGAGTGTGGTGAAATTTCATTATGAAAGGAGAAGATAAAGAACAAAGACATATCTCACAACTCCTATAAGGAATACAAAATATAAAGTTGGGCAAACACGGATCCCTGGATATACCAGAGGTGGGATCAGGTGTCTGACAGGAGTAAGCATTCCCTATCGATCGTGTGTAAGCTATTTAAATAACATCTTCTATGATGCAAAATTCATACTAAATGGGTATTTAGAAGGAGCAGGCAATTGTTTACCAGAAATATATATTTCGTGATCCCAGGAGTATATGATCCCACCAATGGTATATCCAGCGGTCCGTGTTTACCCTACTCTTAATTCCGCATTCTATATAAGAATTATGAAATTGATCACTGTTCGTTATCTTCCCCCTTTTATAGTATGAAAGGTGAAGATAACGAACAATGATGATGATACTTGACAAAATGAAAAAAATTATAGAATACTTACTCTATGTGAAACTTTAATTTAAACCCAGATTGTTGCCCAACGCTAGTCTTCGGGTCAAAATGAAATCAACTGGATATGAGGAAGTTTCCTCTCAGTTTTTGGATTGTCTAGTCAAGTGGTTTTATGAAACACTTCATCATATTTTCATCACATCCAACATTCATCAGAAGCTACTAAAATGCGGTCATTCTGTAGCACGATTTAGTTCAAATTGGCATTAATGTGGTTCTGGAAAAGTCGAAACTGTGGAATATTGGACGAAAAATGCATGAACTCTTTCACACACGCACATAAAAACACACGTTTGAGATTCTGTTTGCCCAATATGAATAACACGCGTAATCAGATGAGAAGCACTAAATACGAAACTGGGATTCGTTACAATTTTTAGTGTGTGTTTACGTTTTACACTGTTTCAGAATGAGATGCACCGATTTAATTATCCTCATCATTTGGTATGTTTTTGTCCTATTTGAGAATCTTTTAGTCATTTTTGGAAGTATCAAGCCGTAGGTGAATTGCAAATTTAAACTTCTGCATGACGCTTACGGACATGGAAGTTAGGGTTGTTAATTGTGTTGAGGTCAACTGTGACACGGGACCTAAGCTTTTTATGTTATATCCAAAGGATTAGTGACTTTCATTTCTAATATCAGTCGCTTGGCGAAATAACAGCAACCATCTATAAACGTTTGACGAGTCGCTGGAATCGAGAATTTTAGCTGCTGTTACGTTTGTTGAACTCTTAAGCACAAAGCAGTACAGAAACGATAGCACATTCATTCTTTTGGGGAATAACTTTTGTGCTCTCTTATATTTATTTTTTTTAAATTACAACAAATGTTTAACTTTAATTACATTTAGTTGGTGCATCTTCGGGCGACAACGAACACAACAGGGTTTGTTTTTTTGTTTTTTAAAGATGATTACTTTGGTGACTAAATGAAGTAAATCTAAAAGTTTTCAACTTCAAAATTTTGCCACTTTTCATCCATATCAAATTTTGCTGGTGTAAACAAATCCTCCTAAACAACATTTTAAAAAAATTGAACTCTAAAGCACAAAAACGTACAAAAATTATAATCCTTCCATTCTTTGGGAAAGTAACATTACTGCCCCTTTATTTCAATTTCAAATTTACAACATCAACTAATTAAAATTAGGTGACAAAGAACACCTACTGCACCTCTTTAATGTGTTCATCAAAGCAATGTATCTACTGTATTTTGATTTCATGTCTTTGCTATTGACTGGTTCAAATCTAATTACATAAACTAGATAATGAATGCAATTACTATTCAGTAGGATATATGTTGAACTTTCGCGGTAAATAAAAGAAAATCAATGGTAAAATATTGATGCGTACAATAGAGTAAATGAAATGGCCGATTATATCTATAAATTTAACAGCTAGGTAAGCATCGTCATCAATTGAAGGACGCGAAGTAACATTATATAAGTAAACACTATTGTGTCATCCTCAAAGTTCGTTATCACATGACTATTTAAACAAGTTAATATCAATATATATAACCCTGTATATTGTGCTGATGTACATTGGTAACAGATGGGAAGGCTATAGTTTGCCACGGCACAACGCTATTCAAGATGGCTGACAGATTTGGTACCGCTGTGTTATTTATATCATGTGTTTTGGTTAACGGGCAATTTTCGCAAACCCATCGCGAGAATTCACAGAAACACGAACCAGTTTATCAGCAATACGCAGCTGATTCAACACAGAAATCACCAACAACCTCATGCACGATGATAGGAACAACACATAGCAACATGGAATGTTTCTTACAATGTACAATGGTGTCAAACATCCGGTTCCTGTTCAGTCGTGATTCCGGTACAGAAAGTTGCGCCTGCTGTTATTTCCCTTTATCGGGATCTGTTCTTAATGGTTCAAAATGGGAATTTTTCCTCGAAGGTGAGTCTTCATTACTTACGCAGATTCAATATTTAAAAGAGTTTAGACCTCAACACCACCGAACCCGAAGCCATAGAGGGATTTCAGTTCTGTTTGGCAATTTGCCTGATTATATGGCTGTAAACAAGAATAGTAGATATGTTCTTTCAAACATCTTTCAGAAGAAACCATTGAGATGTCCACAGTTACTGAGCATGCCTGGAAAAATATTCGAATTCATTTTGTTTGTTAACGTCCCTTTGGGAATTTTCACTCATATCATATGACATCATCAGCTGTCAATGAAACACCGTGAATTTAGACCAAAGCATGACGCAACTACAGCAACTATCACTTTAGAATAGTTGGTCATATTTCAGCGAACATCCTCCATACGACTATAATAACCAGGGCTATCCTAAATGGATTGACGATTGACGAAATTTGATGGACCAGTTTTGAGTCTGATACAGTGTCTGAAAATCCTACTAACACGCTTACAAGATAAGGACGGTCAGTTCATGACGTCACAAGATATCGTGTAAATTCTTATTCAAGACAGAACACTCTACATGGTATCAGATTACAGATATACTGTAAGAAAGGGAAATCTAGCTTTTTCTTGCTGATGACTTGAAATCAGATACAGAGCTGAAGCTCCTGTGGCTATAGGTTTCAATAACACAGGTTATCCACTCTGGCAATCCGTATGTATCCCCAACCACCCTACTACAAAACTACAAAGATACAAATTTAAAAAATTCTTTAGAATAGAGTTATTTGCAATCTTATGAGATCGATTGTATGATTTCCTTCCCTGGTCACGGAACCTTTCAGTTTCCGACATTATTGGGAACTTCTGTACGTATTTTTAGAAGTTTAGAATTTGACAAAGGAATGACGGTGTACAAGGACTGAATCCTTATGCGTAGTGCAGAAAGGTCATGCTGGCCATCTAAATCATTTCTGATTTTATATTTACATGTATGTCATAGCTGCGAGAAAGTGAAAAGTTTCTTTCATTAACAACCCCGAAGGAGCATTGGCGAATGGAAGTAATAATAATGTTAGAATAGCTCTATTTTCAGGGGATATTGACATAAACGTTTCATGTTAGCAAAGAACTTGTTTGGGGGGTTTTATTAATAAGAGTGCATCTATATAAGCCTATTTGAAAACGTGAGTCATCTCTCTTTGTATTCTAACATTTAGTGTGAATATGACAACTTCAGGGTAGTAACACAGTCAGACTGCGCGTTGAATACTGAAATCGAAAACAGTTGAAATGATTTCTACGAAAGGGTAGGGAAATTGTCATAGAAACAAAGTCCTTTATTGACAACATTAATTTTCTATTATTTTTACAGGCAAAGTTAGTTATTTTCATGTGTATGAAGGAAACGTATGCATTGAGATTTTTTGTTAATGTTAACATATTTGTTGGCGTGATAACTGTAAAATTTACACAGCAACATCTTTGCGGCCTTCTGCACTTTTGATAATGTCTCTTCTCGGATATACTACCCCAAAGTCTTAAACTACATTACGCAAGCGCACTACGTTATGGATCAAAGAACGATAACTCATGTTTTCGGATTGGCCTATCCCGTTGCAATTATTCTACTTTTTCAGTAAGTACTAAGGCCCAGTTAGGATAACCCTGATTATTATGGTGGTATCAAGGGTGTTTTATCCAGTCATGATAACCCTAGTTTTAGTAGTGAGTACGAGGGGACGTTTAGCCCTTTAAACTTAGTGTTTATGTTTATAAAACTGAATATTGAACATACATCACAAGATTATCGAATATAGCAACGTTTTACACGCCATAAACAGCATAAACACCGAGAAAATGGAAGAAAATGATATTAATCTCCCTAAAGGTACAAAATTGGCCCATGTGAATCTATGTGGTTTAATGAATAAACTGGACCAAAACAGAATTTTACTAAAAGATGGGATTTACGATATTCTGGCAATCTCTGAAAGTAAACTAGATTCAAATATCACAGATTCTGAAATACAGGTAAACGGGTACCACATTGTACGCAGAAATCGCATGGTGGAGGGGTCCTAATGTACATTAAAGAGAAATGGACAATTAAAAACGTATGCAAGTGTGAATTGTTAGAAATGCTTACTGTGGATATTAAATTAATGAACTATCCGACAATAAATATTGGGGTTGTGTATCGACCACCGGATTCAAACACCCAATGGCTAGAAAATGTTAAGGAGTGTATCGAAGATGTAACAAGTAGTGGTCACGAAGGTGTAATAATGGGTGACTTCAATATTGACCAACTGAAAACATTAAATTTCAAACGATCCATGGAAACTTTTGGCTTAGAACAGACCATTACGAAATCCACCCGAGTAACAAAAGATTCAAGCACGCTCATCGATCACATCTACGTAAACGTGCGTGAAGTTTACATCTCATCTGGTGTAGTGCCAATAGGTCTGAGTGATCATCACCTGGTGTATGTCGTCCGAAAGAAAATAAGCGTGACATACAAACTGATCATATATATGTGAAATACAGAGATCAGAAGAAATTTGACGAAAATGATTTTCTCGGGGATCTGCGGGGTGTTGAATGGAATAACATTAAATCTTTTAACAACGTAAATCAAATGTGGTCAACATATCAGAAGCTTTTTATGGAAATAGTTGACGAACGTATGCCAGTCAAAGAGAAGAACTCGTAAGTTGCAAGAACTTGTTTCTAATCCTTTTGTATATAGTATATACAATAAAATATGTTCAAATCAAATCAAAGAGCGCCGTATCCGGGCCAATTCCGAAAAATGGATTAACGACGACGTTCTATCTGAAATTCGTCAAAGGCATTATCTCCATCGGAAGTCTCTAAGATCCCGCCACGAATTGGACTGGGTCTTATATCGATCAGCAAGGAACCGCGTTGTAAAAATAATCGGTGATGCTAAAAGGGAATTTGTTGACAATACGATAAATCAATGCAGTGACAAACCTAAGGATATGTGAAAAAGATTAAAGCAATTTCTACCATCTAAATCTGCAGGCGCATCAGCATCCTACCTAGAAATTGATGGCGAAGTAATTTCAGACTCCTATAAAAATTTCAAATGCCTTCAGTGATTTCTTTTGTGGCATAGGTCATAAATTTGCGACAAATTTTAATGATTCGCTCCCGAAAATTTCACAACTAATGCCGAAAGGCTCATTTACAATTCCAAATGTATCTATAGCATTTTTGAAGAAAGAAATTAAAAGCATGTCAAGTTCAAAAGCTACAGGTATGGATGAAATTTCTGTAAAATTATTGAAAGTGAGTATTGATGTTGTAGCTGACATATTGTGTTTCATCGTGAATTTCTCTATACAGGAGGGGGACGTTGTAAATGAATGGGAAAAAGCTAGAGTTACCCCGCTTTTCAAATCTGGGGATAATTTCCATGTTAATAATTATAGACCGGTATCCGTTTTACCTATCATAAGTAAAATTATGGAAAGACATGTTTTTAACACTTTTTACGAGTATTAGACTGCAAATAATCTTTTAACAGAGCATCAATCAGGTTTCAGACCAAAACATTCTTGCGAAACTGCTTTACATAATATCATTGACAAATGGCTTGAGAACATTGATAAAGGGAAACTTACAGGTGTACTTTTTATTGATTTAAGCAAAGCATTTGACACAGTTAATCATGATGTATTGATGCACAAACTTTTATCTTATGGTATCTGTGAAAAAACTTTTAAATGGTTTCATTCTTATCTATATGAAAGATCGCAATGTGTCAAATGGAAAGGCACCATCTCAAAGGAAACAAATGTTACCATCGGAGTCCCTCAGTGTTCTATATTGGGTCATCTGTTTTTTATTCTGTTTGTAAATGACTACCCAACATGTCTCAAGCACTCTACAGTCAATATATATGCAGATGATACCACGCAAGATGTTTCTAATAAATCTTTAGATGTAATTAAAAAAAAACCTAAAGGATGATCTTATAAATTCTATGGATTGGATTCATAAGAACAAATTGACAATAAATTTAAAGAAAACACAATCTATTTTAATAGGAACGTCACAGAAATTATCGAAATGTAAAAACCTTTGTATTAATGTTGGTGAAATGTTTATAGAAAATGTCAAATATGCCAAACTTTTAGGTGTTTACATCGATGAATGTCTTACATGGTCTTATCACACAGATGTCTTATGTAAAAACAAAACTTAGTCAGAAACTAGGTGTTTTAAGGAGATTGAGTACTTTTATGTCAAAGGAGGCAGTACTCAAAATTTACAATACTATTGTTTTTCCTCAATTTAATTATTGTTGTACAGTATGACAGGATACAAAGAACAAGACAAATATTGATAGGCTTTTTAAATTACAAAAGAGAGCAGCAAGGATCATTTTACATATCAAAGTACCTCATTCAGTGTCAACTTCTTGCATGCTATCAAATTTGAGATGGATGCCTTTGATTGACTATTTTATTTATCGAAAAATTATTCTTATGTTTAAAGTTTTACATCATATGACTCCTGAGTATTTATATGTTTTTAGATTTGTGAATGAGGTAAACACAAGAATTACAAGACAGAGCTCTACAAATTTTATTTATGTTAAGAGCTAAAACAGAATATTTTAGAAGATTTCTTATCATTTCAGCAGCAATTTTATGGAACTCGTTACCAGATTTTATAAGAAAATGTGCAACTACCACATCTTTTAAATCAGCCTAAAACATTATTTTGACCCACAATGATACTCGTGTGTTTATTGTCTCTTTTCATTTAGTTCTTATCTGTATGTATATAAATTGTGATATTTCCATGCTTTGTGATATATTATGTTCTCGATATGTATATATGTTATAGACAGGACCACAATGTAAACTAGTTTATACAACTAATTGTGCAATCCTGTATAAATAAAGGATATTATTATTATTATGACAGTGGTTGCATATTGTAGCAATCGGAACTCCTCGCACACTCGACATACATTTCGGATGTAATACGATGTCATCCATTAGTGAATTTGCTTCAATATTAGCTATGACGTCAGGTTACGAAGTGCAGGAGCTACGATTGGATATTTAGGTCTCCCACTCGGACACTTGAGTTTCTTTCAGCTACCTCAGTTTGCTTCTTTCCAACTTCGTCCGCCTCACGCAAATATCCCCGCTCACCAGAGATATGCAATTGTCATAAAATAAATGTATATAAATGCTTTACTTATATTCCAGTTTCATCTCCTTCACAATACAAAGAGTACAAACATGATGACGTCACAATATGTCTTGGGTACAGCGAGAGTTCCATGATTTATCACGCTACCGCGACTTTCTGTCAAACAGAGGGCGGAGATCTCGTAAAAGTAGATTCTCCAGACAAGTTCACCATCTTAAAAGAGTTTATAAGTACGTCATCAGTTCTTTTGGATTGTTTTACTTTCTTTGATTCTGTGAAATATCAAAATGTATGGTGTTCGGATAGAGCCATTTGCAAAAGCGTGACTGCGCGTTAGTCACAACACGCCGTCACGCCAACAAGCTTTGCGCCTTCGCGCAGACAAGCAACGCGCCTTCACGCCAATAAGCAACACGGCGTGAGAGCGCGAAGGCGCATTGCTTGTCTGTGTGAAGGCGCGTTGCCTGTTGGCGTGATGGCCGGAAGGTGCGTTGCTTGTTGGCGTGAGAGCGTTAAGGCGCGTTGCTTGTCTGCGTGAAGGCGCGTTGCTTGTTGTCGTGAGAGCCCGAAGGCGCAAAGCTTGTTGGCGTGACGGCGTGTTGTGACTAACCCGCAGTCACGCTTTTGCAAATGGCCCTATCCGGACACCATAAAAATGTGTATAATTCGAATAAAGAATATCTATAACAACAAAATTGTGACTGGGTATATGAGGAGTTCAAATCTTCATATTTTTTGTTGTTGTAAGTTTCTTCTTTTACAGAAATATAACAGTGCTTTATCTATCAAAAATCAGATTATTTTTTTCGTGCGAGAAATATTTATCCCAACATTTCCTCCATTCCTTTTTCATATTACCCTCGAAAATTATATATGTTTCTGTATTATTCTATTATTTCATTATTGCACATTGATTTGCCCGTCTTTTCGCATTTTAGAGGACACGGCTGCCTTGACGAAAGCCAAAGTGTGGGTCCAAGGAGAAGAAGTAAATGGGGTGTGGCAGTTTCATGACGGCATTCCGTTTGTTGATAATTTCTGCCCTCTATCTGAATCAAACCATATAGGCGAGAACCATATGATGCTCGTTCCCCATTCCAACTTTTCCTGCTCTGATATGCTGGCCGACAGGAGTTACAATTTTGTTTGTGAAATCAGCTTCAGATTCCCTTCTCAGTGACATTAAATAAAGCATGACGTCAGAATTAAGATAAATGTGTATTGGACACTGTTGGTAATTCTTTAGTATTCCTAAGTAGATCGTTAGAAATCGAATGATCCACTGAAATCATTATTCATGTACATTGATGTACTCCTGGAACAATTTTTCGTTGGCTCAACGATCAATATCCATGTCACGTGGTAATTCCTTGATTGGTTTTAACCGATGCGAAAATTGCACATGTATGCCGAACAATAATTGTACAGAAATGATCTTTTTTGTTAAATTGTAATAAATTGTTTAAAGAAGGAGTTTGCTCTGTCTGCTTAAGTCACAGTTTACTTTTATGTGTGTAAACGTCATAGTTTGTGGAGGTTTGTCACACAAAAATGGCATGCACTACTAAAGATGTCATTACATGAGTAGTTTGTTAAGCAAACATAGCTCGGGACCTTTGGTATCGCGATAGTTATCACATTTTGTTGGAAAAATCTATCTAAACTGAACTATTTTTTACACTTATATCATTTCATGATTATATATATATATATATATATATATATATATATGATTATATATATATATACAAAGCACTAAAATGACCAACGACATGAACAACGATATTGTCAAATTTTCGGGACGACCCGTCCCTTCTTCAGGACAAACGAAAACAATTACATAATCAACAGAGCATAATAACAAAAAACTACATATAAATACATCTAGCACTACAACTACACTAATCTACAAACGTATTTACAACGCAGACTACATGTTTTTGGTCTTTAGGCTTGCCAATCAATGTTAAAAGTGGAGCGAATTAGGACAAGTCTTATTCGTCCAAAGAGCTGATCCAAAATGTCCGAAAAGAAAAACAATAAACTTAATTAATCTCAAGTGGAACGAGTTAACCCAATTACGTTGACAAATAGTAAAGCTAACTCATATAAATACTCTGGAGTCATATGATGTAAAACTTTTTTTTGCATGCAAACCTTAAAATTCTTCTTGATAAAATTTGGGCAATTTTCAGTTATTTAGTCATCTTTGTTTCTTGCCGTGCATAAATTAAACACGTTAAACGTCTGCTTTTCACTGTTTTTTAAATGGAAAAGAAACATTTTTTTCTATTTTTAGTACAAATATTATGCCAGCTTCAAGGTCATGCTAGAAAAAATATTATTGTACAGCAGTTCCTAGTAGGTATTTTAAAAAATTTATTTTATGTAAGATTTATCATTTTAGAAAAGTTTGATTATGTGGTCATATAATAAAGATATAAATACTTAAAGCATATTAAACATTTATATCAGTTTCCTGTATAAGATTGTTCCTAAAGGCTGTTAAAAAGCTATACTTGTTGTTTACATTCATCAAGCGAACTCGTTCCTTCTATGTAACGCAGCATCCGGTTGAAAGTAGTGTCATGACATCGCTAGAATTCAATGGTAGAATTGAAGTATCACATTTTCAACAATTATTCTCATTTCGGAAATATTAATGGTTAACAATACAAAATAACGACTTTTGAAACGTAATTATACTACTATGAAAGCTAAGGATGATAATTTAAGTGGTATTACAATATTGAAACATATAACAGTACTTGCTTAATGTTGTTTTGTTTTTGGTTTGGTGTTGTTGTTTTGTTTTGGGGTTGTTTTTTTTTTTGGGGGGGGGATATTCTATGTTCATATAATATGTATAGAGTCGCTTGATAAGAATGTCTTTGGGACTCAGACTGAGATTTCCACAGTGTTCAAAAAATATTAATCTGAATTGTACGTGCCGATTTAAAGTTTTCATCTTAAAATCAATGAGGAAATTACTATTAACTCTAAATCTATTCCTTCATTTCTGATCTGCCGGTCCCCAGTCAACAATCGAAGTTGTGTGAGCGTAGGCACACGTAAATCCAGAAATTTTCCTCAGGGAAGTGGATTCCACATTATGTATTTTTGGGGAAATGCATACAAATAAGCAAATATTTTTTCTACCTGATTCAGGTGTGGTAGGCTCATACATATATCCTTATATATGCGTGCGCGTCACATCTTCTACCAATGGAGTTAAGATACTGGATTTCAAAGAAAACGGGGGAATCTGTATTGTATTCAAAATTGCTTAATAAGATAGTAAAAACTAACTTATATAATATTCATAATATTTCATTGTGTAATGTGGATTATTTTAGTCAATGAATTATGATGGCATGTTTATTTTGATAAAAACATTAACCGATACAGAATGTTGACTCTATCTCTCATTTATACAAGTTGGGTGTAATTGGGTTACTTCCCTTAAGCTGTGGAGCAAACTGGTCAACAGATCCGCTAGTCATTGGAGTTTTAAATCCTTTATTTAGAATGTAATTGGACTCACATTACCTAAGATAAAAGCAATAGAATATTAATTAATTCCAGGACTGGTGCTTCTAGACTTGCAGGGTCTGGTAAAGTGTGAAGGACTTTCCCCTTTGCCTGAATCCTCTCACTGCCATAAATCAGAGTGAAGACACATAGAGATCCTGAGTTTTATTTATATATTAGTGTGTACATGACAAACTTTGTGCCATAACCGAATTGAATATACCCTTTCAATCAGCAGTTCATAAAAATAGAAGTCCAAAGGTCCTGTTTTCAATTTTGAATGCAACTTTAACAATAATCTTTGCAAAATTTGTTAGCTGCATTGAAAACAGGATGAATTGATGACAAATAAATATGAATGAAAGGTGAAGACAAGGAACAGTGAACACTCTCATAACCACTATAAGCAATACAAAATAGAGAGTTGGGCAAACATAGACCCCTGGATATACCAGAGATGGGATCAGGTGCCTAGAAGGAGTAAACATCCCCTGTCGCCCGGTCACACCCACCGTGAGCCTTATATCAACGGATTTATCCGTAGTCAAAATTAGTGTACCAAAATGGCCTAACAATTGATATGAAACAACAGCTATTTCTGAGTTTGACTACGGAAAACTCCGTTTACCTGACCAAGATATAGGGCTCTCGGCGGGTGTGTCCGGTCGACAGAGGATGCTTACTCCCCCTAGGCACCTGATCTCACCTCTGGTGTGTCCAGGGGTCCGTGTTTGCCTAACTATCTATTTTGTATTTCTTTTAGAACTTATGAGATTGATCACTGTTCGTTATCTTCACCTTTCATTCGATAGGCGAGAGTATGTTTTAAACCGAGGGAGGCTAATCACAAATAAGATGATTTTACAGAGGTTTTCAATATTCTCCTTCAAATTCAACATGTCTGAGATTTTGTTATCGTTATAATGATCGTATTTACACATACATGTACAGCCCGTTTGATGTGTTTTAAACAAATTGTTAGGCCTTTCGTTATGTACATGTACTGTGCTCCGTAGAGGGTTGACGACGGGTATGACCGATCAATAGGGGATACTGCCTCCTCTTTGGAACCTGATCCCCACTCTGCTGTTTTAAGGGTCAGTGTTTGCCATGATTTTATTTTTGTATTTTTTTTTTAGGATTGATGGGATTTATCACTATTCGTGATCTTCAACATTTTCATGCATTAATCACAAATGCGTTTATTGATTGTACTTCATGAACTCCATTTCTTAAAGTTGAGCAACATCTTGAGACACATACTGTAATCACATTGATGTAATGTTTAATTTAATTTAATAAAATGATGTATATGAATTACATGTATATTCACGCTGCCATGCGGACCTATCAAGTCAACATTATGGAGGAATGCATAGCGACTATCAGAACCTGGATGACTGTGAACAAACTTAAACTAAATGATGGAAAACTGAGATAATGGTAGTTGCTAGTGCCGTGTGATGGATTGAAGATTGATGAGGCAATATTGCTGTTAAAAGCGTCGGTGCTGTCCTGGACGCCACCTTATCAATGGAAATACAAGTCAGCTTCGTGGTAAGGAAGATGTACTTCAACATCAGGAGAATATCCAAGGTGAAACACCATCTCACCTAGGAAGCGTGTGCGGAGGTCATCAATGCAACAGTCATATCCCACCTTGACTATCACAATGCCTTCCTGCTTGGCACCGACTATAAGTGGCTTAGAACAACGCTGTCTCACACGAACATGCTACAGACAACTTATTTCGCCGGTATCTCAACAACTACACTGGCTGTCGGTAAGCAACGTGTTGTGTTTAAAGTGCTGACAACCATACATAAGTCACTACACTCTTTCTCAGCACCAGCATACATGAGAGAGCTATGTCCTGTTTACCAGCCACATGGGACCTTGAGCTCATCATCCGACCAATGGAAACTGGTAATGAAGAAATCATCAAGCAAATACAGTGCGAGAGCCATAAAAACACTGGGTGCACAATTGTGGAATAAACTGCCAAAGGAACTTCGAGAACTTGAAGCAAATGAAGCATTCCGCAAGAACCTAAAAACACTCTTGTTCAAGCGTGAATATGCCCTGTGAATGTAAACTTCAGTGCAATATCAAGGATTCCATGTGCAAGCTCTTGCAAACTAAATTTTGATCCAGATTACGAATATCTGTATGCCAATTGTATCTTGTAAAGTAAAGTCAACCACTTTGTCATTTTACTACCATGTTTTATTTAAATTCTTTCTATTGTTTTATCATTTCCTTTATAACTATGGGTCTTTTATTGGTATACTATCATTGATTATTAGCACAAACATTGTACAGCACATAGAAACTATATGTAATTTTGCGCTTTATAAATGAATAAAATAATAATAATAATAATTTCATATATTGTATAAAATGGTGTATATGAATTACATGCATAAATAACTGACATTTGCTGAGTTGTCGGAACAACTTGCCCTTTCAGTCAAATAAAACTCACATAACTTGTAAAATACGATAAGTAATATCACACTAGAATTAACATTAACATGAATAAAACACTTAACAACATTCATGGAAAACACTCTGTAACACTTCGAGCGAAGTATGTTCATTTAGTTCTGTGTTCACGTCTCAGTTTTGATTTCGTGATTATTTTAGATACCCAGAAAATTACAGTTTTAATACGGATAATACAATCTTTATAATAAAATACATTTTTGCCCGCCGTCTTCTGGATTATTGAATACTATATTTTCGACCTCATGTAGTCTATTTTCCATCCGGGCTACACTGTTTCGTATTTCCGATACATTTTCATTGACTCTGACTTCTATTTCTGATACATTTTCATTTGTAGCCACAAATTGATTGTTCATGTCTTCTGTCAGTTTACGAAACATCTTGCTTAAAATATCTTCCTCTTCAGAATTATTTTCGAATTTCGTAAGCTGATCAATTGTCAAATTAAAACGAGAGAGGACGTTTTCAATAGGTGTCATTAAGCAAGTCCCGTGGTCAGTTCGAGCGACCGCTAGTCCAACACATTTCAGTACAGGGGGGTTTCCATTTACTCTCAGAAAAACGAAGGAACCTGAATCCCCATCTGAGATAAAATCAGTACATCTGTAAGGTTTCACTTCTATCTGTCCACGTAATGTATATTTTTTTTCATTTAAGACAACACTACTTTCTTCGATCACAGCTTCAGCATTTTCAAAATGGACATGTCCGCGTGTTAATCCGGAAGCAGCACCAACTTTCAGTACCATTCCTGATCTACATTCCTCTATGGTTGCTGTTTCGCCATCGGTGAAAGATACTTCGTCATGATTTCGAAAATCTGTAAGATTTTACATTTGATTATATAAAATAATGAATAAAAACGACTCAAAATAATTGTTGTATTTCATTTCTCAAGATGATAGAAAATTTAATATACAGACCTGCTTGTTGAATATTTGATAACTTTAAATTTGAAGTAAAATATCCACTGTCTGGCAGTCTTGTTTGCACTTCAACGAGGGCAGCATCTATTGTGACATCAACATCCGTTCCATCCAAATCTAAAAAAGATTTTACCACATGTCCGATAGCGTACTTCCTTCCTCTGTCTATAATGCTTACGGGCGATTCTTGGTGGCGTAGATTATCTGTTTGATTGTCCAGAGAAGTTAGAACATGGGCACAAGTTATGAAACCCTTTCTGTCAGCATCTATATCAATAAAACCGCCCAGCGTTCCAGTTTTATCCCCTCCTGTTAGCCCTATCCTATCTCCCATTTTTAAACCCTCTTCACCGACAGCAAGAGTCACAGCACTTTCTCGGACGTCAACCGAATACCCTCCAATTTGCGTCGGAAAGAGTTTTTCGCCTGCCGGAATTATGCCTTTGACTCTACAATAAATAACAACCGATTTCAAATGTTTGGGTGGATTTTGATTTGCTGTACCATATCCTATTGATTTGACTGATGATGTTGATACGAGTGAAATATTGCTGTGGTTTTTCATCAGTCTTTGAATATCTTCTTTCCTCAACATCAAGTCACATGATACATCACTTTCGAGATGCAGCATTTCTTTTGCTTCCGGGGAGAAATACCTGAAATCTCGGAAATATATTTTTAATCCATGATATTCTTTCAAACTCCTTTGTATTGCTTCGCGTGTCTTTCTAGTTATAACTACTATTGTTTCGATGCAGTTATTGTACCTTTCATGTGACATAGGTAGAAATCCAGCCCACACAGAGTGTATACTCAATACATCGCTGTATTTCATATAAAATGTTTTACTGATTCCTCTAGCAAATGTTTTAACTACATCAGTAGCTGCCCCTGATCGCAAGATATTAAGAGAAGATCTGAGACAAACTTCTCTTATTTCTTTTGGATATAGAAATGCTATTTCGATGCACCAAACCATCGACCAAGTCAGTCCCGTCTCTATAAGTGTTTCCGAAAAGGAACATGTGTGGTGTTTTTCGTATTTGACGAAATTGAGCAACCGACAGGAAGCAGTATTTACAGTTTTTTCGCCTTTGTTTAGAAGTTTTTCATTATTCAAGCAATCAGCAAGTGCAAGGGAGAAAGCTAGCATTTTGCTTTCACTTATTCCTCTCAGTCTTTTTGGATAGACAGCAAGGTCAAGATAATCGAAGGCATGTAAGGATTCTAAATAATTTGCCTGGTATTGTGCTATATCTCTGAACATCATTTCTGGTAGCGATCCAGAATAGCCCTGTTCTTTGTATACCTCTATCATCGTTTTGATAGCGTGTGTGGTACTCTCTTCATATTGATATGGGCTGTTCACAAACACAATGTCTAGGGGTGTAAAATTTTCTAATGTTCTCTGGCGAACATCACAATCGTTCAAATTCAACAAAACTTTGATTGCTCTTTCATTTCTAGCCTCGCAAGAACAATGCAAAGCGGTGTATCCACGATAATCCTTTTGACATTTTAGACCAGGTAGCTTTTTTGCGATATATTTCAATATATCTATATTGCTGTTGTAGCACGCTAAATGTAAAATTGTTTGTTTACTCGTTGATAAAGCATAATGGTCGACCTCGATATCTAAGAGATATTGTATAACACCCACTGAAGCGTTGAGTGCACTCATATGTAATGCCGTTTTCCCTTTGGAATCACGTCTTTCAAGTTCTTGTGGATACATTTGACATAAATATTTGACAACATCAACCGAGCTGTGTTTGCATGCAATATGAAGGATACCTTTGCCTTTAGGCAAAGTCTGATGAGTGAAACATTGCATATTTTCAAGGTATTTCAGAGTTTCTAACGATTGACCTTTTGCACAACTCAATATTGCATCATATCCTTTCTTGTCTTTTGCATTGAGAAGTTCTGGGTACTTACTAACCAGAAAACGTACGATTTCTAAATTTCCTGAAATACAAGCTAAATGCATTGGGATTTGTCCTTGTTCATTACGCTGTCGAACATCAAATCCTTGAACTATTAGATACTGCACAATATCCAGATCCCCATTGGCAGAACTGGTGCAAGAATGAAGCAAAGAATAGCCTTTTGTTGTAACCACATCTTTCGAATGCAATTTCAAACGCATAACAAATTGAAGTACCTCTAGACTTCTGCTCATGGAAGCACAATGCAGGACACTTTCGCCCTTCTTTGTCAATATTTTGAAACGGTCATGAAACTGACTCAACAATTTCATAGCCTCTAAGTTTCCACTGATACACGCTGTGTGTGCTGCAGTCATCCCATGCTTATCTTGAACGTGAATAATTTCTGCATAACGCTCTAACATGTGCTTAACAGCGCCATTATTTCCATTGCGACATGCAATATGTAACAAAGTTTCTCCATCGTTTGTTTTGTCATGCGGATTCATTTTCATATTCTCCACCAGGAAAATTAAAATGTATGTGTCTTCATTTGAAGCTGCATAGTGCATAACAGACTTTCCCGATGTAGTTTTTATTCCTATCTGTCCAGGGTACCTCTCGCAAAGCCACTTAAACGCTGAAAAGGAACCAAACATCGCCATAAAATGCAAAATCGTTTCGTTATCAACGGAGCAATCTTTTGGATCTAAACCTTGCCTTATCAAATATTCCATTACGTCCACGGAGCCGGACTTTGCTGCACAGTGTAATAGGGAGCAGCCTTGTGCATCTCTGAATGAAGGGTCTATTTGCACATATTCCGTCAGGAATGATAGCATTGGTAAATGGTTGTTTCTTGCAGCAGTGAACAAAGTTGCAATAGGAGGGGACTTGTTATGTTCGAGTGTAACTCCTAAATCCTTCAGAAGCTGAAACATTTCTACAGAGCCTGTCTCGACTACTTTCAACATTATTTCGTTTTCTTGACAAAGTCTAAGGAACAGATGTTTCCTCAAAGAGCTGAACAATAACCGTATGATATTCAAAGAATTTGATCTGATGGCGCAAACAAGAAAGCACTCTTGTTGGTAAGGTTTTAAATTTCGACATGCTTCTTCGAATTTTCCGTTTGCCGAGATCTTATTGATGAACTCTTCATCATTCCATTCTAGTAGTTCTGTAATACATTGTATTACACTCCCAGTGGCATTACAGCATAATTCGCTTGCTATTCGCTCGATAATCCAATCAAAAATGTTATTTGTTGACATATCTGTGCTTTCCCTCAGAAGTTTAGAACGAAAATATTGCAATCTGTTGAGTGGAGCCAACTGAAATGCAGAACCAGCATTATTTCTTAATATAATTGATGCCACGTTTTCGTTTATGCTTCTGTGAAAACATTCAACATATGTAGTGTCAATTTCGGTGATTTTTGTAAAGAAAACATCTGTTAAGAGGTCAACAATAAACGGCAAGTTCATAGAGACAGATCTTGTAAATCCCTTTGCGGTTTGCTTGAACGTGCGATGTAAGATTGCATATGTCTCATTTTCGTATAATTCATTCATGTTGATTTTTCCTCCTCGTAGGCATACAACTTTGAGAGCTAGAAAAAACTCGGGCTCCATACTTTCCAGTCGTTGTGACAGAATGCTATCTACATGAACAGAAAATTCGGACATTGTCTGACAGAAATGACAAGCATCTGGAAATCCAAACGGAAAATCGGATTCAATCAATGCACCTTCGTCCTCTCTCAATTTCACTTTGTTTAACCTCAACATTTCTTGCTTTTCGATGGATGTAAGGAGCATTTGTGGCGAAGAAACATCGATAACAAACTCCTCTGAAAATCTTATATCATCAGGAAAAAGATGTTTAATGAAATGCAGGACTTCTTTTCTAAGAATTATAAGCAGTTTGTTAGCCTGAGGAGTGCAGGTATCGTGAATATTATTAGAAATTCCAGCGATATGATTCATCAAGTTTTGACGGAAATATGTGGAAAAGATATCAACCTCGCAGAAATCTTGTACAATGATGAAGAATTTATTGTCTGGGGAAATGTTGACCTCCCAGTCCTGATGGTGCTGAACAATAAACGGTTTCATCCGCTTCTCTTGCTGAAAAGTCTTCGCGCATTGGCATGCTAGGAATCTTTTTCCATTTCCGGGAAGTCCTGTCACTACTGCTATGTTGTTTCCTTCCAACTGTTTCACTAAGGCTTTGTATGCATTTGTTCGTAGGAAAGGGCGTCTATCAATTTCCATAGAAATCAGCCTTTTTGAGGAAACTATAAATCAAAAATATACAAAAGTCAGATATAAGCAATTCTTTCAAAGTATCAGAAACTATAGTACCACATCATTGATTCTTATAAAAATTTAGAAACGTATGACTGTATCAATGCCAGCAGTTTGTAGCTAGGAAATCACAGATGGATCCCATATAATGCTTGATATTTTGAAAATGTCTGCCAATCGGTAATCAGGACTTGAAATTGTAATTTTTTTTTTTTATAAATTGTTTTATATTGTATGATTTTGTCTTATAATGTCATGAATTGCACTATGTATTTATCACACACGCATTGTTAAAATACATTATCTATACTGATGATTGTATGTTTGATATGTTGAATAAACATTCTGACAGTATTGCATAATTAATACATGTACCCTACCAGCGTTCCCATTAATTGGCGGATGTGATAATACTTCTCATTACCAGCTCATTAGAGTTAACGCGCTTTGATGACTCTTGTGCGTCATTGGTAAGAAAATACACAAGTCTCTCGAGCAAGTGCAAGATTACTGGGACATAAACTAAACGTTCATAGCACCCCATCCCGTGGGGACCCGGGTTAGAATAGGTCCTCAGTACCCCCTTGCTTGTCGTAACAGGCGACTAAATTGGGTGGTCCTTTGGATGAGACCGCAAAAACCGAGGTCCCGTGTCAATTTTCCGTTTGCCGAGATCTTATTGATGAACTCTTCATCATTCCATTCTAGTAGTTCTGTAATACATTGTATTACACTCCCAGTGGCATTACAGCATAATTCGCTTGTTATTCGCTCGATAATCCAATCACAAATGTTATTTGTTGAAATTTCTGAGCTTTCCTCAGCAGCTTAGAACGAAAATAATGCAATCTGTTGAGTGGAGCCAACTGAAATGCAGACCCTGCATTATTCCTTAATAAAATTGAGATTACGTTTTCGTATACGCTTCTGTGCACATATTCAACATAGGTATTGCCATTTGTGGTCATGTTTGTAAAGAAAACATCTGTTAAGAGATCAACAATAAACGGCAAGTTCATAGAGACAGATCTTGTAAATCCCTTCATGGTTTGCTTGAACGTGCGATGTAAGATTGCATATGTCTCATTTTCGTATAATTCCTTTATATTGATTTTTCCTCCTCGTAGGCATACAACTGTGAGAGCTAGAAAAAACTCGGGCTCCATACTTTCCAGTCGTTGTGACAGAATGCTATCTACATGAACAGAAAATTCGGACATTGTCTGACAGAAATGACAAGCATCTGGAAATCCAAACGGGAAATCGGATTCAATCAATGCATCTTCGTCCTCTTTCAATTTCACTTTGTTTAACCTCAACATTTCTTGCTTTTCGATGGATGTAAGACGCATTTGTGGTGAAGATACATCGATGACAAACTCCTCCGAAAATCTTATATCGACAGGACAAAGTTGTCTAATGAAATGTAGGACTTCTTTTCTAAGAATTATAAGCAGTTTGTTAGCCTGAGGAGTGCACGTATCGTGTATATTAATAGAAATTCCGGCGATATGATTCATCAAGTTTTGACGGAAATCTGCGGAAAAGATATCAACCTCGCAGAAATCCCGTACAATGAAAAAGAATTTATTGTCTGGAGAAATGTTGACCTCCCAGTCTTGATGGTACTGAACAATAAACGGATTCATCTGCTTCTCTTTCAAAATATCAGAAACTATATTACCACATCATTGATTCTTATGAAAATTTAAAATTATGACTGTATCAATCTCAGCAGTTTGCAGCTAGGAAATCACAGATGGATCCCATACAATACTTGATAATTTGAAAATGTTTGCCAGTCGGTAATCAGGACATGAAATTGTAATGATTCTTTTATAAATTGTTTTATATTGTATGATTTTGGCTTATAATGTCATGAATTGCACTATGTATTTATCACACACGCATTGTTAAAATACATTATCTATACTGATGATTTTATGTTTGATATGTTGAATAAACATTCTGACAGTATTGCATAATTAATACATGTACCCTACCAGCGTGCCCATTAATTCGTGGATAAGATAATTGAGAGAATGTACATTTAATATTTTTGACCTTGAACTCTGACCTAAAAAATCAGTGCCAAGTCACCATATTTACCAGAATTGAATTAGTTTGATGTATCCTTGTTCATACGGTTGATGCATGTAGTTTTTATCAAGGATGAAGTAGTCTCATCAGAACTCTCTGATTTTGAAATTCATTACGTAAGCATGAAGCATATATCCTAAATGTCATATAGTAAATTTGGGTTTGATAACTATCATTATAAAATCAACAAAGACAATTTGGTACTCCTTCATCGTATGACATACTGTTTGCCTAGTTTCGATGTATCAAATATGAGTCATCGTCTTTGCAAGAAAATGCGTGGGGGATAATCGTGCAAATGAAACACAAAACAACACATCGATACAACATTCACATCTGTATTTTGATTACTTATAACGGATTTGAACTCTGTTCGTAATACTACTTATTATCAACTATTCAAACGCCGATCTTGAATACCAGCGATTTCAGTCGGATTGTAAGAATGCGATAAATAGAGTACTGCCGACTGATCACTGTCAACGCAGAAAATATTCACATGATTAGCATATTTTATGTATATGTTCCTTTAGTGATCAATGACCGTGAACTCATTAAAATTAATGAATTGATTATTTACACAATCGGCGACCGAGTTTCGTCGGCAGTCGTTATTTAGATGTCATACTTTTCCATCGAAATTCAAACACGACCACGATGAATACAAAAACGTAACAATCCAAAAATTAATTTCTTTCACACCTGTCCATTAAATGTTGCGAAATTCGAACTTAATCTGTTGTTTGCTACTCTGACATTGCATTGCACGTTTTAAATGAATCCTGGCAAACCTAACGGAGGCAAATCTGCAAAACTTGATGTGACAGACTGACTGACAGACAAATAGACAGACAAACTGACAGACAGAGAAGAAACATAGAGCCTCCTTCGTTTTAGAAATCGATAAGGGACTAAAATAGTATTTATAAGCACATAAAATGTTATCTTCAATAAACAGATCAAATTATCTTTTAATGTCATCTAAGAAACGTTATGTTGTATGATCAATTCTTACCTATTCGATTTGCAATTTTTTTCAAAATATGTGGTTCCTCAAACTCGAACCTATTTTCGAGTAAGACTGAAGTCATCATAGAGGGAAGACGCTCGAATTCCAACGCAATCTTCTGTATTTCATTAGTAACGGGTTTCAGGCCACTATCTGTGGAAAAAAGATATATGCAACTTACCGTATAAGAAATAAATTCTGGTACTAATTGTACTGAATGCATGTCACTCAAATAATTACAATTTTCAAAGGATTCATATACATATTACAAAATATGTCCTTGATGTACCTATTTGATGCTGTAATCTATCAAGTTGCTCAACCCTCTGACCAAACATCAATTCCATTTGTCCAAGCATATTTTTTTGCCTTAATTCCATTTCATGCATGGAATGCTCATAATTGAAAATCGTTCCCTTAAGTTGCCTTACTTTTGAAGAAAGCAAAGCTATGTCGTTTCGATGTATCTGTCTGCCGTGTACACCACGTATATCACTCTCCAGGGTCATTCGTCGTCTATGTAGGGTTTCCTTTTCCCTTTTTTCTGAATTTTGATCTTGGTTTGCAGCATCCATTTCATGCATATAAAGCTCATGCTTCACAAGCTTTGTCTCAGGTCGTTTTATTTTTGAAGAAAGCGAACGAATGTAGTTTGGAGGCATGAATTCTCTTGGAGGCATGAATTCTCTTGGTATATGTTCTGCTTTACTACCCACGGTGTGATACTGCACATCATGTTTGTCTCCCATTGTTTGAGCTTCACCAATTCAAGATAAAGGATGACGATTGCTTCGTATTCTTTTCTCATGTGGTGTTGACATATGACCAACTATCTGATTCCAGTCACTTTAAATAAAAAGATCAATAATACGAGTGTCTTAGACTAGATGATACTGACTGCAATTTGTGTGCGTTTATTAGGATGTGTTCGTTGTGATACCAATCAAGTTCATATCTTTTTTTTTTACTCTGGCATGTTGACAAATCATCGTCCGTTATTTTCACCTTCTTTTAAATCTCCCCTTTTATAAATGCACTCCAAATATAAACGTAAATTTCTTTACTTAGCTTTGCACACATTTCTAGATGTAAGTTAATTTTTAACGTCGTCTTACATGTTGTCTGACGTGTTTCATACCGATTGTTAAGCCGTTCTTAGTACACTGATTTTGACTGCGGATAACTCCGTTTACCTGATCAGGATATAGGGCTCACGGCGGGTGTGACCGGTCAACAGGGGATACTTACTCCTCCTAGGCACCTGATCCCACCTCTGGTGTGTCCAGGGGTCCGTGTTTGCCTAACTATCTATTTTGTATTGCTCATAGGAGTTATGAGATTGATCACTGTTCGTTATCTTCACCTTGCATATATATCTAGACTTCAAAAGATGAGAACTTAAAATCAGAAAACTCCATATTGTGTATAGTGACAAGGAATAGGCCTGCATCAATCGTTTTTTATGAATACGAATATACACTTTCTTATCTGATTTCATAGTGAAGTAGAATTTATCTTAATAAAACCATCTCTCTCTCTCTCTCTCTCTCTCTCTCTCTCTCCATATTTTGTATAGTAACGGTCTCTGAATTCATTTGACGAAATTTAGAAGAAAATGACAATCTAAGACTTGATATTTTATTAGTCGCAACGAAAACTATATTGACCACTACGGGTACAATGAGATTGAATGATCGCGTAAACATTTTGCTGTGAATATCGTTTAAAATGTTCTATGTATCAGTTTTATAATTCATCGCGTTTTTGCAAATGTGACGTCATGCCGTTAATACGGATCAACCAGGGTCATTTCTGACAACATATGACACCGATGGTATTGGAATTGCAGCATAACGAAATGTAGCCAGCTGACCGGAACGTGTGAACAACTTATTTTCGTCACCATTGGTGTTGACGTATAATCATTCAAATCTCGGTCTGAACTCATTCTCTTTAAACAAAAAAATCAATTTTACAAAATTAATGGATCATTTGGTCAAAATTTACTACGACTATAGACAATATTTAGTGTGTAATTTATGTTAACATGCAATTACAAATTTATAACTATAATGTAGTCGATTCTCTTTTTAAAAGCTTGTTAAATATTTCATACTCATTGCTTTTTCACATTTTCGTGACCTTACGCGAATGTTTAAACTTCATATATGATTCGGATTCATTGTTGACATTTTCAGTTTTTAATCAAAATTTGCCCATATAACCGACCCATGGCATAGTCAAAACAAAAGCAATCATAGCCACAGGTAGTAAATTTTAGAGCGAAATTGATAGCCATAAAGAGAACTCTTTCTTTACACATAAATGTACAAATATTAAGTAAGGGTTTTGCAGGCTTCCAGTCGGTTTTCTGTTTTCTTTTATTTAATTATTTTTTCTGTTATAATAAACAAAAGGTTTATCGGCCACATCGCAACCCGTTCAGTTGCCTTCGAAGAAATTGTAAAGATAACGAAGAGTGGTCAGTTTCATTACTCCTATAAAGAATGACTAAAGAGTTAGGGGCTCTAAGGGCCCACATCAGCCCCAAATTTACATATTTTTTTATATTCAATCTATAAACTTGACATTAATCTGGTGTTACTCTTGACAAATTGGTTGTTCTAAATATAAGAATATTTCCGGGAAATCTTGTATCAATGACGTCACATTCATCCACTATGATGACGTTGTTTCTGCAAAAATCATTAAAATCTAATTATTTCTTAAGATATCAATCAAATTAATTACCTCCGCATGCGTGCACAAAAGTAAGATTTCTTTCAAATGTGCTTTATCAAAGCTTCATATTGGTGCATACCTCTGGACCATGAAAATAAACACCGTTTAGCATGATTGTATGTGTATCAGACCTATAAATAGTTTAAGTGACAAGCTTTATGATAGTAAACGTCATTTTTCGGACCCTATGTGCCCCTGGAGCCAATATGAAAATTCCGAAACCTTATTGCAAATGTAAAACTTATACGGTACCAATTTTGATGCACCAGATGCGTATTTCGACAAAAAATGTCTCTTCAGTGATGCTCAACCGAAATGTTTGAAATCCGAAATAACTATAAAGTTTTAGAGCTAAATATAGCCAAAAACAGCGTGCCAAAAAAGTGGAGCCAAATTCGCCCAAGGATAAGAGCTATGCATGAGGGAGATAATCCTTAATCTATAGGACATTACTATTCAGCTCCTAGAATAGCACGTGACTACTCCTAAAGATGTAGATGTTTAAGTGACAAACGTCATGATAGAAAATGTCATTTTTCAGCCCCTATTTGTCCCCTAGGACCAATATGAAAATTCCGGAACCTTATTGCACATCTACAGGACATTACTATACAGCCCCTAAAACATATGGATAGAGCTATGAATGTGGACACAGTTTTAGTGACGGACGGACGGACCGGGATAAAAACAATATACCAGAACTTTCTTTAGAAAGTGTGGGTATAAGAAGTAGTAATAACCGAAGCATTTTCATATATGAAAACTGTTTCAAGATCTCTCTACGATGTTATCTACACCAGCAAAAGGTGTAAATGGAATAGGGGTGGGGGTTATGAAAAGTACGTAAAAGATCAAATGCTAGACTCCCTTTCACAACTTCCTGGATCCGCTTATGGATCGGGTCAACCGGTTTCTCATTTCATTAATTCGGATTCTAAAAAATCGTTGACATAATGTAATACAAAACATAATTAGAGTGATTTTTTTTTTATTTTCACGAAAGAGTTATACACAACGCAACTTTTATCCCCATACATAGAATACATAATGAGCAGTGTACGATGTACATTGTATGGAGGTATGACGTCGACACGACACTTATGGAAAAATGCGTGCTTTTCGAAAGTTTTTTTTTATATACCGGTTATATATATGCGACTACTTAAACAAGAAAAATATTTTGCACACAGATCTTCTCTCTGGATATATTTACGATGTGTAAATATAAATATTGTCAAAGAAATCGCAGGCATTTAAAATGGCTATTAAAGATGTCAAAATTACGTATTTTGGCATTTTTCTGTAACCAAGGCGACTTAAATGACCTCTTAACACTACATGCACAAAGTATTTTTTAATCAAATAAATATAAGGCATTATATATGTAATAATGAACTCATATAAATTTCATCAACTTTTATTTTATTAAGAATTAAAATTTAGCTATGAATGGGGACTACAAGCAAGCATACCATATATTGTCCTTTAATTATTTATTTCCTTTCCAATTGTTAGTACTTTTCTTTGTATATACATGTATATACATACGTAGGTATTCCAAGTGCAATGACTACGCCAAAGTGCGATGGTCACGCCAAAGTCTCAAGATCTCCTTCGCGTCTTGTGTGATCTGATGATCCGCGCCTGTCAACTCGACGTGATCCGACTCTTCGGATCAAGTTACTGTAGTAATAATATATATATATATATATATATATATATTCCAAATTTGTTTTTTTTTTAAATAAAATGTCTTTCTTTTTCTCGTCGGGAAATAGTATTTTCTGTATAAAGTTTATAAAACGGAAATACACTTAATTATCCGTGGCCACACACATCTAAATGTTCACTAACTTTAATTTTTCTATATTCGGGTGCTGAAATGTGTTGTTTATGAACTCGTATACGTGTTCGCAGAGTAGTCCCCGTTTCACCGATATAATGTTTTCCACAGCCAGTACATGTTTTTACATAAATTTAAATTTTTGGTGGAACACGTCATATCTGAATATTTGATGCATGGGTATAATATATACAGGAAAACACTATAATAGTCTACATGTGTAGTGACATCCAGAACTTACAGGTGTTCATGTATGGCTTCAAACTTTACGAGGTCGATCGTTTAGGATACCTGTAATTAACAAATACCCCCGAAAGGAGTCAAGATAGATGCAGTAAACAAACAATACGGACAGTATACCCTGTGTCAACACCTTAACACTTCTAACAGTATTAAATATACCTACTTACATTCTGTGTCATTCATTTGTCGCAGCTACATCGACCCGAGGAAATAATCCTAGAATTTATGCACATGCAAATACAAAACTTACTATTTTTATTATTAATGTGACCATAGATTGCATTTAGATCGAGTAATATTTATATAATGTTTAAAGGCTAATGCAGAAACGTACCAGATAAACAATTACATCTTTGCATTAAGGACAAATGTTACAAAAGTTTCAAATTTGGCAAGAGTAGTAAATAGTTTATTGACAATGTCTTTCATAAATACAGGCGTAAAATAGCTATATCAATTTGACATTCTGACACATACATACGGTACAATGTACATTATGTAGCATCGTCTGTTTTTATTTTTCAAAGTAGGGGGTGACTTGTTTAAAACTTGTGTCAAGCAATGCAAAATAATTATAATAATTTGTGCTTTTGCCCGAACTTGTAAATGCTAAATCGTCAACACAGGGGAAGAGGTTTTCATTACCTGAAACTGCCTTATTTTTTGTACTTGGGTTAAATTCATAACGACAAGCTCTTACATGTATATTCGTCTCTTTTTTTAACAAAAGCTCAAATGAACCTTTCGGCATTCACAGTGGATAATCCTGACATTTTGTGTTTCAAAATTAAATGTCTGATATAGTAAGAAAGTCTCCTTCCACTCTTATGCACACGTTCAATTCTCATTTTCGTCTTGCTATCAAGATTGGTCCTTTCACTTTGGTGTTCCGAGTGACAATGAAACGACTGAACGATGAACGAACGGTGAGCGCACGCTGAACGCTTTGTGAACGGTGAACGAACAGTTAGCGCCCGATGAACGCAAAACTGTGAACGGAGAGCGCACGGTGAACGCACGCTGAACGAACGGTGAACGCACGCTGAGCGAACGGAAAAATGGTAAAGTAGAACGTTTCAGGGACTGTAACAATGGATCATATTTTTCTAGAGATTTATGAAAAGCATATGTCTCCCCATCTCCCCAAATTGGAAGTGCTCCAAATGAAACGGCCTTCCTTTAATATACATGTACTGCATGATATGGAGGAGAAAGCATGAGTAGGAACAAATTCATTCTGAACTCTGATAAGCCATATGAAAGGTGAAGATAACGAACAGTGATCAATCTCAAACTCCAACAAGCAATACAAAATAGATAGTTGGGCAAACACGGATACCTGGACACACAAGAGATGGTATCAGGTTTCTAGGAGGAGTAAGCATCCCCTGTCGACCATTCACACCCGCCGTGAGCCCTATATCCTGATCAGATAAACGGAGTTATCCGCAGTCAAAATCAGTGTGCCAAGAACGGCTTAACAATCGGTATGAAACACGTCAGACAGCATTTGACCCAATGATAGGTTGTATTGACGAACTAGATCTTTATAACGACCATAGAATTTGCGAAATGCTGACTTCAATCGAGACTGTTGAACCCTGTACCATCAACTTGTTTGTCAGTAGCTTACCTCGATTTAAAAATATACATGTAGATGGAGAAGTGTTTACAAACTATTTACACCCTCTACCCCTCAGATCCATTGCGTAACTTTAAAGATAACAATCCGAACCTTCTGTCCCTACAATATACACATCTGCAAATAGCATAGAAGTATTGTACAACATTCCAAGTCGATTGGATAAGCCATATAAAAGCTACTTTAACATTTCCACCTCTCTTAAACCCACTATAACGTTTAGGAAAATAATTGGATCCTCTTGTCCCGAGAATATGCAAATCTACAAATGGCAATGAAGTATTGTGAAAAATCTATCCAATAAGCCAATACAACCTATCATTGGGTCAAATGCTATCTGACGTGTTTCATACCGATCGTTTGGCCGTTCTTGGAATACTTATTTTTCCTACGAATAACTCCGTTTACCCGGTCAACATATAGGGCTCACGGCTGGTGTGACCGGTCTACAGGGGGTGTTTACCCTTTCTAGGCACCTGATCCCACCTCTGGTATGTCCAAGGGTCCGTATTTGCCCAATTCTCTATTTCGTATTGCTTATTGGAGTTATGATATTGATCACTGTTCAGGTGGGATCAGGTGCCTTGGTGAAGTAAGCATCCCCTGTCGATATCAAGGTGGATGATTCTGTGGAACCTGTGATTCATGCACCAAGGTCGTTGCCAGTGGCAATGTGTGATGATGTGAAAGAAGAACTTGACCATCTAGTGAAATGTAACATTACTGCACCTAGTTGGGGAAACAGCATGGTATGTGTACGCAAGAAAAACGGACACGTTAGAATCTGTTTGGACCCTACTGATCTCAACAAAGTTGTGCTACGTGAGCATTTTCCTATTAACGCTATAGAAGAGATACTCACAAGAGTTCATGGAAGCAAGATATTTTCAACTTTAGATGCAAACATTGGCAATTTCCAGATCAAACTCTCTAAGAAGAGTTCACTTCTTACTACGTTCAACAATCCTTTTGAAAATGTACAATTATTTACGCATGTCTAGGGATCCACTAATGTCTTCAAATTCAAAGTCTATTTCACATTTTACTTTTAAATGACAGTAAAAAATGAATATGTAAAAACTGTAAATTACTAATTACCTTATTGAAATTCCTTTCGTAAACAATGTTTATTGTTTCCATTTTTATGAAGCACTAAATGTCGTTAATTTCATTTTCCATGTTATTGCAATTATTTTAATATATATTTTTTTATCCAATCAGGTTTCTTCATAAAGGAAGTCGTTTTAAAAAACAACAGCGGTTGTGGATTTAAAGTTTAATCATAGTCGTATGATTAGTTGAAACTTCCTGTCTGATGAAGTAACTACGTATCCTGTTAACGAAATAAAAGTGCACAAAGTAGACCACAATATATATTTGATAGATACAAAGTATGTCCTTTGTCAAATGTATAGGTATTTCGTGTTTACGTCGACATGCTGTCGCCTGTAATACTACACCACACTGTGATGTTGCAATATTCAAGTTAATCCGATATGTCAGTCATTCTTACCCGTGTCTACATAATTAACATCTGCATCGTGATATCAAATTTGACGGTTAAATAATAATCCATTTTCATATTGATTGATTTTGGGGGATTTAACGCCGCTTTGGCAATATGTTGATTAAAGTTGAATTCAAACATGCGGTGCACACAATCTCTCTATCTCTTTCAAAAATTTGCATTTGACGACGATGAAATTCTCCCCAAGCTGTTTCACGCAACACGATCATCGAGAATAGAAATGGGATACATGCAAACTCAAGGTGGGTCATACCATGTATTTTTAGAGAAACTTAATATCTTAGGTTAAAAATAATAAAGATATTGTAATTGAAGGTGAAGAATACAGACTATCCCAATATGCTGACGACACCTCTATAATTTCAGATGAGTCACCGGAATCCATGGATAGTATCTTAAGGGAGCTAGATTTTTTTGCAAACATTTCTAGATTAAAAATAAACTTTTCAAAAACAAACATGGTGTGGATAGGGAGCAAACAATTTTGAAAAGATGTACATGTATTTCACCACTCTAGATGGAAATTAAACTGGAACAATACAAGCTTTGAAATGCTAGGAATTAAATTCTTTGTTAACATTTGGGAAATGAATGATAACAACTACATTCCAAAGCTATCGACCATTCAAAAATTAATAGATCAATAGAAAAGAAGGAAACTAACACCACTTGGCAGATTATCGATTATTAAATCATTACTTATCCCTAAACTTAATCATTTAATACTAACCCTACCCAACCCTGGGCAGAAATACTTTTAAAAAATTGAGATTGAGCTGTATAAATTTCTTTGGGGAGGTAGTACACATAAAATTAAGAAAAACACAGCTGTCCAAGATTACAGATTTGGAGGTTTAAAAATGACTGATTATACTGAGTTCACAGTGGCCTTAAAATCATCATAGTTAGAAGATTATTTCATGCTGATTCCAAATGGATAAAACTTCTAGAGTCAACTCTTCAAATGAAAGTATCAGAGTTACTGCAAAAAGGGTCTGACTTCATTTCAAATATATCAAAAAGAATAAATAATGTGTTTTGAAAAGATGTTTTCTTAAGCTGGGTAAAAATAATCAATATCAACAGACAAATTGACTCTTATATTCTAAATGTACACATATGGTTTAATCCCAAAGTAAAGATAGATAATACATCCATCTTCCTGAAACATTATTACAATACAGGATTCGTTTTCATCAAAGATCTTCTTGATAGTGATGGAAATTTCTTAAGATTACAAGATATGCTTAGGTTAAACATAAAAACTAACTTTGTTGAATATGCTGGACTTAAAAAAGTAGTATTAACCGAGTTTCCTAATCACTTTGGGGAAAAAATTGATAGGACCAACCCTCCCAAAGTCTATCATGCTCTTCTATAAAAACAGTAAAGGATGTAAAGATATATACAATATTCTTTTGCACACAAAAAGAGACAATTACTTCTGTAAAAAAAAAAATGGAAAGAAAATGAGTACAATTTTGTTGAAAGTAATTGGAATAAGATTTTTGAACTTCCCTTCAAAGTAACACAAGAGTCAAAATTGCATTGGCTGCAATTTCAGATACTCCATAGAATACTCCCTACTAACAAGTATTTATTTCAACTGAAAATTAAAGACTCTCCGATGTGCAGCTTTTGTGGTGTTCTTATCGAAACATTAGAACTTTTTTTTATTGCATACAAATAAAGGAGCTATGGTGTGATGTAGAACAGTTTCATATCCCTGTAAATTTTAACAAGCTCACTGTACTTTTTCCTAAATACTTTAATAGACATATGTATAAATTTCAAAATTTGATTTTGCTTATAGTAAAACAATGTATTTTTTCTTGTAAATGTCAAAAGAGTCCGCAAGTACATATATCTGTGATTAGAAAAATAGTTACGGACAGAATTGTGGTTGAGAAGTACTTGCTGCTACGAAACTGTAAATATGACGAATATGGAACTTACTGGCAGAGAATATGTGAAAATCTATGTTGGTAATTAGGTCTATTTGTACTTTTTCATCAAATAGGTTTGTGCTTCTTTTTTGTGTTTGATCTGTTATACTTATCAAAATCTGTTACCAAGAAAATAATACTCTCTCTCTCTCTCTCTCTCTCTCTCCTGAAAAAGATTTTTACATCATACATATACTTACATAAAAGAATAAGGTAAATATGAAATGTAGACAGTATTAGAGTTAATGTTATTGAGTTCGTATTTTGAAATGAATTTAATATGTTGTGAAAATATCCATGTAACATATCTCCCATATGTATGCAACAGTGTATGTGTGAAGTGAAAATTTTGTAAATAGAAAAAATAAAAACATATCTTAGGTTAAAATAATTGTTTCAAAACATTTTTGTTGAAAAACTCTGATATAGATAATAACATTTGAGTTTCATGCCTTCAAAATTAATGACATAAATCTGGCAACAAAATACCCTAATCCAATGATATAAATATTGATGTCTCTTCCTAGAATGTCGTTTTCATTTAAAAAGCTCAATCCAACTTCACAAATAATGCCCATTCTAAAATGTAAAGAACATAGAAAAGTGGTCAATTTTATAGTTATCTCACTACATCAAGACTTCCACATTTTTTGAATCCACGTCACAAGATGGCGATTCAAATCTTTAATGAAATTAATTGTATCTATCGATTTGTTTGCAAATCTACGTAGATCGTTTGATAAGATACCGGTTTACTGACCTGCAGATCTCGAGCTCAAATCCCTCAGTGTCTTTTGTGTTATTTGCTGAAACAAAGTTTTGAAAGTCAAAAGGTTAGGGCATGCGTGGAAAGCCGGGGTTCGAATCCCTGCCTCGACAGACCTAAATTGTTAAGATAGGTAGTGACAGTTTCATCGCCAAACGCTCGGCACCAGGTGAGAGTGTCACGGGTCCTCGGAGATGACCTTTAAAAACGGATGACCCGTGTCACAGTAGGTGTAGCACGCTAAAGACCCCCACTGCTCAATGACCGTAAGCGCCGAGCATAGGCCTAAATTTGAAGCCCTTCACCGGTCTTGGTGACGTCTCCATATGAGTGAAAAATTCTCGAGACGTTAAGCAATCAATCAATATTAGAAAAAAGTACATTCATTTCACGCATGCGCTACTGCTGAGCGTAGTGAAAGATCCCTCTAGGGGTATTAGTCATTCCTAATTGTGTTTAACTAATTGATATATGTTCTGGTGGGTTAATAGTATATTTCTCCATTGGTTGATCGGGTTTAACGCCATTTTGATAATATTTCAGCCATGTTACGCGGGTCGGTCACGGCTGTTTTCCATATTCCATATTCATTAACATTGAATTTAAACATGTGCAACAGACAATCTGTTTTGATTCAAATGTAGCTATTGTGCTTTCTATTTTTGTTCACAAAATTTGGAGTATTAAAAAAAAAAATTGTATACTTTCGGGTTATTGATTTCTCCATGGGTTCGCGTGTTTGCTCAACTCTCTTTTTTATATTCCTTATAGGAGTTATGAGACTGATCACTGTCTTAAAAATAAAACAAAATTGATTCTAGACCCAACGATGACGCTGCTTTAGGGTAATGGGTTGCACAATATTTCAAATGTCTTGGTAAGTCCAATCAGACGTTCAATATGGGTTCTTTTTGCTTGGTCATGTATACTTCTTCAGGTTACAGCTGACTAATGTCCTTTAACATGGTTGGGGTATTAAAGGGACTGGTTCACGATTTTTGAACAAAATATTTTTTATTTTTTGTGAAACATTAAGAATATAACTCATTTAATGTTGACAGCCAACATTTTGACCTTCTGAATGCAAAAATAAAAGCAATATTTTAGCCTTAAAACTGTGTTATGTAAACAAAGACTCGAGTCTTTTCATGTTTACAAACACACCAGTGAAATGTTAATTCTGTAATATAAAGCATCTAAATTTTGCATAGTCACAAATTTTAACTTTTAGATGACACATTTTACCTGAAGAATGCTTGAAATGTGAAAGATATAATAAACTTAGATCGATAACCATTTCTTTTGAAAATTTCGTAAACAAAAACATACCGCAATCTTTGTTTACAAAAACAAAAAATGAACTCTCTAAAATGAGCTTCTGTGATAATGTATAACCTTAATTTTTGTGTGAAATCTTTTAAACAGATTAGACAGTAGATTCTGATCATCAAAAGTGAAAAACAAAATTTTGGGGGAAATCGTGAATCAGTCCTTTTAAGAATTAAGAACATTCTTGATGAGAAGTATTAAGAAATGCATCACGTGTCGCTAAAAGGTTCCACACCGTTATACCCCGGTCTGCCATGATACAATTTTTTTCTGACGTGTTTAAAGGGACAGGGACACGATTGAGCTGAAAATTTTATTTTTCCATTTTTATTGCTTACAATGCTTAAGTAAAGTATTCTAATGGACAAAAAAAAAAATTGATATCAATTTTCGAGTTACAAGCGAGATACAGCATTCACAATTCTTTGTTATGTAAACAAGGCTCGTGCCATGTCTTTCTTTACATTTTGGATTGTTTAATGGTACCTCCACATTCACGGATTTTTCTTACGGATCCTTACTTATTCCACAAATCCGTAAAAGTACACGGATTGTTACGATTTAGACACGGATACCGACGATTGATTTACGAATGCTTGCGATTGACTACGAGTCGGAGATCCAAAAGGACTCGTAAGAAAAATCCGTGAGTGTGAAGGTGGTATTAATCGTAAAGTTTAAGTAGGTGCTCGTAAAGTAATCGTGTCTGTACGTAAAGCGCTCGTAGTGATTCTGAACAATCCGTAAAGCGATTGTAACCCGATATAAATATAATACCTTACATATACTTGCAATGTAGCAAAGTAAAACTTGCACATACACGGCATAGTGTATGATTCGGTAAAACATACCAACATCATCATTCGGTCTCTCTCTATTTTGTTCTTGTCTATCGCTTTCACGGCGGCTTCATCTCAGTTTCACTTTCTATTTCCAGTTTCACTTTCCAGTTTTTTTCTGGTTCAAGCCCAGTATTCCGACGGTCCGATAGTCCGACAGGCCATTATTCCGACTGTCCGATAGTCCGACGGGCCGGTATTCCGATTCGTGTCAGGCATTATTTTATGGAAATTACCAGAAACCGCCAAAATCGACACGGTCTGATTATATTTCTGACCAAAATCATTCAAGTGTTAATTAGATCAGAGAAACCCGGTATTTATGGAAATCAAAACTGCTAACTGATGAAGTACATGCAAAATATGTAGTAAATGACCCTTACCATTGCAGAGAAATTCAACCAATAATTATTGCCTTTCAATGTTATGTTTTTTTAAGTCTTTCCGTGTCTTACTCCCTGAGATGATAAAATTATTACATCATTTTGAGATCTAACTGACTAGGTCTATGTGTATTAATATGAATTTAGTAGTCTATGAAATTATTATCAAGATAATGAGGCAAATGATATTTTGGTCGATGATGAAAGACTGTTACACGTGTTGTAGGTTTTAATCTGTATAATCAATCAAAACAAAATGAATGTTACAATGAGCTGTCGCGTACAGAAAGTAAAATAAAAAAAAACGTGTTCACATTAATGGTATGATTTGGCAAAAATAACATTCATAATACTTGCAATAACCATGTTTATGTTAAAATTTGCTCTTACTCCAAGGCAACATTGCAACTCTGTTTGTTTCCATATAAATCATAACAGAAAAACATGTTAGGTGTAAAAGATTGTCATTTATTTAAAATGACGAAAAATGTGAGTCCTAAAAATACAGAACGAAATTGACTGGGAGACATACCCGCATCTTGACTAGAAATACAATATATAAAAGTAATACACAACAGCGTTGTCCCAGCCACAATATTGTTACAAAAAAACAAATGCGATAAAATACAATATTGTTGCGATTATGATTTTCCTTCAAATAACTCGTCACTACTTTTTAGTTATATCCAAATTTATTAGGGAATTCAAATTATGACAAGTGAACACTACAACTATAACTCTAAGACTCCTCACAGACTCATGCACATTGACTCATCTCATCTCCCTTAACTCCTCCCACATTTCTGAAGATAACCAATTAAAGAGTTCGAAACTGAAATTGCAACATCAACAGAAAGCTGGTTGATATTAATTTGTAAAGAATTCTCAAGACAGGAAATGCTTTGATAAGGCTAAACCTTTTATCTTTGCGATGAATGTAAATCTTATAACACTGTCATTGAAACCGTGGGACAGGAGGGGGAGAGATGTCAATTTGAGAAATGTAACACAGATGCTAAAACATCAAAGTAAAAGTAAAATATATAAATTCACTCCTTGACAATATCATGAATCTTTACTGGAAACAAAAGTGGTGCATAAAAAAGGCCATGAAACCTAGGGTTGGAAAAAAAAACTAGGTTTGAAACACCCAGCACCAACCATGTTTGTTGGCAAAAAAAAAAGGAAAGAAAAGGAAAAAAGAAGCCTAAAAATCAAACAGAGCAAACAAAGGAAAATCACAGCCCCGGTGTCGTTATCCAGGTGAGTCAAGACCTTATAAGAAGTGACTTAATTGTAGAAGAAGTTGTTACAATAAGGCATGAAATATGCTCCAATTAAAAAAAAAATATTACAAATGAAGTATATTATGCTGGTAAATATCCCCTCTACAAAACATTTGGAATAAAACTCAAAATATCACTAAGTAACCGATTGAGATTGTAAATTACAGTGCCATGCCATTGAATGGTGTCCATAACGAAGAAAATGTTTACACTAGTTTGTATCAAAGTTATTTTTAGGAAATCCAGCCGAGAAACAACATGTTTATTTCATTCCTAGTAAATTTATAATATTTATAGCATAAATGTTAAGATAAAGTTAGCTAATACTGTAAATATTTGTATGTTTTTAAGACTTTTACTGACCCCCTTTTTCGGTTTTCCGCTGTAGGACATCATTCTCCCCACTATTACCAGACCCAACTTATCAGAATGTATGTTACTTAAACACATGCCTGTGGTATTAGCTGATGTTTGAAACATAGGAGGAATGCTGTTTTAAAACAACTTTCCATTTCTCTGATTTCTTAGTAAAAATGAGAATTATAACCAAATTTCCCCTTATTATGCAATTTTTTGCAATATAATCAACAGATACCAGTGACTAACAAATTGATTAAAAATGTAACATTATACAAATATTGCTGTTTTTGAGGTCAATACAGTGATTAAACCGCCTGAGTAGTACAATATTCACCGAGCCTAAAGAACGAGGCGAATGATGTACTTTGAAGATGACTAAATCATCGTATTGACTGAACCCCCCCCCCCCCCCCCCCCCAACCCCAGCAACATTCATTTTATTATATGATTTAATGATTAAATTATACAAACTCATTAAGTTATCCATGCCATCTTACTTGTTGACATACCGGCCCGTCGGACTATCGGACCGTCGGAATACCGGACCGTCGGACTATCGGAATACCGGCCCGTCGGACTATCGGGCCGTCGGACTATCGGACCGTCGGAATACTGGGCAGTCACCTTTTTTTTCTATGTTTCCTTTTGAAAGTAATTTCCTGGCTTCCTTAGCCCTTTGATTGCCCAGTCTAGGGTTGTTTCTCATGGTTATTACTTCTGATTCTTAATACGTGCCCTATCCATGTTTATCTCCTTGTTTTAGTCCCCTATCCGCGTAGCCGTTTCGGACCGATTTTACAATTATCTACAACATTGCAGGTGTCTGGGGCGCATTCTATCTGTGGTGACGGCCTGTACCAAACCACACACAGGTTATGCCAAGTAGACGTTCCCTATAGTTCTGAAGTTGACACGAATAAATGCCTATCTATCTCATCTGCCTGTGACAAAGTACACTTAACAGGGACCCAATAATGTATGAAATGCAAGGGACGTCCATTTAGTCCACCATAGTATTGTATCAACAATTCAATGTCTTTGTTATCGACTGGCTTAAGTGTGGTTACACAAATTAGGATGCAATAATTCTGTAGGTTGTATGTTGAACTTCCGGTAAAAAGGATAATCGATTGCAAAGCATTAAAGTTTAATGTAGAAAATGAAATGGTTTGTTCTATTCTTAATTTGAAAAGCTTGGTGAGCACCCGCATTCACTGGAGGACGCCGAGTAACATTATGTAAATACATGCTATAGCGTCCTCCTCAAAGTTCGTGATCATGTGACTCTTTTCAACAAGTTAATATCAATCTATATAACTCTGTACATGCTGCTGATGTACATTAATAACAGAGGAGAAAGCTATACTCCGCCACGGCACCACGCTATCCAAGATGGCTGACAGATTGGTTAGCGCTGTGTTATTTATATCATGCTATGTGGTTGCCGGACAATTTAATCACAACCATCATGAGGATTCTCAGAATCACAAACTAGCTTATCAGCAATACGCAGCTGCTTCAACACAGGAATTGCCAACAACTTCATGCACGATAATAGGAAAAACAGATAGCGACACGCAGTGTTTCTTGCGTTGCACAATGCTGTCAAACATCCGGTTCCTGTTTAGTCGTGATTCCGGTACTGGAAACTGCGCCTGCTGTTACTTCCCTTTATCGGGATCTGTTCTTAATGGTTCAGAATGGAAATCTTTCTTCGAACGTGAGTCTTTATTTACCCAGATTCGATATTCAAAGAGTTTAGACCTCAAATCCACCGAAGTTACAAGGGAGTTCTAGTTCCTTGTGTTGTCAATTTCTCTGATTACATGGCAATAGACAAAGCTAGTTGAATGCTTTTTCAAACATATTTTAGAAGAGACCATTGGGCTGCCTCACAGATAATCCGTATTCATTTTGATTGTTTTACGTCCCTTCCAGAATTGTTCACTCGTCACCAGGTGAAGGTGAATTATGCTCTCAGGCCGTAGTGATAAGAATTCTTGATCGTTCCAACGTCTTCTCGCAACACGAAACCTTGGGGTATTTTTTAGACTCGTTCAAATGGTTCGCGACTGTCACTTCAGAATGCCAGGTGTTTGGCGACGGATCAGTCACTTCCTGTTTTTGTGTAAGACAAACATCCCCGTCACAAAAGCAACTAAGCACTGAGCCACCGCGACAGGTCGCGTCCATTTTGAATCAGCAGACTAAATGTTGAGTTCATAACGACGTAATGCTTGAAATTGCGTTCTTATCAAAGTAAAGGCTACGGGCACTACGTAGGGTAGTCACCTCTTAAATGACTTGATGAGTTCCATGTAGTGTAAGCTGAATCTCAACCGAAGTTGTTTTGTTTTTTTATTCACTTAGGTGGCAGGGGACGGTATCTTTGGTTTTGAAACATGTGTATAGGGGGTATACACCAAAGTCAGATTATGACAGACTAATGAAAAATCATATTTCCCTTTTATGTCAATACTTGTATTTCATATTAGTGTAGTTAATAAATCATGACCCTAAATTACATGTAATCTATAAATACTGGTGCTGGTGCACAAAACATGCTCTGAGCAGGTTCCCCTTTTTTGCTTTGATTTTCCCTCATTTGGGCTAATCCGCACCACCCCCACACCATCACAATACCAAACATGGGGATTTAGACACTGTGCACAATCAAGAACCCTATCTGCCCTTCTCAAAAATCTACCTCTCATATGGGGCCATCTACCTTCCCTCACAGCTACAGACTTTTTGCTAGACCCTGCATGTTTTCACCGGAATTTCTTCAGCAACTGACCACGTGTCTTAATTTCGTATTTGCACCCATCTATATGCTAAGAATCATGGTGACACCTACATGTTGTATATCAACATTTTTACTAAGCACTCAGCTACATTTGACATGCATCCTAAAATTATTGTATACATTTTTACACATGTAATATCATTTCAAATATGGAGTATTTCCATTTTTTGAAAAAGTTGACCGGGCCTATGGCCTATAGTGCGAAACTGTCCCCTGCTACCTTAGCTATTTCAGTGACTACCGAGGGGACTTTTATCCAGTTAGGATAGTCCTAGTTATTTTAGTGATATTTTGACCTTGAAAGTTTGACCTACTTCAAAAACCGTTAACCGAAGCCATTCTATTTGAATTCTTAATGAGAGAGAATTCATATTTCGCTCTTTCTATTGGTACCATGTTGTACCTCATGACCTCAGAGTTTGGCTTACTTTTGAGAAACTTTAACCTAAGCCATAACTTTGCTGCCTTACGGAGACATCAGTGTTTCAACAAGCATATTTTGTCTGAATAATTCGAATGTGATCTTTTAATGAATTACCTCGAGTTAATTGCCTATAAATCACCCGTTAATTACATGTTAGGGCGCCTGGATAATGTAGTGGTTAATGCATTTGCCTCTCACCGCTGCTGCTACCCGAGTTTGATCCTCAGGACCGACAGTGGTTGTACAGTGTACATGTATGTGAGAGGTAATGGTGTCTCCCACTCAGACACTTGATACGCGAGTTTTTCCAGCTATCTCGGTTTCCTCCTAATCATTTTCACACACTCAATGGCCGGCGAGAGGCATACATAGATGTTGTTGAATGTGTTTCTTAATTGTCATAAAATAAATCAAATTCGCTGTAGGGTCAATTGGAGATTTTTAGCGGAAAGTTGTATGTCCGAACTCGACATTTTTTTAACCGTGTATAAACGCTGCTAAATCATCGCACGTACGTATTTGAGACTGTACGAATTGTCATACATATGTCACCTGTTTTAATCATAATTGTTTTATCTTAAATCGGTTTGTGTTTACAAAAATCATTTCTAGATAAAGTGGCAGTCACGTGTCCAATTCAGACTTTCAAAGGTACTTCTCTGTGTAAAGCTGTGTATTTTGCTACAACAGTGCCGTGTCATAAGTTTAAGAGAAAGGAAAATATCAAACACCCCTTAATAATTCGTTGTTTACACTCTTTCAGCCTTAAGGTGGCTCCATCCTCATGTGACTTATCAATATTAATGGTTAAAAGTGGAAAAACTGTATTACTTTCCACTCAATATAGTTTAATTTAATTAATAACCAAAGAAAATATATATGCTGCCACATTTTTAAAGATGTCAGACATACAAAAACAGAAGGATACATCAACATCAGAAAATCACACATTTTAGGTAAACAGAATAATAAAAATAAATAAAAACTTGTTGAAATGACAAAATTTAAATATCAATAGTTTTAAACAAGAGGCCCATGGGCCACATCGCTCACCTGAGTCACCTTGGCCCATCCATATCTGAAGACTTTCCATATATATTTGCATGTAAAACCTTAGTCCCTATTATGGCCCAAACTACCCTTTGCAAACTTGAATCTACACTATGTCAGAAAGCTTTTATGTAAATGTCAACTTCTTTGGCCCAATGGTTCTTGAGAAGAAGATTTTTAAAGCTTTTTCCTATATTTGTGTGTAAAACTTTGAACCCCCCCCCCCCACTTGTGGCCCCATCCTACCCCCGGGGGCCATGATTTGAACAAACTTGAATCTGCACTGTCAGAAAGTTTTCTTGTAAATATCAGCTTTTCTGACTCAGTGGGTATTGAGAAAAAGATTTTAACTATATATTTGTATGTAAAACTTTGATCCCCCTTGTGGCCCCATCCTACCCCCGGGGGCCATGATTTGAACAAACTTGAATCTGCATTATGTCAGGAACCTTTCATGTAAATCTCAGCTTTTCTGGCTCAGTGGTTCTTGAGAAGAAGATTTTTAAAGATTTTCCTATATATTTGTGTGTAAAACTTTGATCCCCTGTTGTGGCCCCATCCAACCCCAGGAACCCATGACTTGAACAAACTTGAATCTGCATTATGTCTGGAAGCTTTCACGTAAATCTCAGCTTTTCTGGCTTAGTGGTTCTTGAGAAGAAGATTTTTAAAGTTTTTCCTATATATTTGTGTGTAAAACTTTGATCCCCCCCCCTTGGGACCCCATCTTATCCCCGGGGGCCATGATCTGAACAAACTTGAATCTGCACTATGTCAGAAAGTTTTCATGTAAAAATCAGCTTTTCTGGCTCAGTGGTACTTGAGAAGAAGATTTTTAAAGATTTTTCCTATATATTTGTATGTAAAACTTTGATCCCCTATTGTGGCCCCATCCAACCCCAGGGGCCCATGATTTGAACAAACTTGAATCTGCATTATGTCAGGAAGCTTTCAGGTAAATTTCAACTCTTCTGGCCTAGTGGTTCTTGAGAAGAAGATTTTTAGATGACCCCACCCTATTTCTGCATTTTTGTGATTATCTCCCCTTTGAAAGGGACATGGCCCTTTATTTGAACAAACTTGAAAGCCCTTCACCCAAGGATACTTTTGGCCATGTTTGGTTGAAATTGGCCGAGTGGTTCTGGAGAAGAAGTCGAAAATGTGAAAAGTTTAACAGACAGATGGACAGACAGACGGGACAGACAGACAGACAGACGACGGACAAAAAGCGATCAGAAAAGCTCACTTGAACCTTCGGTTCAGGTGAGCTAAAAACTGATAATTCATAAATATGAATAGATTAATTGTGAATATTAGGTAAACCAATGTATAATAGACATCCAGTAGAGGAAATTCCAGCATAGGAGTTATTGCCCTTGACAAAATTATTCTAATCATAAATAATTGATTATCTATGGAAAATATAAACTTTTTCAGTATTAATAGTTTACCAGATTTTTTATTATATCCAGTGAATAAAATTCCTCAGATAGATATATTTCTATCATGCTCAAAGTTTGATATATTAAGATTTTCTGCAAAAACCTATGACATCACATGAGGATCGATCAACCTTAAAGTTAAACAGTTGTGTCTGAGTTATATATCTCATGCCGGGAATTCCGAGACTCGCGTGGGGCTATTTATAGACGTATTTATTTCCTTTGCTAGTATTAAACTTTTTTTATCTGTAGTGTTAGAAGACATGAGAATGCGTCAATTTTATGAAATGATTGATCTATGTTGCTTATGTTGTGATGAGAACAGGCGACAAATCAAATCTTTAGCCAATTTTAAGTGTAAAAATTACACCTATCAAAACTTCGCCGCGAGTTACGTCCCTTTGCGGGGTCAGCCAAAGGTCAATCGGTGAAAAACCAAGTTTTCCTTCTTTACCTTACCAAATGTATGATGTTATTACTTTGAATTTTAGCCAATTACCAAGTTTTCATACAAGTTAATGGGTTGCCCCAATCTGGGGCATATTGTAGTTGACTGCAATTGATGGGAAAATAACAGATGTCAAAGCTACAGATAGGAAAATTACAAAGGCCAACGTAGGGAAATACGATTTTTATCCGGGAGATGACGGACAAGGGACGTAACTTTCGCGAACTGTTGATACGTGTATAACAAGCATTGCTATCCTAGTTTTTGTTTTTAATTTCCTAATTATCCTTCAATGTAGAAATCAAAAAATATACTTCCCACAAATTGACATTACTTCAAAGCTCAGGTGCAAAATTCTCTATTTATATGTCAGAAAAGATTTGCATGTAAAGAAAACAGCGAGAAGATTTTCTAAAAGTAAATACATGTATAGCGATTATACTATTATACGTTTCTGTTAGAATTACCTTTTTGCTCTTGATATACGGAAAAATCCATAATATCAGATTTGGTAGTTTTAAAGGACATATTAAGAATAATGCCAATTTCTAAAAGTTCACATAATCTTCAAGGTCTTGTCTTAAACTTTAAAATGGGACTAAACAATGTGGGGCTTAGAGATCAGTTTATTTTATTATTAGAGAAAATTCTTAATTTTTATACAAAATTTCGTATAAATTGATATAAACTATTTTAAGAATCGGGGTTCTGTTTGGAAAAATACTTCAACCAAATTGATAAATTACACTATCTGAACTAGTTCCAAGTCTCAGATACTTGTATCATAAATTATAAAACTGAAATATACGTATTAGAGTATAAGAATGGAAGATATATTGGGTGAAACAGAAACTGTAATATTATGCAGATATAGAACTTGTTAATTTGTCAATCCTTCCGCCACAAAATATAGTCCCTGCCGAACCCTTCCAAAATTTGAATTGGCAAAAAACATTTCAACTACATATGGTTCAGTAATAGATGTGTAATACGTTTGCACCAATGAGATCAGTATTGATCCGCTAAATACTTAGTTGTACATGTAACATTCTGCGCAGTTGTGCTCAAAAGCTCAGGAGCTACCTTCATTAATTAAGGGGAAGTTAAAAACTAATTAATCTGCTTTGAAGGAATTATGTACAAAAATAATACATCGGATCATACAGCTTTAAGTCTTTTAAAAATATTTTACTTATATTCCAGTCTCATGTCCTTCACATTACAAAGAGTACAAACGTGATGACGTCACAATATGTCTTGGGTACAGCGACAGTTCCATGGTTTATCACGCTGCCACGACTTCCTGTCACAGAGAGGGTGGAGATCTCGTAAAAGTAGATTCTCCAGACAAGTTCAACATCTTAAAAGATCTTTTGAGTACGTAGTAATTTTAATTTTTTTTAAAAAAACAACTTTTTTATTCTGTGCAATATCCGAATGATATAGATTCATAGAACCAAGAATTCAAAAAATAAGATTGGGTATGTAACGTGTTTAAATAATCCATTCCTTGATGATTTTTTCATTACTAGAAATAATTACAAAACAATAACAGTGATTTAATTATTATTATTAGAAGATTTGTTTGATACATTGCTCTTTATCTTGGTTCCTTTTTAACATTGTTATCTTTATTTGCTTTTTGTTTAATTATGTTACTTCATTATTACACATTGATGGAATACGGATGATACAACACCTGTTTTTCGCATTTTAGACACCACGGCTAACTTGACGACAGCCGAGGTGTGGATCCAAGGAGAGGAAGTAAACGAGGTGTGGCAATTTCATGACGGCACCCCATTTGCTGATCACTTTTGTCCTTTCTTCGAATCAAACAGAACAAACGAAAGCCGCATCAGACTCATTCCCCGTTTCGACTTTTCTTGCTATGATATAGGGGTTAATTGGCTCTGTGGTTTTGTTTGTGAAATCAGCTTCAGAATTCCTTTTTAGTGACATAAATTCAAGACATGTCATCAGAATAAGATGACCATGTTTTTAGTTTGTTTGTTTAATTTACGTCCCGTAGATAATTTTCACTCATATTGAGACGTCACCATTTGTAGGTGAAGTTCCACAAATTTAGACCTATGCACTAGCCACGGTGGCGAATCACGTGACTTTCACATGGTCAATTCCACGGGGAAATGGCGACGGAAGTCAACATAAGGGAAAATTCAAACGCATATGTAACACCTTTATCAATAACGAATTGTCACATAACTAATATCAATATTTTCCCTGGAGCAAATGTGTACTAAAATGGTAGTTGTACGTGCGATAGAAGCAGAGAACACTGACACAGTTTTTTGGCGGTCGGAAAGTATTTGACTGAAAACAAAAACCTGTCAGTGTTCACTGTTTCTATCGGACGAAGAACTACCATTTTAGTATATATTTGTTCCTGAAAATAATTCTTCAGATGTTGATATTTATAAGTCAATTCATTGTAGATAAAGGTGCTACTTACTCGTTTAAATTTTCCTGTGTGTTGACTCTCGTCGTCATTTTTCCGTGTTATTGATCATATCAAAGTCACGTGATTCGCCTTCGTGTTAGCGCTCGAGGACTTTATTCATGAATATTTACAGAGGCATCGTGAATAGGAATTTCACGGCTCCGATCCGTTTCCGCATAGTTTGCGGTTCCGTTAAGTTTACGGAGACTTCATAAATAGGGTCCCAGGGCCGTAACAATCGGGTTCTTTTAGCGGGCAAGGCACGACCTCACAAAGTGAACGCTCGACCACCACCATGACCAGTAAGTAGATTGTTAGCAATGGATGATCCATACAAATCATTACGGAATGACGAGTCATGCGTTAGCTCAGAGATAATTTTCCTTTTAACGTGGTAATTCCCTCTTTGGTTACGCACGTCATGTGATTTACAACGTCACACATTTCCCGCAAAGTTCGCTTTCACAACTTACTGCAAAGGCGGATGCAGGGTTTCAGTATATAAGAAGGGGCGTGAAAAAAAATCTGAAAGGGAGTCCCGAGTAAAGCCCTGGTGGAGGCTCGTTCTGTATTTTGATAACGAAATCTGACATAAAACTATCATTATCATTAGTACACAAAAGTGTTAATTATCCATTTCGCAAACCGAATGCGACGGGGTACTTTCCATAATCGTCACGTGACATTGTCTGAGTCATCCTCCGTGCGTGGATTCACATACTTCGCACTTTGTAAGGCACGGTGGGATTTGTTCTTATAAGTGTTATTACTTACTGTGTATAAGTAATCCACTTTCGGAGAGAAATGGTTATCGTATCGCTTTTACTTCGTTGCTCGTACATTTTAATACATAGAAGGCGTGATGTTTCTGTGAGGGCTAGACCAGCTTCATATGAATGAGCGGATCCAGGTTTTATTTCCGCAATTTCAAATGCATTTCCATAGTCTTGCTTTGTTTTGGTTTAATAAACAATCTAAATAAACAATTTATTGAATGCATGCTCGGGAGATATGAAGATTTATTCACCAAGAAAAATACCGGGCGTTGACCTCGAATGAATATAATTTTAATAACTCCTATAAGAAATACAAGATTAAGATGTGGGCAAACACGGACCCCTGGACACACCAGAGGTGAGATCAGATGCCTTGGAGGAGTAAGCATTGCCTGTCGAGCGGTCACATCCGACGGGAGCCCTATATCTTGATCAGGTAAACAGAGTAGCCCGTAGTCAAAACCAGTGTGTAAAGAACGGTCTAACAATTAGTCAGTAGATGGTTTTTTCTTTACCACGCGGGCTGAGATACTAACTTCCATTGGTCTTCAGCGAATGATGCTATCAGAAACATCAATCCCACTTTGCCTCCAAGAAGTTTTCAGGTCTGGAATGTTATCTTTCCTGTTTGAAAGGTACTGGCGCACAAGAATTCCATTTTGTCTTGTTAAAGACATTCGAGGAGTTCCATTTCTTGGCAGGTTTGAGGGGGAATTGGTGTCTTTGAACCGACGAATGGTCCGGTAAACCGTACTATTTTTTTTTTTTAATTAATAAAAAACGATGTACAGAAGTCACTTATGAATATGTATATATTATATTTATCATTTTCTGTTATATACTGACTTAACTATGCACTCTATTTTGCCTCCTAGATGCCCAAGAGTAGAGAAGTGTATTCTTTAAGAATTCATACATTTTCACTGTATGGTCAAGGCTCTGAAAAGAAGTTGAAAATGTTTTAGAGATTATCAGTAGTTACACATGACAATGGATTACAATATGCCACATGGTGATGCAGGTGCTTATTTTATGATTTCAAAACTTAACACAACTGTTACCAGGTACGACCTAACATAGAGAGAAAGTTGCAAACATTTCTGCAAATGTGTAACCCTTTACAGACTATATATGTGTATATATATGTCTACAAGACTGGTCAGATTTCTACAATAAATAATTTGTACAGTTTACAAAACCTAAAGGCTTATTTATGTATAATGTAGGTTACACAACAATTCCAAATTGATACTGAGGGACATCTGGATTATTCCAGTCAAGATCCTGTAAAATCTTCAGATATTGGGGAACATCTGGATTATTCTAGTCTTACACCAACAGTGATTGGGAAGGCCATGCGCCCTAGTCCCATTCAGGTGAAAATTGGTGCATTAAATTATTTAATTCATGCGCCAAAGTGTGCATTCATTATCGATTATAACTTACGTTTGTTTTTTTTCTCTAGAAGTGAATTGGGTACAACTTACTTATTTTTTGTACTTTCATTTTTCATTCCTATATGTATTCTGATACACTGAATCGATACGTACAAATCAAAATAGATAACCAATAAACTATCTCCTCTTACACCACGTCTCATCATGTCTTCTTATATGCTTATTCTTTAGCGTTTAAGCTTCGGAAGTCCAAGGACATATATAGAACAGAAAGTGAAGAAGAAAAAAAACTAGAGACCGTCTTCAAATACCAATACCGATAAAGGCAATTATACCGTTGAGAAGGGGACATTGAAACAAAGAAGAAACATTTTGATAAAAAGGTGCCTATATTGACTTAAGACTTTATAAAATTATTCACAATTTTGGTACATCCCTTCCTGCTTTTTTGATATAAAATAAAATTATGTAAGATTCACATGATATGACAAATTTGGATCTATCCTAGAATCAAAACCCAAGGTTGCAAAATTCACAATTTTGGTACATCCCTTCCTGTTTTTCCTAAATTTGCACTTAATTTTTATACCATATCAGCAAACTTACAGGATTCTTTCAAATGATAAAGACAATAAATCACTGTCATAATTTGGCTCCAGCCTGAAATAAAAACTGTTACCCCCTGGGCAATGGTATCATGAAATTAACAAATATGGTAAAGGACGAACTACTCCATCTAAATATTTATTTAATTTCATTTAATATCAATTGCACTATAGAAGATATCATTGAAATGTTTTACACATATACACCATATGGTATCAGGACAACTCGCCCCCAAGACAACTCGCCCTCAAGACAACTCAAATTAAAAGATAATTACATGTATCAGAATATTCATGCTTCACCTTTACGCTTATGTACATTGTATACTATATCGATAAAAACAACAACAACAACAACAAAAAACTCACACACACCCAAACCCCAAACTTTTCTCAGTATTGGTGACATTTAATCAATTACCTGAAGATCAGTAAATATAATTTTCCTTGCCAATTGATTTATGAAAAATATAACTTTTTCTGAAATGCAATAATCAAATCTGTGTATGATTCTATTAGAAAGTATGAAATAAAAAGACGTATCTTTATAGGGTTAAAAGTGCAAATAACACACACACACACACACACACACACACACACACAAAATAAAAATAAAATGTGATAATATATTTAAATATGATATTGGGGGCGAGTTGTCTCAAGAGAAGGGAGCGACTTGTCCTAAGAGAGGGCGAGTTGTCCTAAGAGGGGGTGACTTGTCTTGAGGGCGAGTTGTCTTGGGGGCGAGTCGTCCAGCATTCCACCATATAATACTAAGTTTAGCCCTACCCTGCAGTCAGAATCTCTACTCCAGGGAACATGATATTTATAATTTTTGTATAGGCCTTCCCAACATTACTATATGCATTTAGTTTTTCATACAGATAAGAAATTGTGGAGTTGAAGATTTTTGAAAATTGGTCAATTTATGGCAGTTTTTGCCCCACTCCAAAGGCCCAAGAAGTGCAGGTGTCCCAAAATTTATTATAGGCCCCCCTTGTCCCAAAGATGCTTCATACCAAATTTGAAAAGGATTGGAATGGTAGTTATCAAGAGCATTAAGAATGTTCAATTCAAGTCAGGTGACCTAAAACACTTTGAGATATCGGAGGATTCAAGATATCATGGTAAAATACTTGAAGAATAAGTTGACACTTCCAAATCACTTCGACATATACATGGTATTTGAGATATTGATGTTCGAGACATCATAGTTTAACTGTAGTATACATATTAAGAACAACTTTTTGGGGCTGCAAATATTTGCCTTTAGATGCAACAATCAGTTCATTCATTTTTTGCAGTTTATTATAAAATTTTTTGGTAGACTAAAATAGCATCAAACACATTAACTATACTTACTTCTTCCTTGAGATATGCACCTGATCATACGCCCATCTTGAATAGTCCTTCATGGTTTTGGACACAACCAAGCCAATACATAAATTCACAAACCTCTGCTTTATCTTCTGCTTTCAGCATGTCAAAAGGTCTAGTATAGTGAATCTTTGCTTCAGTTGTGATTGGTTCTTTCCATTGTATGCTTTCGTGATGTTTTTTTTTTTTTTTTTTGTTGACATTTTCAGATAGACAAATATTAACTGCAAATTAAAAAAAAAATAATGTGCAAAAGTCTCAAATCCCATGCAACTAGAAAAATGAATCTTATAAAACTTTCAGTCACACACAAGCACATACCATGCCCCTTCTTCAGATCAGACAGGGTACACATTGAAGGTTATATAATTACTTTTTCAAATATCACACATTTGCAGAAAATAGATAATTATCACAGTTATTCTTAATTGAACTTTTTAGTGCTGATAAGCTGTTAACTGATGATGTGGAATGTGTTAATACTCCTGTAAACTTAATTCTGAATACATTACAATCTTTATTTTGATTGCTTCTCTGTGTTTATTTCACAAAAAATAACCTCCATTTTTTTAGAAGATTTTTTTCTATTACATATCTCCTATTCAAACTGGACCCTCCCCCACTAGCGGACCCTCTCTAACCATGCACCTGAGGGGTTATGGTATGACTAAATGTGAACATTTTGTGTACTAGCTTGAATTTGTCAGTAAATTTTATGGAGTCTTAATTCACATTTTGTTCTTAAGACGAATGCAGTCACCATTCAACTTTTCAGGCAATGTCCCAGTCATGATGAAAACGATAACAGGCCCACAGGCCTTAACGGTCACCTGAGTATCATAGCCCATACACAGACCTGTTTGAGAGTCTCATATTTGTATTTACGCCTAATTCTGGAGTCTTGTTCTCAGCTTTATGATCTTTCTAAATATGTGTACAATTCCCATACAATTACAACCGAAAGAAAGATGAAGATTGAAGCATTTAAATCAGCCCACAATTCCCTGACCAAGGTGCAATGAATTTCACAATTTTGGTAAAGGGCTTCATGTACACCATAACCATGCATTTGATTTTTCTCCCACGTGTGTGGCAGTAGAGAAAATTTTTAAAGCTTTTGCATTTTTTTTTTTAGTTTTAGCCCTATCCATGAGGCCCTGGGGGAGCTATGACCTTAAATTTCACAATTTACATTCCTCTTATCCTAACACTTTTTGGCCCACCCCTAGGGGAGCAGGAGACCTGTTTACAATCTGTGTCCCCCTTTTCCAAACGATGCTTCGACATATAAAATTTCTGAGGAGTTGGAATGGTAGTTATCGAGAAGTTCAAAATGTTCAATTGTTAACACATTCAGTCACTGATCATTTTGGCCCCATTCTCATTGCAAAACCCCTACCCTTGGGATTACGAAATTTACAAATTTGGTAAAGGGCTACCTGCTTATTATATAAATATCCATTTACCTTCAATTTGGTATCAATAGCACCAAAGAAGATAAGTTTTCTAATGGTTTTACACTTGAAAACTAAATACCAAGTTTGGCCCTGCCCTGGGGTCAGAATCCCTACCCCGAAGATCATGAAATTTACAACTGTGGTAGAGGCGTTCCTGCTCTACATTACTATGCATATAGTTTTTCTTACAAATGTGCAGTTATAGAGAAGATTTTTTAATATTACCCATAAATACCATATACCAAGTTTGCCCGTGGGTCAGAACCCCTACCCCAGGGATCAATTGAGGTAAAAGCCTTCCTGCTCTACATTACTATGCATTTAGTTTTCCTTACAAATGTGCAGTTATAGAGATTTTTTTTTTTTAAATGGCCCCTTTTGGGGGGCAGTTTTGGCCCCGCCCCTAAGGCTCCAAAAGGGGCATGAGTCCTGAAATTTATATTTTATGTCCACCTTGTCCAAAAGATGGTTCATACCAAATTTCATAAGAATTGGAAAGGTAGTTATCAAGATGAAGTTAAAAATGTGCAATTGTTAATGCACGACAGACGATGCATGACAAAGGACAAAGACCGATTGCAATAGGTCACCTGAGTTTACTCAGGTGACCTAACAAATACAAACTAGCTTATGATATGATTTCTCTTATGACCCCATTTGCCTACATTAACTAACTAAACTGATCTGATGTGACAGTTACTTTTAGTCTATGCCAACAAAGATCATTTTTCAAGACTACAAGCTACTGTAATAACATATTAAATCTTTCCTTGCATATATTGATGTTGTTTTTAATTCATTTATTGCATTTGGTATCCTTTTTAGCTCACCCGAACAAAAGGTTCAAGTGAGCTTTTCTGATCGCTTTTTGTCCGTCGTCTGTCTGTCTGTCCATCTGTCTGTTAAACTTTTCACATTTTCGACTTCTTCTCCAGAACCACTGGGCCAATTTCAACCAAACATGACCAAAAGCATCCTTGGGTGAAGGGCTTTCAAGTTTGTTCAAATGAAGGGCCATGTCCCTTTCAAAGGGGAGATAATCACAAAAATGCAAAATTGGGTGGGGTCATTTAAAAATCTTATTCTCAAGAACCACTGGGACAGAAGAGCTGAAATTTACCTGAAAGCTTCCTGACATATTGCAGATTCAAGTTTGTTCAAATCATGGCCCCCAGTGGTAGGATGGGGCCACAATAGGGAATCAAAGTTTTACATACAAATATATAGGAAAACATTCCCAAACATATTTTCATTTCATAACATATATTGAGATAATTTCTTTCACACAGTATGAATTACTTATTTTGGGTTGTAAAATGAAGTGATTAACATATTTGACATATATTGTCATTAATGTGTTGCTTTTGCAATTAATGATCTTGAAATTTTAAATTAATAACATTATCTACTACAAAATCAGCAATTGTATTTCGTCAACAGTCTATATTCACATGTCCTACTTTTACCCACTCCCCGTTGGAGCACAATCCCAATCTTGATGAATTAAAAACGTAAAATATAAAAATTGGTATCTTTAAAACATATCCATCAAACATCACAAAATTCGAATTTGATCTATAGATTGCCATCTGAAATTACATGTAACTACAAGTTTCAAATAATCCTTGCAAGCATAACAGAAACAAGATGCCCATGGGCCACATCACTCACCTGAGTCACCTTGACTCATATTTAAAGATTTTTCCAATATAATTGCATCTAAAACTGTGACCCTCTATTGTGGCCCCACCCAACCCCCGGGGACTATGATTTTAACAAACTTGAATTAGCATTATGTCAGAAAGTTGTTGTGTAAATTTGAACTTCTCTGGCTCAGTGGTTCTAGAAGAAGATTCTTAAAGATTTTCCCTGTATTTTTTCATGTAGAATTTTGATCCCCTATCAGGGTACCACCCTAACACCGGAGGTTATGAGTTAACAAACTTGAATCTGTACTATGTCAGGAAGCTTCAATGTAAATTGAAACTTTTCTGGACCAGTGGTTCTTGAGAAAAAGGTTTTTAAATGACCCCATCCTATTTTTGCATTTTTGTTATCATCTCCACTTTGAAGGGGGCATGCCCCTTCAATTGAAAAAAACTTGAATCCCCTTCATCCAAGAATAATATGTACTAAGTTTGATTGAAATTGGCCCAGTGGTTCTGGAGAAGATCTTTTCCTATATTTTCACATGTTAAAGGACACATCTCATGTTTTTAAAGTATACAAAATTAAATGCATTTTGTCATCTTTATGCTTATAGTAATTAATTCTAATAGTTCATTTGCTGAAATTTTGCGATAATTAACCACACTATAGACTTAAATCTAAGCCACGAATTAGGTGGGTAGTCACGTGGTACAGTGACGTACATGCGCACTTCGGATTGTGAAAGCACTGTGAGGTATTACGAAAAACTCAGCTTTTAGAGGTCTAATTTATTCACCATGAGCAACATTTAAATCAATGTTGACAAATTTCCCTAGTTCTATATCTTTTCGCCACCACTGCATACAAATAGCGATGTAAATACCCAAAATATAACGAGGAAAGCGAGTATGAAATCGGCAATAGTGCGAGTAAATAATGTTTATATGGCTCATTGTCTACAAACTGTTTGGGGATGTTTTTCCTTTATACATCTGTAATTGACACTGTTTTTCTAAAATAAACAATGCAATCATTTAATTTTGGATTAGACAAATTATAATATGTTACATTGTTGACAACTAGGCCCTAGGTCAAGCTACCGTCACGGGTGCATTTCGGAAAGAAAGAAAAAGAAAAAAAACCCACACAAATCAATGGAAATAATCAAATTGAAAGTGGAAATCACATTATTTTATTTTGATAAAGCAATTTAATAATCTCATCATTATTTTTTAATTGTAATCAGCAAGTCGTTAGGAAGTGGGAGCATGGCGTTATATTGACGCACTAATGAAAGATTTTACGAGTTCAATGAGGAAATAATTTTTAAAAATTCAATTTAAAGTTAGGAAATACAATATTCTAATTACTTATATAATTAAACCCTCAATTATTTTGTATCATTAAATTTTTTGTAAATCTACCAGTTGGTAGAACCTGAGAGCACAAGTTACATTGTACATGTATATGTGTTGTTACAAGGTGAAGGTCAGTTGATCCGAGTTTGTATTGAATTTGAAGACCAAAACAGAGTGTATGCTGTAGGCCTACCAGTGCTTATAGCTTCGATATATCCATTTTCTCGCATTTTATCAGGGTCTCTGTCTATGCGGTTTTTGAAAAGGTGACTGGGTGTTTGTTTTTAAGGTAAAGTTCTTGCTCCAACAACAAATTATCCACGTCTTTCTTCTCGTACCTTCCTTCGAAAAATTGAAAAATACTCAGTCTAAATGCTTTCTACCGACAACTAGTACACCCGAGCATGGCACAAAACATCTTAATGCAATATTATTTACAAGCCGTTAATGTGATAATTTGTTTTTTGTCGATTAAATCTAATCTGTTTTTGAAATGGCTAATAGATGTTTTCAAACCCGAGGGTGCATATGACGTCACACATAATGGCGCGTAAAATAGCGAAAGTAAATATAAATATCACAAGATTTGAATTTCAAACTCGAGAACTACACAAAATGCAGCCATTGTAAAAAAAAAAAGATTTACATCCAAATTAACCATTCTTTGGGCAAAAACTGGCTCTGACAGTGTTCTTTTGACATATTTGATATTAAAAAAGAGAAGTTAGATCTATGAAGATATGCTACACCAGAAAAAATTGATATGGATCAAAAGTGGAGGATATGTACATGTTGAAATTGAAAACTTTCAAATTTACTTTATTTAGTCAAAAAATACAGTTTTAGTAGAAAGCAATCTGAAAACAATTTAAAACCCCTGCTGGACTCGAACACACAATCTATAGTTCAGCAGTCAATGTGCTTATACTCACTGACGTACTCATCTAGGCGATAACAATTTAAATGTAAAAATATTCATATTTTCATTCATGTTTTAAAAGGAAATCAGCCATTATATATGACGATGTAGAATAACTCCTTAAAAATAAGAATTTAAAAAAAATCACTTTAATAGAACTTGAGATAGGTTTAAATTGATTTGCAAAGTATATTGATTGATTGATGTTTTCCGCCACATTCAACAGTTTTTCAGTTATTTGGTGGGGCCCAGTTTTTATTGGTGGAAGAGATAACCCAGATACAATGTACCTAGGAAGAGACCACCGACCTTCCGAAAGTAAACTGGGAAACTTTCTCACTTACCGGCGCGAGCAGGATTCGAACCCGAGCCGAACAGAGGTGAGAGGCCGTGTGATTTTGAGCGCGACTCTCTAACCACTCGGCCAAGGAGGCCCCTGCAAAGTAGGGGAGCGGCTCCCCTTCAATCCGCCACTGCTTTTTTCTGCTTTGCAGTTCACCACGCTGCGTTATATAGCTTCCTCATTGAATGTGTATATCGAGTAGCCTCCCTTGCGTGTTGTAAAAATGATGAGATTTATCCAATTTTTAAGATAAACTACTTCTTGTTTGTATGATATTTTCAGGGCCGTAAATTAACCTTCAATTTGGAGGAGGCAGGAAATTAGGTGGGGGTCTGGGGGCCGCCAAGGCCCCCAGACGCTGAGCACATTTTGTGCACACTGAACACGTTTCGTGCAAAATCCTTGATTCTAGGGCCTTCTAAGATGTTACTTGACTAACTCATTCTAAAAGAAAGATTTAGAATGCTTTTTAAGGGAGGTATCATGTTCTTAGTTATTGGAAACAACATAAATTCTAATGAACTTTAAATTTAAATTTTTTTTGGCTCAAAAGTTGGAGGAGGCAGCTGCCTCCTCCGCCTCCATGTAATTTACGGCCCTGTATTTTATAGTAGAAAATTCATGTTATATTTTTTTAAGCAAAATAATATAACACTTTGAAAATAATGATATCAATATTCAAAACTGAATTATCTTTAATCAGTCCTTATGATTTTTAAAGTATGATTTTAAATATGAAAAAAAAACACCTGTCCATTTCGCCCAATGACAGGGCCCGAAACCCGACCGGTTTTCGGGCAATTCTTTTGCTCTAATGTGCCGGTCTGTGAGTCGAACTCTAAAATAATTACCAACACATTCAGTAAAATGTTACTCATGATATATTCTTTTAATGATATAAGACAATCCAAACCTCATTTTTGTAACATTACATTGAGATCCATTTAAAAGGTTTCTAAAGTCATAAGTACTAATAAACATAGGACAAGGGAAAATACTAAATAGATAACGTCAGTCTATAAACACTTCATTTTCTTTTTTAAGTGTGATACGATCATCAAAATTTTAATACGAAAAATCCTCGTAATCGGAACATCCCACCTACCCCAGAATGCATGATGCCTTCATATATAAAGAACCCAAGTCCTTCTTATATTATCGATATAACCATACATGCACATGTTTGACGAAAATGGACAAACATTAGGCACTCCAAGATATATTTAATTATCCTTCTAGCAATAATTAATTCACAAAATATACTGCAAAATTCTGGATCCGCCCCTCGCAGGACTTTGTATGTGACAGAAACAGTTCATTCCATATTCCTTTTTCCGTTTAAATTGTTTTGAACATATTTTATTGATCAGATCAAAACGATTAGGAACAAGTTCTAGCAACTTACAAGTCCCTCTCCTAGAATATTGCAAGATAATAATTAACAGGTAAAATTTACAATGCTTAAACGAATCTACAAGCTACTTCTATAAAATTATGAACCGCCGAAACAAAATATATTTATAATAGTTTGCAGAGGCAAATTAACACCGCCACATTATAACCACCTTATATCAATACTGACCAAGTCAAACATGAAAAAGCGATTTAAAAGATTATTTCTAGCTCTGGAGTAATTTTTACAAGCGGACAAGAGATGATATACATCTTCGTTAATATGTCCACAGGTACAAAACGGAGAATTTGTAATATTTCATTTACAGAGATCATAATGAAGTCTGCAGCTGTGTCTTATCTTTGTATAGACAATATTGATGATTTACTTCGTTTTAGTTCGTAAAATATTCGTGTTTCAGATCACCTCAGGGGCGGATCCAGGAATAGCAGTTACGGGGGGGGGGCACTTTATGAGGCTGGGGGCCGCCTTCAGGCGTGGCCATGGTGAGGCGCAGGGGGCGAAGCTCCATGGATTGTACAGATTTTGTAGGGCTTGAAATATGTCTTCTATTTAAGTCATTTGTACTATTTTCTATTGATTCTAATAAGGTGAAATTAGTCAAATGACGAACATTTTAAGGGGTTTTAGAAAAAAAATTAAATTCTCCCAATAAAGTAATTCAAGAAATCAAAAGATTTTGTCATTTATTTTTCCGGGAGTGGTAGAAATTATTGCTTCTTTTATCGTTTAGTATATTTCTCTAAACACGATACCAATTTAAGATTTACCTTAAATTTGAAAATTTTAGGGGGCGCTGGGTGCGCACCTCCCCCCACCCCTTAAATCCGCCACTGCACCTGATGTGACCCAGTGTGCTCGTAATATTATGGGAGATCTCGGGCACGCGCTTTATTTGTCTACAGTGGTGGGAAACGAGTTTGCAAAATGGCCAACGTCAAGAAATTTTGTCAACCAACCATTAAATTTTTTTTCTTACCAGTTAAAAAAAATCACATACCTTTTTTGGTTAATATTTCGTAATATGTTCCCGAGAACGCAACACAGTCCGTATTTTGACAAAGGCTATGAATGTATACCAAAGGGAGATTACTCCAATTGTCTTGAACAACATGTTTCATCGGCATTTCTGATCTCGTTTACTCGCCTTTGCACTCGAACTTTCAACACTTTCCATACCTTTTCTATAATGTTAAGGTCTGGGCTCTGTGGGGACCAGGGTAGTGTTTCTCTATCATTGTTTTGTTTCCATTCATTCGTTCTAATAGGAAACGTGACACGGGGGCATTATCCACTCTTGAAAACCCCAACGGCGATTAGCAAAATGACGAGCGACCACAGGCCAAAGAGACTCGTCTAAAACTTCAATATACCTTCCACTGTTCATATTTCCATCAACAGCTTCCAAGGTTCCTACTCCAGGACATACAGCCTCAGAACATGACATAGGCTCTACACGTCGTCTCCCTGTCACCCCGCAAACCAAGGCACCCTGGTCTCAGTCTCCCTCTACACGTCGTCTCCCTGTCACCCCGCAGACCAAGGCACCCTGGTCTCAATCTCTCATCTGCTTTCCTCCATACATATACCTTATTGCTATTTCCCAGTGCAATTTTTGTTTCATCGCTAAATATGATGCATGACCACTGATTAACCACTGTACATCGACCACAAAGTGTACATTTCTTCTTAATCAAGTGCAAAATATTCACATTTTTCAAAATTCAGTACCACTGCCGCACGGTAAGACGGACAAAGTGCAGATTTTACTCTCCGTATTTTGTTAACTGTAAAGTATATATATATATATATATATATATATATAAGAGGTTATGATTCCTATATACAGTAAAATATCTGTATCTCGAATATGGTTTGTCTCGAATACCCCGCTTGAGTCGAAGTCGACCGCCGGTCCCGGCCGTTTTCCCTATATAAATGATTTGAAAAACTTCTGATATCTCGAACACGGTAATCTCGAATACTCCGCTTATGTCGAAGTATTTTCAAGGTCCCATGCCTAATTTTACCTGGCTGATCTCGAAGTGCAGTCAATTTTCCGGTCTGCTTACCATACCTGGTGTCGTTAAAACACACGTCTCCGCCCGCGGCTACATCAATTATAATTAATGACCGCTAATCCACGCTCGCCTTTTCCGAGTAGTCACGGGTGGCCATAATTGTTTCAACAGCTCAGGTGATTAGTGAAGCCTTCCAACATTACGGATTAAGTCCACCGCCAATTATGAACCGACACGCCCGATTCCAGGGATGGTGTTTTGATTGATACACGCTATATCATTAACATGTGGGTTAGATAAACGCACAAAATTGTCGAAGTGAGCTTGAAGTTAATGCTCATAATAACGATAATGCATTTAATAATACACGCCTCATCATTAAAACTAGAACATAGAAAACACGAAAATCTTCAAAGTGAACAGAAATTAAACACTTTGGATCACAACAACATATAAATAGAGACCCGTGAAATGTTCATCATTCGACAACATGTCTCAAGACAGTAAAGACAAGCTGCTAATCCCTGGCATTAAAAGAAAGTTAAAATCGAATACCATAGAAACTAAGATTCAAGCTATTGCAGATGTAGAGAAAGGAATTGACAGTAAGGCGGCCATCGCTAAAAAATACGAAATCCCTCCAAACACATTATCAACATGGATAAAAAATGATGAATAAAATAGCATGCATATTAGCTGTACTTAATAAGATATTGTATTTAATAAACATAAAAAGTTCTTTTTAAAAATCCGTCTTTTTTGTTTCTTACGTGATAGGTTCTTTCACTACAACGCAATAGCTACATCCTAGTCGGGCCTAGACATCAGTAAAGTAAGAATACAAATTGTACGAGCATCTTAATTTTGAAACACATTGTGAGTGTGATGTTTATAGATATGGAGAAAAAACACCGACATATTTGCCTTTGAAATCCCACAATAATATGTTTTACGGCGTTACCGTGTTTGAGGGCGAAGCAAAAAAGTTTTGGCATTAGTATCTATATCCAAAACAGGACAAAAACAACCCGAAGTTAGCACGCGGACGGAGCTGTATCAAAGCATCCTAATTTTGGACATTTGATCCGCCTATATATTGAACGCGGGAAATATAACGCAATCGATGTAAACAGTACATTGTGACGTCATATTCAGCGTCTTTATTTAGCAAATGTATAAACATGGCGTTTGAACCACAACAAAAAACATGGCGTAAATCGTGGAGTGATTATATATGATTAGGAAAATAAGATTTACATGCTTTTACGGATTTTATGTAACATCTCAGAACGACGTGAACTAGGGTAGACGAGATTCAAAATGGAGGAATACATGTCCACGCGCTAATATTCGAATTGACTCCATTAGGTACCAAACTTTTCAAGTTCCATAGGTATGGTTTAATTTTTCATTATTTTCCTATATTCTCCTTTTAAACATGTATATACGTGTTACCTATAGGGAGAGCTCCGCTCTCACGGCCCTTCGGGCCGTGAGAGGGCTTCGCCCTCTATCAATCAACTTGTATTATAAGAAACGGCAACGGGGTTGTTGTTTATAATGCAAATCCCATACTATGCATCATATATCCCCCTTCAAAAAAAAAAAAAATTCAAGATCGATTTTGGATATCTCGAACCCCCGGATATCTCGAAGTTTTTTCGAAGTCCCTTGAACTTCGAGATAGAGATATTTTACTGTAGTACATATGCAGCCATTTACAAGATATTTTAAAGAATAAATGAAAAATATTTAATTATTAAATTAATAATTATATATTTAATAAATAATAGTCTTCTACTCTGTAGTTCCGATTCGATGGTAAGTCACCAAAATAATGTTGATAGCATTACATCCAACTCAATCAGAGGGTTTTTTTTTTTTTTTTTTGGAAAGTCTCTCCACAGCAGAGTTCAGTATGTTATCACACATAAAACAAAAACAAAAAAGTATGCAGAATAGTTTCTACTTTTTATTTACAGAATTTGCAGCTGTGTATAGTTTTGATATTGATCTTTTTAAGATTAATAACTAACAATTAATGATCGATGAATATTTCTATACTGTAGGCACTGCACTGAAGAATCGACTGTAGAATGCCTTGTGTATATATGTATATAAGTCTGTAGCTCCAGGGAGAATCGACTGTAGAATATTTTGTACATTAAATACCACCTATATAAATCCGTAGCTCCAGGGAGATAACTCTCCCTTCTATTTGGGAATATATCAAACAATTCTCAGGAAAATAGTCTCAAAATAGATAGGCAGATATAGAAAACAGCTCTATATATACTATCTATAGACATATAACATTTATGCGATATACTATTATATATATATATATATTTCATTACACGGGGAATGTTGAATTTTTGCTGAAAAACTTGGTTTAAAAAATGCAGCCATTTGATAAAAATATAGTTAATGTTCTTAACACCATTTGGATACCAATCTTTAAGAAATACAATATTTTTCTTGATTTGACTGGAATATAACCAAAAAATTTACATACTTTACACATTCATTATGTTTTGTTGTTCATAACATATCGCTATGAGATAAAGGGCGAGATCAAAAGTTCGATGTCTGACCAAAAAAACCCCAACGAAATTCACATTGTTTTTACCAATGCCCCTTTAAACTAAATATGATGGATGTTGAAACAAGTATAAACACACACTCTGTATACCTTTTCTATTGTTTATTCACAAATTATTGTAGATTCTATATTGTTTAACGTCCGTTTCGAGAATATTTCACTCATATGGAGATGTCACCATTGTCAGTGAAGGGCTGCAAAATTTAGGCCTATGCTCGGCGCTTACGGCCTTTTAGCAGGGGGAGATCTTTATCGTGCCAAATCTGCTATGACACGGGACCTCGGTTTCAATGGTCTTATCCGAAGGACCGCCCCATTTAGTCTCCTCTTACGAAAGGCAAAGGATACTGAGGACCTATTCTATCCCGGATCAAGAGGTGTACATTAAACTATTCACTAAAATATGGTATTATGTGGTTTTTAATAGTCACTCATCTTCGCAAGTCAAGGGTTATTGCTTCGTTACCTCGCACCTTTATTTGTGAAGATGATATTCACTTGTCTTGTTGGGTTTTTTCCACTAAAGAGCAATCGATGTCGGGTGACAGAAAATCACGGGGAATATTTATTCCCCCTTCCCCTGTAACTTGCATTTGAAATATGAACAACCCCAAAGCCTAAGATTTCATGTCCCACATCACTACCATTGAATATATCTAAACATGGACTAACTTTTTTTATCAACGATAATAATATTTATGGTATCACAGAGTTCCGGCCCAAAACGGGCTTAGCCCCTGTAAAACACTATTGTAATTCATATTAAAGGATTTGTTCAAAATCGATTATTTTTGTCAACACCGTGTGGTCGATTTACACTTTACATATCAAGTCCATTGGCATATATAAGTAAGTAATTTTACTTATATATATATATATATATATATATATATATATATATATATATATATATAGTGTATTTCAATGAATATTCATGAATTTTATACCTACATACATTTAGAAATGCCAATGTTTGTTATGTTTGTTTGTTGTTGTTGTTGTTGTGGGGTTTTTTTTGTGCCTATTTTTTTCATTTATTCTTTAAAATATCTTGTAAACGGCTGCATCTACAGTATATAGGAATCATAATCTCTTATATATATGTACACTAATTTACAGTTAACAAAATACGGACACCCATTCTCAATATAAGAGCTCAAACACCAAAATGATTTGTTAAAAATAAAAGTAAAAGATATGGATATTACTATTATGCATAATGAAAATAAAATGTCTATAGATTTTGTATCAAATTTTCTTTTTATCAAATCTAAATACATGAAATAATGACAAAGTGTTAAAAAAGAGGATAATTTCATTTCAAATATGCACGATAAATGTACGTTACCGTCGCTGTATCATCAAAATAGGTCTATAATTAAGAGCGTTATTGAAGAAAATTATATTTTTGGGGTTGTGTTTTAACACCAATGAATACACAAACCTATTTTAACAAAATGATCTTTCTGAATGTAAGCGTTCAAGTATTTTCCCCCTCTTAAAATGATGGTGAATTATCGTTCAGATAAAAAGAAACATTTTATCGATATAATACTTTTATCGGTTCTTCTCATTGTGTTTGTACCGATCAGTTTGGAATACACCTGTCTTTTTTTAAATGGTGAGTGTTTAACGTCTACACAATTAGCTTTTCTTTTGTAATCATTAACAAATTTTACATATAGTTTGGCAATTTAGATACCTGATATAAATGTAACGTACATTTCATGATTATTGTCAGTAAGAAAAACTCAAAGCATCATTAATTTTTGTTTCAATATATTTGTAAACACTATTTTAATGAAAGTAAACGTGTTCAAAACTACCGCAAACCCCAAAAAATATACTTAAAATGTGAAATGTGATTTGGTAACGTACATTTCCAACTTTCAATAAACACACAAATAAACGACAATAAATCAACTGTAAAGAAATAAAAATCAGTTTGAAAATATGTTTCTAGACAGTATTAAGAAATTATAATGTTGATAGTAATATTTTGGTGGTTTTTCTTTTTCAAAATTTAATGTTTGGTAACGTACATTTCGAAGATTTTAACGAAGAAAGTTAAAGCACAACGTTTGGACATTGCATATGGAAACACGATTTTCGCTATCAGTAGAAGAAGAAGACAATATTCTTTTTTTCAAATATAGATTTAAAATTTGCAGAGAATTTCCAGTGAAATCGGCGATTAACCGTAGTGGATACTCACGAAAACTTTGAGCCTCTGCTGAAACAAACGAGGACCCCCTGCTTGCCCCCCATCTCTCACTCTAATCTACCGACAACTACAGTAGTCATGCATATTGCTTTGTTTATAAAATAAATAGCCCCCAAAACATAGTTGTTCCTTTTAAACTTATTGTAGCTTTGAGGAAGGACATCGTAATATAAGCTGGAATAAATGCATATACATGTACTATTAAATCATTTTCTTTGTGTTTGACAAAATAGTGTTTTAGTTTTAACTCCACAGTTAATTTAAACCTGATAAAAAAATTTCCTATACTGTATAGATTTTTTTTTATTCCAATTCCGTTAAGGATTGGAAATACTCGAGATTGCTTTATCTAAACACCACTAATACATGTACCTTCATCGAAGAAACATTTTCAAGTAAATGTTCTTGTTTGTCGCTTTTCCAAGACAGTTAACACCGTATCTAAGGTTTTTGTCGTTGTTTGTTTTTAAAGTAAGAAACAAATATAAGAGACATAGGGGAAAATTAATATGTTCTGACAGTGGTAAGTTGTGGACACCTTACATATACATGTATTTAATTTGATGAAAGAAGACAAGGCTAAAACGGAGTCATTTGTACATTTCAATTATTGAAATGTACGTTACCGTTATGGATGTACTGGTTTTTCCAATTTTATTGCAGCATTAACCTTTCAAAAGAGCACATTTATTTTATCTATACACGACAATATGAAATAGATGTCAAGGATTATCAATATAAGAAAATTATGTTCATAAAATGTGAAAAATAGTAATAGAACATCGCATATAACAGATTTAGCTCAGATGTTTATAATCAGTCATTTTAACATAGTAATGCAGGATAATTATGCCGGTGAAATGTTCTTTTAATGTGCAATATTGTTATGACAATTCTAATATAATATTTGGTATTGATGTTGTCACTAATTCTTTGATTAATTTTTTAAAAATGTGAGCTGGAAATATGCAAAATGTACGTTACCATACATAACGTACATTTCATTTCTTCAAATCAATACTCCACAATTCCCACATGTTACAGACGTAATGCACTGGTTTATACCTTAACATGGATTGCTCAAGAAGTGCATCACACATGTTTAATATTCATAAACCAGTGCACGATATTCAAAATCATATTACAGATGAAAACCCGTCATACCAGCCTCGTGCACAGGGGAAACTTTAGTTTTCCTTCACTTCTGACGCTTAGGCGATATTTAACCTTCAAAATCGTCCTTCGTGTAACTATTAGAATTTGTAAAATATGAAAACAAGAACGCGATATCAAAGTTCCGAATTTTACAGTAACGTACATTTCGGTAACGTACATTTTTTACCAGGAATATTTTACTTAAAAGAAAGTATTCAAAGTGATAAAGCGACTTTAAATTATTTTTGTCCAAGATGCACACAGTCAATAACTCGGGGGTGTTTGACATTTCTCACTCGGCATATTGAATACGGAAAAAACTAGGGTAACGTACATTTCTTTCTTATCTCTACGTTCTGAAATATCAATTTTCAGTCAAGAATTTGAAAACAAATTGTTAAACTTAAGAATCATTGTTTCATTTAATAAGACAGAAAGTATATCAACGTTTAGGTAAGATACAATTAGCATATCAATGTACCTACAGGAAACGACCAGTCGGGTCTCTAATCTTTGCGATTATTAAAAAATTGGGCGAAAATAGAATATGCGACAGGTACATTATACGAGATAAATCATTTATTATCACAAGGACGAATAGAAACAATGAGCAATGTCATCTATACGATATTTTGGTTTGTTTTATCAGGACATTTTAACCTAATATTCATAAACGGGGATCAGACGTAAAGTATTACTCGGCGACAGTAACGTACATTTCAAATACGCTACTATTTTCTGATTTGAAACCAGTTAAATATCCTTCCAAACCAATCCTATTGTATTTTCCTTTTTAATCATATAAACATATTCATATTGTGGATGAAAATATAGCACGGAGGTTAATTATCTTACGTAATAATGGAGCGACATCGTTTGATCCCTTATATTGAGAATGGGTAGGAGAGTAAAATCTGCACTTTGTCCGTCTTACCGTGCGGCAGTGGTACTGAATTTTGAAAAATGTGAACACTTTGTGGTCGATGTAGACAAATAAAGCGTGCCCAGGGTCTCCCATTAACATTTACCATAGGCCTTAATGAGAGAATTCCGAGTACACAATATAGACCGAGTACTGCGGCAGATCAGAGGATCTGGACCACGAATATTCAATGAACTAAGTAAATCATCAACATTGTCCATACAAAGCTAAGAAACAACGGCAGACTCCATTATGCTCTTTGGAAATGAAATATTACAAATTCCCCGTTTTATATATGAGGACATATTAACGAAGATGCATATATATGTGTATGTGATGATGGAGAGATTCGATAATCCAAGAAAATATAAGAAGGATTCGGGTTCTTCATATCGAGGCATCATTCCGAGGTGGGATGTTCCGATTACAAGGATTTTTCGAATTAAAAATTGGATGATCGTATCACACTGAAAAGAAAATGAAGTGTTTATAGAATAACGTTAGCTAGCCTATTTAGTAGTTTTCCTTGTCTAATATTTATCAATTGGTCTCAATGTGTGGTTACTGTATGTGCCACGAGATCCATATATACATAGCAATGATCATGTTATTGTGGGATGTCTTATATTAATTATTTTTGAGTGCGACACACAGGTCTGCACCTCTCGCAAAATATGCCCGATGACCGGTCGGGTATCGGGCCCTATCATTAGGTAATGAATATCCGGTGGTTTTTCTTGATATTTAAAACTATACTTTAAAAATAATAGGGACCAATCAAAGATAATGTAGTTTTAATGTTCGACGTCAATATTTTCCAATTTTTGCAATATTTTAGTTATAAAAATATAACATAAATTTTCTATTAAAAATATTTTACAAACAGGTACACGCTTCTTTAAGAAATATAATAAATTGCATCATTTTTACAACACACAAGGGAGGCTACTCGATATACACAACCATAGCACAGCGCGCCGAAACAACATTAATTAGCAAGACGATGTCTAGTAACTGGGAAAAGTAGTGAATTAAAAGCAGAAATAGTGTGTTTAAAAGTATTACGTCCATATTTGTGACATGGGAGTACAGCTATACCTTTATTGCATGGCGGCGCAATGAAATTCATTAGAAACAGTTATTTATTGTTATCTTAAAATAAAAACAAAATATTTTTTGAATTGCATTTGTTTATCGGGAAACGTGTCAATAGCTACACAGGCAAATGTGCCTCACGTGAATTTCACGAGAAAATTTCTATGTGAAATTCACGTTAAAAGAGCATCAAATGTGAATTCACACGAAAAAAAATCACGTGAAATTCACATGAATTTCACGTGAAATTCACATAAAATTCACGTGAATTTCACGTGAAATCATTAACATGAATTTCACATAAAATTCACGTGAATTTCACATAAACTTTATAACGTTAAATCATACATGGATATTTTGATACTCTGAATCTCGGGTTCAGATGAACACAAAAAGGAGTACAAATCTGCTTTCAATCTGCTGATAATTTAATTGATTGAATTTGTTTTTACATGATTGTCTTCATTGTCTTTTCTTTCTTTTAATCTCTGAAAAAGAAATATTTATGTATTAAAAGGACTGTTCAATATACAAAAGGAGTCATCTTAAGCCTTATGTACACATACTGTACTATGAATGAAATTGCATGTAGATGTAGCAGAAACGAAGAAAAAAAAGTTGCAAAATTATCAATAATTTGTGTTTGAAAGAAACATAACCTTTTATATATCATCATACAGAATAGAATAGAATTATTATACAAGATACAGAAGGAAGTCATGGAATATGTTTTCAAATTGTCATGTTCTAGTCCAGAGGCGATTTGAAAATGACTTTGCATTCCTCATTATCTAGATGAAATCTATATAAATGCATTGCTTAAAATGAAACGATTGACATTGATAGAGCTTTCAAGCTTACATTCTTCTCATTTAAAAGTATTGTTAAAGGGGGGAGCAACCAATATATATACATTTTATTGGCATTACGATATATATAACAATCGATGGACATTGTTACACATCACCCCCCCCCCCCCCCCCCCCCCCCTTCAACGTGCCTGATCTCGATGATGCCTCTATGAAGGTAATATAGAACGTTACTTAGCACCCCTAATCAATATCTAAATCGATTAAATTATAAAAATTATGTTCTGAATTACGATTACCATGTTCTCTGATGAATAAGGAAAGATTAACAAACCGTGTAGAGTTATGCGATTCTGCGACAAGTCCCCGAAGTGACTTCCGTATTTTCGCTGTCGTGCCTATTCGTTGACGTACCCCGTCTAAAGTAATTCTCATCAGTCTGAAATAAACGGTTGCATTAGGAACTTTAGATCACATAAATGTAATAAGCCTAATGGCTTGAATTTACACTGAACATTTATAATTACAATGCTCAATCTCATCTTACCTATAAGAGTTCCTATAGTACTTTCACATTCGCTGTCTTGCATACGTCAGACGCGTCAGACGGTTTACTCGAGTGTGACGTCACAGTCTTGTAAATATTACCGGAATCTGACTGTTACAGTGTAAAGCTTTATATATATTTTTAAAAGTTATCTAAATATACCTGGACAGTATTGTTAAGGATTGTTCATGTTTTTCGCTTTCTTCCGAGTGCTAGAAATCTGTGTTTTCCTTTTGATTGACGATCTGCAAATTCGGGATGGTGAATACGGCTGATAGAAAATTTTCATTTCTACATGCGTGTATCAGCAATTTCCAATAAGTCTAACTTTATGCATACACCAGCTTCCAAGGTATCACACCGGTAATTATTCTCGATGTATCTAATAAGGAGGGGGGGGGGGGGTAATTAAAATTGATGCCAAACTACCGACAGCGGAAAACAATATCATGGCATTTTTTCCCACCTGCACAATACTACCCTCAAATCACATGTATGTAAACAGCCCAAGTTCACTCCGACAAGTAGCCTGTTACTAACATCATAAAGCAGCGAGATAAAAACTTTAACTCATCTTCAGTAGTTTTACAAAACTGACAAAAACAACAATCTTTTGGAATGCATGGTTTTGAATATCCACCAGTTTCAATTTCTAAAGGGTTGGCAAATATTCTTAGCTATTTAAAACGTACTACTCTCACAAATGGAAATTTCAAATGGTCTTATTAGTTTTAATTCATAGTTCTTTCTGATTTTACTGTAAAATAGTAATTTTCCATGTGTAGAAAATTTCGTGGTTTTGAAGTTGCACATTCTAACTCTATCAATACAGTGATTCTTCAAGTAGTTGGAAAATATGCTTTCATTAATATCTATGACGATGGGAGATTTAATTTATATTTTAATTCCTAAGAGAAAAAATAATGGGAAATGAGAGAAATCAGGTGTGGAAAGTACATGTAATCATACTGCGTACAGAACTACAATGCAAGTTAATAATTTCGCAAATAAACGAGGAGAGGGAGGCGTGAGCAGGATCTACTTTATTGGTCGTTTGCCTACATTTTATAAATGTACTCTAACTTTTGAATTGCCTAATCTCCATATCGTTTTATATTTTACCTTAATTTTATTTATTTTTTCGCTTGAATATATTAAGAAGTGTGAATATTTCACTTTAATCGCTTTTCTTGTGAAAGTTTTAAAGTGAATAGCTTTTCACGTGAAATTCGTGTGAAATTGTTCGTGTGAATTTCACATGAAGAAATTTCACGTGAAATTCGTGTGAATCTTTTCACGTGAATCAACGTTCACATTATTTCCTTGCGAAAATCAAATCACATTAAAATTTTCGTAAGGAACTAATGTGAAAAGTGATATAATGCTTTTCACGTGAAATTCATGTGAAAAATTTAACGTGAATTTCATGTGAATTGCTGTTCATGTGAAATTCATGTGAATATTTTAACGTGAATTTCACGTGAAAAGTGATTCACGTGAAATTCATGTGGACATATTAACGTGAATTTCACGTGAATCACTTTTCACGTGAAATTCACATGAAATTTACGTGAATTTCACGTGAAAGGCTCATGTGAATTTCACGTGAACAGCATTTCACGTGAAATTCACGTGAGGCACATTTGCCTGTGTAAAACAAATGTCATTTTCAATATGTTCATCAAGTTTTAGAAAAATTATGTGCAAAATTATTGAATTAGCGTTATTCTCCAAAATGTTAAAAACAAACAAATGTGGACGCATTTTCCTTATAGCATGGTTTACATATCATTTTTTTCTGTTTATATTAGTAGATGTACATCTGTTAGAGTTATTTATGAAAAAAATCCATACCTTTCCTTAATAATTTCAAATCTATAGCTTCCAGAGTATGTATACCCCCATAAAAAAAAACCCCGAAGTCTGGCACCATACAGTTGAGCTATTCAAAATCACTCGGGATTAAATTTTATATGTAATTTCATGAAAAGACACCGAAATGATTCCTTATCACCTTGGTCAGATGTTTGTCAAAAATAAAGGAAATCTATCGCATAATGGACTTGATAAATAATTTAATGAAAACAGAGTTATTGTCCTTGGATTCAATATTTTGAAACATATCATTATTATAAAATTTAGAAATTCATTTCAAAATTAAGGATTATCTCCCTCATGCATAGCTCTTATCCTTGGACGAATTTGGTTCCACTCTTTTGGCACGCTGTTTTTGGCTATATTTAGCTCTAAAACTTCATAGTTATTTCGGATTTCAAACATTTCGGTTGAGCATCACTGAAGAGACATTATTTGTCGAAATGCGCATCTGATGCATCAAAATTGGTACCGTATAAGTTTTACATTATGACCCCTGGGTCGAGGCCTCTGCTGGTGGACTGTTAGTCCCCGAGGGTCTCTACAGCCCAGTAGCTAAGTACTTCGTTACTAGCTTGAAAATACGGATGTATATTTTATTGCTCTTATAAAATTTAGAAATTCATTTCAAAATTAAGGATTATCTCCCTCATGCATAGCTCTTATCCTTGGACGAATTTGGCTCCACTCTTTTGGCACGCTGTTTTTTGGCTATATTTAGCTCTAAAACTTCATAGTTATTTCGGATTTCAAACATTTCGGTTGAGCATCACTGAAGAGACATTATTTGTCGAAATGTGCATCTGGTGCATCAAAATTGGTACCGTATAAGTTTTACATCATTGACTATTCAAATATAACTAAGATTTTTGAAATATTTTATGGCTAACAAGATTTTTGCAATAATTATTGAAAAAGACTCCAACAAAATCTATGTTCCTGTCATTAAATCATTGACTTTGCAAAATCCTATGACGTCACAGGTGTGTGGAACTACGTTAAAATGTCAGTTTCATTACATTGCAATTTGAAATATTGTTAAGTCGTACGTAAATCAAATCATCAGGAGATATATCGTCCCACCAAATCTGATAAGATATCACCAAGTTCACAATGTTCAATTGTTAAATGCATACATTTAATCAATATGACCCTTACCCTGGTGTTAATTATCGTGGATTTCTCACCCAACTCACCATCTTAAAATCGGTGCCTTCCCTACAAAATCAAAGTGGAAAAAGTCTGAAAAGTCTTCTGTAGTTACTTATATGTACCATTCTGATTTGTAAATAAAAAAATGAAGAAAAAAAAAAATGCTTGTTTAATTTATAGCCATGCTTTACCAAAGGAACAGTCACTATATATTCATATATTCTCTCCGGAAACACTGTTACATCTGGGGACAATAACCATGTAAGACAATATTGTCCATATCCCACTTCCCGTGAGGATCCGGGTTAGAATAGATCCTCGGTACCCCTTACTTGTGGTAAGAGGCAACTAAATGGGGGCGGTCCTTCGGACGAGACCGCAAAATCCGAGGTCCCGTGTCACCCAACCCCCAAAGATTGTGACTCCCTGCATTCGGCCTCAGGGAGGGTATCACAACTTGATGGAAGTGCACTATACAATTTACCATTTTAAGACACGGATGTGGCGTTTTCTAGGTGACAACAGCTTTCTTTTATCTGATCAAATTTTGACTTCCAAATGAATTAAAAAAAATATCTATGCACAGAAATTTAATGTTTTCATGCTGTGGTGTTAACATATTGGAAGAGAGAAAACTAAATGATTTAGTTTTGGTAAAATGAGGGTTTTCACAATGGAAACCCGGTCAATAGACGTGGGAATCCGTCGGTTCCATTGTCGAAAAGGAGATTTAATGTTTGGTAAAACAATATTGTAATTCATGTAAAGAGAAGGCTGTTATCCCCAGTGTGGCTCTCATCTTAAACACGGACATATTTTTGAATTACTTATTTTTAGACCAGAAATCTTAAGCATCAAGAGCAACAAATAAAGAATTATGAGAGAGAGAGAGAGAGAGAGAGAGAGAGAGAGAGAGAGAGGGAGAGAGGGGGGGTATCATGAGCATACTGAGATATTTTGTGTTCTTTATCATTGCCAATATAATGCCTTTGATATTAAATACTAAATGGGTCGGTCCTTCGGACGTGATCGCAAAAACCGAGGTCCCGTGTCACAGTAGATGTGGCACGATAAAGATCTCCCCCTGCTCAAAGGCCGTAAGCACCGAGCATAGGCCTAATTTTTCACCGGCAGTGGTGACGTCTCCATATGAGTGAAATATTCTCGAGTGGGACGTTCAACAATAATTAAAGCATCCGTCTTACAATATTGTTATTTATCAGAACAAAACAATATTGAAAAATCGAGGTTGCCAACAGGGACACCCAGTTACCACATATCTGTTTTTCCTCATCGTCGGAAACCCACGGTTGATTACGCTTCGTTCCTCTCTCCATCACCCGTGGGTCCATTCATACCTATTCGCTCGTTCTCATGAATAATTCATGAGGCAATTTCATTGGGCGCTTTACGTATACCCTGAGCGAATTCGTCCAATCAAAAAGACGCTTTTACTTTTGATTTTGGAGTTGGGGTGAGTTTTAATGAACTTAACACTCGTTTTGTCCCTTTAGGCGTTGACAGTTTGTCTTTAAGACTTCGAACACCTGTCATATCTTTCAACGTGGATAACAGCTTATCTCGTTCGTCTTTTATGCTAATTAATTTAGTTTTCAGATCGTTGTTGAGCTTTTGAACGCGGTTGAGCTTGTTGGCACAGGAATTACATGCAAATCCTTTTATGCTTGGAACGCACATAAGTTTGTACACATCCTTGTACTGTTCCTGACTCGGGGCTGACGATAGAGACCTGTATGATCGGTCAGTGATGGTCTTTTGGCAAAACACGCAATATTTTACAGGCGCGGCCATATTTGCTGTGGTAGCAGTTAAGTAATGCTACCTTTAAAAACAGAAGAGTTCCGTTATTATAACGATTACTTTGATTGGACAATATTTTTAGATATTATTCATGAGAACGAGCGAATAGGTATGAATGGACCCACGGCCCACGGGTGATGGAGAGAGGAACCGTGGGTTTCCGACGATGTTTTTCCTCGGTTTTTGCGATCACGTCCGAAGGACCGACCCATTTAGTATTTAATATTCTAATATGAAATTATACAGAACTTTATGATTTTAAGAACCGATAAGATGCAACTTGCGATCCATTCCAAGTATGTTATGACCCCCCCCCCCCCTTGAGGCCCAACGCAGGGGGTCATAATCTCTGTTTTTTGCCATTACGCATTTTTACCGCATAGGATAGAAATAGGGATTGATTGATTGCATGTTGTTTAACGTCCCTTTCTATTGTTTAACGCTCCTTTCGAGAATCTTTCACTCGTATGGAGACGTCACCATTAGAACAGATCCTCAGTACCGCTTGCTTGTCGTTAAAGGCAACTAAATAGGGCGGTCCTTCGGATGAGACCGCAAAAAACGAGGTCCCGTGTCACAGCAGGTGTGACACGATAAAGATCCCTCCCTGCCATGAGCGCCTAGCATAGGCCTAAATTTTGCAGCCCTTCACTGGCAGTGGTGACATCTCTATATAAGTGACATATTCTCGAGAGGGACGTTTAACAATATTCAATCAATCAATCTTTGGGACAAGGGCGATCTGGACCATGGGCCTCTTGTTTTTTCAAATTTGGTATAAAATTGTAAAGTTCAGGTCTCCTGCACCCCCTGAGGCCTTAAGGGTGGGACAAAATCTGCTAAAAGTGACATCAAAACATTTCTTCTCTACAACCACACGTGAATTTTTAGTAGAAATTAATTTATTATAAAAAAAAATTTACTAACCCCTACTTGACTTGAACCCGCGATCTACATTTCAGCAGTCGACGTGCTAACCTACTGAGCTGATGATATTGAAATAAATAGAATTTATATTTTCATCCATGTTTAAAAGGGAGTCAGCCATTATGACGATGTAGAGTACACCCTTGATGTTATTGATACCACAGGCACATTTCCTGTTAAAGAGTGTTCTTTAATAGTAAATTTGAACCCAAGCGATATAATTGCCTGAGATTGATAATAAATCGAAACTAAATGGATATATATATATATTTTTTTAAATTTGTATTCACCTGAGGATGGATGTTAAAATCCAGAAAGCGCTAGTGATTTAAATATATTTTGGAACTGTATATTTTCCTGATTTTTTTATTGAATTATTTTGACTGTGTGATATCAACTCTTTCTATTTGAATTATATATATATATATATATATATATATATATATATATATATATATAAGCAGTAAGTAGCCCTTTACCAAATTTGTAAATTTCATGATCCCAGGGGAAGATATTCTGGTTCCACGTTAATAATGTTCAGTTGAATGGACGACGCCTGACGATGGATGCAGACCAATAGCAATAGGTCACCCGAATGACTCAGGTGATCTAAAAACTTTTATAGGATAATAATCCCACAGGAAATTCCTTCCTTCCACTGGAGCTAGCCACAACACTCACCTGTGTCACTTTGTTCTTCAGAGGAACATTCTGAGAAGATCCTATCCTCTATAAATAAATAGATAAATTTTGACCCTAACCTCAGTGTCACATGGGGCACCGTTGTGACACGATAAAGATCCCTCCCTGCTCAATGACCGTAAGCGTCGAGCACAGGCCTAAATTTTGCAGCCCTTCATCGGCAGTGGTGACGTCTCCATATGAGTGAAACATTCTCGAGTGGGACGTTAAACAATATAAAATCAATCAATAGTAAATTCGAATCCAAGCCATATACATGTACATGTAATTCTCTGTGGTTAGGACTAGTGAAATAAAATTACTTCGATTCTCTAAGCTAACAGTAGTAATACGTCAAACATTAATCTGAATACCCGCATATCAATATCTGTAATCAGTGGTCAACATTTTGAAAGATTAAATGCACGTACATTTCAATGAAAAACTATTGAGGTTCCATCCTAAGTTAACTCCGGGCAATGATTTGTAGGAAATTGATTCTGCCTTGTCTCGAGAAGATTTTAAACATTTTCCCCACACAAAATTCTGTTCCCATTTTAATTGTCCCCTCCTGTGGCAATGAAATGAATAAACTTGAATCTAACTACTTTATGATCCTGTGGGGATCCGGGCTAGAATAAATTCTCAATAACCTTTGCTTATCATAAGAAGTGACTAAATGTTGCGGTCCTTCGGACGAAACCACGGAAAACTGAAGCCCTGTGTCACAGCAAGTGTGGCAAGTTAAAGATCCCTCCCTGCTCAACGGCCGTAAGCGCCGGATATAGGCCTAAATTTTGCATTACTTCACCGGCAATGGGAACGTCTCCATATGAGTGAAAGATTTTCGGGTGGGATGTTAAAAAATATACAATCAATCTAAAGATTTTTTTTTAAAGTTTTAAATCCATATAAACTTTAACCCCCTAATGTTGCTGCACCACCCTATCCATGGGGTCATTGATTTTTGCACTACCTGTAAACACAGCCTACCTGTATACCAAATCAAATTTTGAAAAGAATTTTTCATATATATTCCCTTGATCCCCTGTTGTAGGTGCACCCTACCTCTCAGGGCCACAACTTGAACTTGAATCCGCACTTTCTGACGATGTTTGCATAACAATAGGCCTAATGAAGACTGCACTGTTCTTTGCAACTATTCCTTTAAAATGGCAACATAATTGATAACAAGAGGCCCATGGGCCACATCGCTCACCTGAGTCACCTTGGCCCATATCTGAAGACTTTCCATATATATTTCCATGTAAAACCTTAGTCCCTATTATGGCCCCAACTACCCCTGGAGGCCACGATTTTGGCAAACTTAAATCTACACTACGTCAGAGAGCTTTCATGTAAATGTCAACTTCTTTGGCCCAATGGTTCTTGAGAAGAAGATATTTAAAGATTTTCCCTATATATTTGTATGTAAAACTTTGACCCTCCCCCCACTTAATGTGGCCCATCCTAACCCCCGGGGCCCATGATTTGAACAAACTTGAATCTGCACTATGTCAGAAAGTTTTCTTGTAAAAATCAGCTTTTCTGGCTCAGTGGTTCTTGAGAAGAAGATTTTTCCTATATATTTGTATGTAAAATTTTGATCCTCTATTGTGGCCCCATCCAACCCCCGGGGCCCATGATTTGAACAAACTTGAATCTGCATTATGTCAGAAAGCTTTCATGTAAATCTCAGCTTTTCTGGCTTAGTGGTTCTATTTTTCCTACACATTTGTATGTAAAACTGATCCCCTATTGTGGCCCCATCCGACCCCCGGGGGCCATGATTTGAACAAACTTGAATCTGCATTATGTCAGAAAGTTTTCATGTAAAAATCAGCTTTTCTGGCTTAGTGGTTCTTGAGAAGAAGATTTTTAAATGACCCCACCCTAATTTTGCATTTTTGTGATTATCTCCCCTTTGAAAGGGACACAAGGCCCTTCATTTGAACAAACTTGAAAGTCCTTCACCAAAGGATGCTTTTGGCCATTAGTTTGGTTGAAATTGGCCCAATGGTTCTGGAGAAGAAGTCGAAAATGTGAAAAGTTTACAGACGGACAAAATGTGATCAGAAAAGCTGACTTGAACCTTCGGTTCAGGTGAGCTAAAAATCAGTATATGCACCCAGGGGTGCATGAGCCGAGTTGCATGGGATACATTGTAAAGCCAGGAATGATGTGGCATATTTATAATTGTGAAGAACTAATTTCAGTTTTAAACTTTTCAAGTTACTGTCCAGAAACCATATTTGTCTGAAGTTTTAAAACTATATTCGGTCACTGTGACTTTGACCTTTGTTCTCCAAAATCAATAGGGGCCTTGCTTTGCTGGTATCCAACAATATATCCAAGCTTCATTTGATTGAAATTAAAAATTTTCCGAGTTATCCTCCAACCAATTTTTCTAAAATTTTAAATCTATTTTCGGTCACTATCACCTTGACCTATTTTCTCCAAAATCAATAGGGGTCTTCCTTACCTGGTACATAACAATATCTGTAAGTATCATTTGATTTGGATTTAAACTGTCTGAGTTATCATACGGAAACCAAATATTTCTGAAATTTTCATTCTATATTCGGTCACTGTGACCTTGACCTTTTCCCTCCAAAATCAATAGGGGTCTTCCTTACCTGGTACCCAACAATATAGCAAAGTTTCATTTGATTCAGATTTAAACTTTCGGAGTTATCATCTGGAAACCAAATTTTTCTGAAATCATTCTATTTTCGGTCACTGTGACCTTGACCTTTGTTCTCCAAAATCAATAGGGGTCTTCCCTAACTGGTACCAAAAACAATATATCAAAGTTTCATTTGATTAGATTGCAAACTTTTTGAGTTATCATCCGGAAACCAATTGTTGACGCCCAACCGCCCGCCCGCCCGCCAACCTGCCCGCATCACCAAACCAATAGCCGAGTTCAACTTCGTTGCAACTCGGCTAAAAAAAAAAACAACACCCAAAAACCTTACAATTGTGGTTTTCTTTTATTTTTCGGAAATAAATACATTTACTAGCACTAAAGTAGAGAGTTTCATTCAATACAGTGTGTATCTAATTTAACAAATCATTTCCACCAGTAACAACAATTGAGATGTAGAAAATCACTGAGAGTACTTTCGTTACTTTGATTATCGGGATGCCGCTGAGTGTCCTGAAGTTTCCGATGAAGGACTTCCTGGAATATTTGTTTCCTCTGTGCCCTCTACACTGTCCCTTTCTACATTTCTAGAACTATGGTCACTTAATCTCATTTCTGCTTCACTGGCCAAAGGAGATTGCTCTCTCAACAGCTGAGCAAATCTTTCATGTGGTGGGCTATCAGGAGATTTCCCCTGTTCAGAATACTCCTTTCGAAACAAATTGGCTAGATGCCGTGGTGGAGAGTTATTTCCCTTGGCAGACATAGAACTATCACAATTATTACCATTAGCACTGCCGTCACCAGAACTGGTGGAGTTCAGATGACCGCCACCACCGCCGGACTGGTGGTCACTACTGTGGTAACGCTGAAGAATCTCTCGAATTTGGACGGATGATCGGTCAACGTTTTCCAAACACATTCGAAGTTTATCTTTGTGATGAGAGGTCATGAGGTCATAGGACAATTCTCGCACAGTCTTACACAGCTGAATGCAAGCAGACACAACACTCATACAGGCAGCTGCAAAAAAAACCAAAAGTTCAAATTCAATAATCATTGAATCATACAATTTTGCAACAGTGAAAAGAATACTAGTACCCAGGCAAGCTAATCCCTGCCATTTTCCATGGGCATTGATTTAAGGAAGAATAACATACCAGAAAGAAGTGGAGTATATGTACAATAATATTTTAAAATTGAAAACTTTCAAATTTACCTTGATTGTTCAAACAAAATGCAGTTTTAGTAGAAAGCAATCTGGAATTTTTTTTAAAACTCCTGCTGGATTCGAATAACTGCAATCTACAGATCAGTAGTTGAGATGTTAACTTACTGAACTACCCAGTTAGGTAATCTAATTTAAATGGAATATATAATGATATTGCTGATATTTATATTTTCATGTTTCAAAAGAAGTCGGCCATTATGACGATGTAACACAGACCACCTTAAACATCTGTTTAGTGCCTTTTCCCCTAAAATACATGTAATTTGAACAGAAAGCATTTCAGCCCTTCCATTACTTAAAGAGAGCGATTAAACACCCATTTCATTACTTATTTTTTCTTAAGGTAGTACTCTACATCGTCGTAATGGCTGACTTCCTTTAAAAACATGGATGAAAAAATCATTATCAGCAATATTTGACTTTTCTTTTTCCATTTAAAATACCTAGCCGAGTTAAGCTCAGTAGGTTAGAATACCGACTGCTGAACTGTAGGTTGCAGGTTCGAGTTCAGCAGGGGTTTTAAATTTTTTTCAGATTACCTTCCACTAAAACTGTATTTTTTGACAAAATAATGTAAATTTGAAAATTTTCAACTTCAAAATATTGTTGTACATATCCTCCACTTTTCATCTATACATCAAATTTCTCTGGTGTAGCATACATCCTTAAAGGGGCATGGACATGATTTCAACTGAAAATTTTCAAATTTTAATTTCCCATTTTTAATGTTTAGAATGTTTAACTAAGGTATTTCTGATGGTCAGCAAAAATATAAATGTCAGATGTTATAAAATTTCAGTGTGAAAATAGTCTACTTTAATTCTGAAAATGTCACTGTTATAAAAGTTCAAAGTGTGAAAGTATTTCTTTGTTATTAAATGACAGTCTGAGAATATCATTTTGTTATTAAATGACATAGTCTGAGAATATCATTTTGCTATAAAATTTCAATGTGAAAATATCACTTTATCATTTCAAAATGTAAAAATAAAAACCATTGAAATATGATCGAATTCATTTGACACTAGACTACTGAAAATCAGCCATAGAAAATTTACAGTTTTAAAATGAATGCTGGTAGGTATGACAAGTCTTTAATAAGTTTATCACGCACTCTCTCTCCTCTGCCTTCAACCACTGCAGTGTTCATTATAAACACACCCTCAAGCCAGCTGTCACACAGAGAAACATATTGATGGAGTTTGTCATCAGACAGGGACATTCGCAGTCCCTACTTTATATGTATATACAAGAACACTTTAAGTGCAGATCTACACATAATAAATCCACTGATTGAGGGCATCTTTTCCTAATCAGCTCTCATGACAGATAACATAAAAGCAGTTGCTAGGGGTAACAGTAATTTATATGAATATATATAGAAATTATCATTTTTTGTCAGTTCAAGAAATAAATTTCAGTTTTGAGAATACATGAACTGCGGTGTTTTATTCAGGCATATTTCATAAAGCGTGTTAGCGTTTCATGTAAAGTATGTCAGCATTGTCTGTTACAGTTCATGTCCTCGTGTATTTTCAAAAGTATTTCTTGACCTACTTTCAGTTCTATTGGAATTAATCCCAGCTGTTAAAATAGACGTGCTAATTAATTTATCAAGATTCATATGAACATAATGTTTACAACTGCAATGCATTCACGAGAAAATGGCTATCATTACAATATATAAAGATATATTGTTCTCAACTGCAAAAATATTGGAAATGTAAATATATGGGAGGAAGGAGCCATTCTATGTTGGTGTCAGACAGCTATGTAAACAGAATAACAGAAGAGATACCTATATCAAATATAAAGAAATATCAGAGATTCTTCTACATTTTGTACAAAGGTCCTGTGGCTTTCGAATTGGAAAAAATTGTTGACATTTTCAGTCAAACTGGGAAAAATCAATTCTATCATAAATAAGGTTTAAAATCATATCAAACATTATATTATCTTTATTTTACACATCTAATTTTCTTTAACCTTCTAAAATTTTCAACTATTCCATCCAAATCATCATTCCCATAACTCTTTTGTTAAGTCTTAATATGTATATATAATTTACATCGAATGTTTATTTTTTTCAAATATGTATTCCTTTCATAATTTTATTATTGGGAAAAATGCAAGCTAAATTGGGAAAAAATTTGCAATTTTTAGGAGGGGAAAGGGCCGAAATTCGGACCCAAAATGGGCCTTAAAAAATCACTGAATATGATCATCCAAAGTAAGTCTTCTGAATTTTTACAATCGCCACGCATCAGCCAGGACACATACTTGAGAGAACTAAAGCATAATTCAGAATAATATCTGCAGTGTATTAGTTTCAAACATTGCAATTCAAACCAATTTAAAATGATGCATCCATCAGGAAGAAACATGGCAAACCTCCTTAATAGAAGCACGTATCAACATCCTTAATGGAGAGAGTTTTACAATCAGCTTGTTTCCTGCTGGGTTTGTATAAGTGCTATCTATACTGACGAGTAGTATATTATTGTCATGCACTCTTCAAAAATCCCAATACTTAACAATGGGCGTCGCTCCCATAAACCTAGAAGCACTGTCAATGCTTGTATTGAATGGGTGGGGCTGTTTCATCAAGGAAAAAAATATACACTAGGCCAATAGATAATGCATTGATCAGGTTTCTCTGAGGGTGATTTATTGTAAGAGCTAGCCTGGATAAATAGTGGGTTTTATCTGAAATTGGAGTACTTAGTCTGTTTATTTACAGAATACTGTGTAAAGCAAGTAGTTTTCATTTTACTGTGAAAGTAAATAGGGAGAATTGAAGAAGAAGGCATTTTATTTTTCAAAATTAAGAATTTTCAATGCTGAATTATGTCAGAATTCTTAAAATTTCATTGATTTTAATGTAACAGACAAATCTATATTGAGGAAAATCTTGAATGTGGTAAAATTGAGCCAAGATGTTATATTTAATAAACTTTTAAAGATTTTTCTTTGATCTATGTTTGCAGTTTGTTGAATGCAGGAGAGAGAGAGAGAGAGAGAGAGAGAGAGAGAGAGAACTATTCAATATATTTATTTACTATGACTCACTTTAATGTTTGGAAATTTTTTTTACTGTCACTTAATTAAGTACACATGCCCCATACAACACTGATGGGTGAGATTTCCCCTCAACAGAAACAAGAGTTTAATAAGCTCTTAAATAAAAGTAACACAATTGAAAAATCATCATGTGCACACTTTAAAAACTTATCCTGGATATTTATCAGTACTCTAAACACACCTGCGAAGTTTTCACACAGGTAAAATTTATTCATCTCTCGAATTCCAAATCCTGACCACACCCAATGTTTAATGTCTGTATATCACTATATTACAGTGAACAGACATCAATTTCAATATTCCCCCCTCCCCTCCCCCCTATTCAATCTGGGCAAAACTTTTTAAAATACATTAACCTTAAATTGTGACTATGATTAATGCTTGGGTGGGGCTGCAATTTTTATCCCCAGGGAAATTGATCAATATGTTACCGACAACTCTGTATTGATTTTTTGATTTAACTTAAAGGCGAATTCTAACAGACTTGAAGAACGTCGATTTATCATTATAAACCATACAGAAGTCTAATCGGACAAGCTTGGTGCGAAGAAAAGTCATCAGATTTAAGACAATGTCCTGAAAACAGTGTCTTTTCCTTAAGATCAGTGCTAAATTAGCCGGATTGTTATTGACTGTAAATTGAGTTTACATCGTTAATTCAATATTGTATGCTTTCATATTATATACTGAGGGCCTCATTAGTAATAACCATTGAAAACCTCTACAATTCCCCCCCAATTTTCTCCATTGAAGTCAATCTAGTTGAAATCTATTAAATGTGCTATTACATGTACAGTTTCACTTCTGAGTTCTCGATAAACTGTATAATTACAATTCAATTACTGCAGAGTAAAATCAAATGCTTGAATTATCAATGTGTACATTGTTTGATAAATTAATTGAAGTCTCGGGCTGACCATTTAACATGCTTGACCATTATTATGACTCTTAGTAGTGGACAAAAACAACTGGCCCCGGATGTTGATGTCCAGTGAATGTTGCTATTGGGGAGGAGTCGCGTGGCACACTTTACTAACATCATGCAATGAGCTCAAATTAGGACTTGAACCAGCGACCACTGTGTGTCCTCTGCTAGTCCATGCTACTAGCTAGCTTAATACCAAAGACATCTTTTAATCATTTTTTATTTTCTGTAATGTAATGTTATAAAAGTTGGATTTATTTATTTTTGTGTGTGAGAGGGAGGGGAGGGAATAGTTCCTCCAATCGCCAAAACACAAATGAAAAACATGTCTCAATTCATTTATAATCTTTAAAAAAACAATTAAAGTATACTAGAAGAATTATATGTAGAATGATGACAAACTAAAATCTTTTTGTTGTTGTTGGAAATTTTGGTGAATAATGTTTCTAATTGATAGCCTCAGATTACAGACTTAGGACATCTGCGTGACCCCAATGCAACTTTTAAATAATTGAGCTGGTTGTATTGAAGTCGTCCACTATAACACCTTGAAAGAGTTTATCAAATCAGCACCAATCATTTAATCATGAAAGATATTTATGATGATATGTCATAAGTACACATGTCAAAAACTATGCATAATGCAATTTTGCAGGAAACCCCCCCCCCCATGATTTTAAAAGATTCATTTCCATAGATAACACAAAATACACTGGGGGATTTGAACTCGGGATCTGCGGTTCAGTAACTGGATACCTTATCTACTGAGCTACATAGAACAAACAAATGAATCGATACAAGTAACTTCACAAAACATTGAATTGTCGTATTGTGACTTGTGTCATGAAATGTTTAAATCTTGATATAGCATGCCACCTGAAAGCAAATTCACGTTTTCTTATAGAGATCCATGCCCCGGCTCAATATAATGTAAAATGCACGTTTTCTTGTAGAGATTCATGTCCCGGCTCAATATAATGTAAAATTCACGTTTTCTTATAGAGATCCATGCCCCGGCTCAATATAATGTAAAATTCACGTTTTCTTATAGAGATCCATGCCCCGGCTCAATATAATGTAAAATTCACGTTTTCTTATAGAGATCCATGCCCCGGCTCAATATAATGTAAAATGCACGTTTTCTTATAGAGATCCATGCCCCGTGTCAATATAATGTAAAATTCACGTTTTCTTATAGAGATTCATGTCTCGGCTCAATATAATGTAAAATTCACGTTTTCTTATAGAGATCTATGCCCCGGCTCAATATAATGTAAAATGCACGTTTTCTTATAGAGATCCATGCCCCGGCTCAATATAATGTAAAATTCACGTTTTCTTATAGAGATCCATGCCCCGGCTCAATATAATGTAAAATTCACGTTTTCTTATAGAGATCCATGCCCCGGCTCAATATAATGTAAAACTCACGTTTTCTTATAGAGATCCATGCCCCGGCTCAATATAATGTAAAATTCACGTTTTCTTATAGAGATCCATGCCCCGTGTCAATATAATGTAAAATTCATGTTTTCTTATAGAGATCCATGCCCCGGCTCAATATAATGTAAAATTCATGTTTTCTTATAGAGATCCATGCCCTGGCTCAATATAATGTAAAATGCACGTTTTCTTAATATAGAGATCCATACCCCGGTTCAATATAATGTAAAATTGCACGATTATCAAAAAACACTAAATAGATATTTGTTTCCATGCAATCATAAATTCATCTCGTAATGAATTTATACGTAATATTTCAAAACCACTTTATATCTTTCTGACCTCAACTTGACCTTTAGTAGTCTATATTGCTGAAAAGAGGTTTTTTTTTTATCACTGCTTGTTTTAGATATTAATAATAACATTATATACATATCAAAATACCATCTATACACACAATGGTGTCAAAGGTGAAGGCAACTCTAATTTTATATTGAGAGTATGTGTTATATATTTAAATAAATTATCTACATGTGTGTGTGGGGGTATCTATAACATCTGCACAGATTAAAAGTAACAATTAATTTTGAACCAAAAACCTCTTTCATAACATAGAATGTAGTTTTAACATTTGTTGAAAACTTTTTTGACAAATTAAATGTGTTAAAAATTGCTCCCAGCAAATTTAAAATCCATTAACAGTAAAGTTTATCTTTCAAGCAGTGAGTTTGTTAATTATGCATGGTCATTTTCGTCTTCAATTATCATGTCCTGAATATATAGTAAAATCGCCAAAATATTGTATATTTTAGCCCTCAATGAACGTCCACACACTGCTGTTGTTACATCCGCACAATAGACATCACCGAAGGAAAAATGCTTCATCTAATTAAAAATCATGTTTGTGGTTTTTTTTTAAAAATTCTGTTCATTCTTATATAAATATTCTCTGTATTAAATCTTATAAAAAAAATGCATTTATTTTCTGATAGTTCATGAGATAAAGAGATAACTTACCAGGGTAGAAAATGTAGTGTGCTGAAGTCTGGAGAAGGAAGGGGGTGAGGTAAAGAATGTAGTGTGCTGAAGTCTGGAGAAGGAAGGGGGTGAGGTAAAAAATGTAGTGTGCTGAGGTCTGAAGAAGGAAGGGGGTGAGGTAAAGAATGTAGTGTGCTGAAGTCTGAAGAAGGAAGGGGGTGAGGTAAAGAATGTTTTTTTTGTAGTTTTTAAATTTTTTTTTAACATAATGTTTAATGGCAGGGGTAGGAGGGGGTCTGAACAATTGAAAACTATTATAGATTTAGTGAGATGACAAGTTGACAACTGCTTCTTAACATCCTGAACATATACATGAAGTGCTACGTCTCATAGATACAAGTGCAAAAGTCACAGTTTAATAGCTTCAAATTCCAGTGCCCCACTCTGTTCATATCAATCTTGGGAAAATTGGCTTGACTGTAATTTCATCAGAACTGATGTCCGTATTACAACCTAGTTAAAGCTCATACTAAATTACTGCTAAATATGTTCAAGACTTGTGGATTTTTTTATTTTACTGATTTATGGACTTTAATTTGAATACAGACTTCTTATTGATGATCCACTTTCCCAGTAGCTGTAGAACTGTAACTCTCTGAGAAAATATTGGGCCTGATACGAGACCCAGAGAGCTACGGTTCTGCAGTTACTCAGATACAAATGACATGCTACACATACCAAGGATTGACTTTTGTATATCTCGAGCTTCCGGGGTCAGGACTGCTTCCTTGCCGATAAAGTCCTCCTCGGTTGCAAAACTGACTAGAGCTTGGGCTGTGGCAGTCACAGGATCACAGAAGTTGAGGAATCGAGAATAGTGTCGTGTGTTGGGAAGAGATTTGTAGGTTTTAATACTGGCTATCAGACACCCTGCAGCACATGTTACGCTTTTTACACAGAGCTTAAACTGGTCTCTAGTTCCCTCATCACGAACTTTCTCATCTGCAGATTTACAAATATTTGTCAGCACAGATATATGTTTTGATATATTTGAACACAAATCGATGATAAGCTGAGGTGACAATTCGTCGATGCGAGTCTTTTTTAACCTATTGCAACTTAATTTAATCTCTAATCCTGCTAAACATATAGAGTACCGATCCACGAGCCCAGGAATCGCCTGACAACAGTCTTTGAAAGATATCGCACAAATATAAGCAATGTGGCTGCACAACTCCATGAAGGTCACTACAGTGGAGGTAAGCTCTGTCAACCCTTCACAGATTTCCACCGACTTAGTTGTAATCATGTGTATGTAATTCGCGACACTCTTCATCAGAGTCTTAATTGTTTTTGTGCTGGCGATGATCCGTTCACTGATTTGTAAGAACGTGGATTTACTGGAGATGGTCTCTGTTCTGATGGGACGAGCATCGCAGGACAGGATGAGGAGCTCTGCCACAGACTGAAGAGTGCTATGACACCGCTCACATGTCCCTGTGAGAAGTCTTACGCTGCTGTAACTCATGCTTAAAGTAAAATCTCATGACTTTCCATCAACGTTGAGAATCACAAAATAACATGCGAACAGCTGATGCCATTTCTCATCCCCTAAGGAGCCTCATTACTCACATAAAAATCAATGCCGCTTTGAATTATTACACAACTAAGCCCTGCAAACATTTTCAGTGTTTTTGTCGAAATAATTGCACATGTGATATTTAAAAATAAAAGCACAGACAAGAAACAAAACACGTGAATTAGCAGGAGCCAAAATCTAATTCAGCTCCGCTCGCCTTCCTCCTTTTGTGATGTATGAGTAGGCGTGGTCATTTTCAACAGCAGGAAGTGGTTTTTAGCTGCAGATCGCGTTGATATCACATACTCCGCGCGATTTCCCGTTTGCCCATTTACGGTCTAAATCCACCTCCAAAATAGTCCATATGCAGGGATTTCAACATTCGTAAAAACATTATTTTCATCTTAGAATGTTTCTAATAATCTTACAGTTGATAATAGGTAATTTAAGATTTCTTTCGTACATAATATCTTAATTTAGTAGTTTTATCTCTATCGCGTATGGATATGATATACGATCTAGAAAGGAACTACTTCCGGTTGTAGTCAGAAATTTGGAAAATTTGATGCTTTGTGATACGCAAACAAGGTAAATTTACTGTAAAAACTCTTAAAAACACCCCAGATTAAAGAGAGTTGTCTTACATTATGAATACTTTATCAATGAAAACGGAAGTAAACAGAAAATTTTGTCTTCCGTTCCATGCACATGTTACTTCCGTTCCCGCTTTGTTTGTCTTCGAACATTTCAATAAATTTATCCCATTCCTTGATTTTGATTGATTTTTGATTAATTGATAGAGTAGCAGAGGGGAGATTAATAGATATTTGCAATGTATCTTAAGTACCCAGTTGGTCGACATACCCCTGTCATCGCCGTATTGTTTCAAGTAAATGAAAATTGAGAAAGCTTCTTGCATTAATAAGTTGATTGCAGAATGTTTCGTAAATTTGTGAAGGACTGGGGAATATTTCGACTTGGAATGTAGTTAGATTATTTGAAGTAATTGTAGTTATTTCAGGGGTGTGATTTTTCCTCTTTTCAGAGGAAATCCTCTGATATGCTCAATTTTTGAAAAAAAGAAACTGGATTTGATCTAAGTGGCAGAAAATAATATTTTTCCAGGTAGGGTGAGGTGTTTTCCTCCCTTTTTGACCAGTTTCCTCTGGTTTCTGAGGTATTCAGTCATATCCCTGTTATTTAGATCAAAAGATTAATTAAACCATATGTAAACAATGGTATAGTATACCATATTTCATGGCGTTCACAAGCACTGAATTGTTTCTGTAAATAAGTTGTGACCTCTGTATATTAATAATAACACAACTTATTTACAGAAACAAGTGCCTGCGGTGGCGTACTTGTATAATACATAGCCACGCAATATGGTGTTAAATGTGGATTTGTTCATTTTCCAGGTGTAATTGATCCATCTGACTTTGACAAACACCGAATCTCATACCCTCACAATTTCTTCATGTTCACACGACGTCAATTAAGCCGATGTCAGCGTCACTGACAGAGGAGGGTCTGGACCAGGCTCTGGTAATATCGACTGTCGAGGAGCAGATTATTGAGGACCAACAGGCTGCCAAGGAAATTATCCTCTGTCCAGAAATACAGTTTGTGCAGCAGAAATCTCAGGTAACTACAAAAATCTCAGCTTACAGGAAACATCTTGGGTAACCTCAACTAATGTAGTACGTTGCAATTTCCATCATGATTGGTCAGATTGGAAAATCGAGACCCCATGTCACAGCAAGGGTGGCACATTTAAGAACCCTCCCTGCTCAAAGGCCGTAAGTGCCAAGCATAGGCTTAAATTTTGCAGTCCCTCAATGGCAACAGTGACGTCTCCATATGAGTGAAAAATTCTCAAGGGGACGTTAAACAATATACAATCAATAAATTCCCATTTATGATATTGTAGCATATATAGGAGAGAAGAACATTTTTGGCTATACCAGGAATTGAACCTGGAACTCCTGTATTCCCAGTGATTTTTAAAGGCCCATTTTGGGTCCGAATTTCGGCCCTTTCCCCTCCTAGAAATTGCCAATTTTCCACCCAATTTATTTTGCATTTTCCCCAATAGTAAAATTATGAAAGGAAAACATATTTGAAAAAAAATAAACATTCAATGTGAATTATGTATATAAGACTCAACAAAGATTTATGGGAATGAAGATTTGGATAGAATAGTTGAAAGTTTTAGAAGGTTAAAGAAAATTAGATGTGTAAAATAAAGATAATATAATGTTTGATATGATTTTAAAACTTATTTACGATGAAATTGATTTTTCCCAATTTGACTGAAATGTCGACAATATTTCCTAATTCGAAAGCCACAGGACCCTTGTAAAAAATGTAGAAAAATCACTGATTCCTAGTCAGGTACTCTAAACAATGAGCTATCCAGGCTGATATCCACATAGCCCTAACTACTACAATAACAATGTGCTGCACATCTGAAATTTTAATGAATGTTATAAGCTACAAAATTCTATGGATGCAAAGCACCCCATCAAAATCATTTATTACCAGACTGATGGTTGGACTTGTGATAAGAATGAATTTACAATCTGATCACAAATTTGCAGGTTTTGTCTGTCAGTACAATGACTTGAGTGTCATGTCGCCAATTTACCCCTTTGTTTTTGTCAGTAATGCTCCAGTGTTTCATTTCAGGACTTGTAGTTCATCAAGTTACTAAAACAGTGTGCGAAATTAACCATGGACCGATAGACAATGTCTATAGAAAATCAAATCGTTCTATATTAAACAATCGAAATAGCTATAGACCAACATGTCTATCGGAATTCTGAGTAAAAAACTGGTTTCCTGTCGCCTATTAAACATATATAAAAAGCAGGACCAGTAGAAGTGACTCAGATGAGGAATCAGACTGAAACTGAGCTGGAACAAAATGAAAAATAAAACGGAATTCTAATTGAAAATCTTGTGCATGAAATTGAAAAAGAATATAATTAAAATATCATGAATGAATTACCAAAATCAAATTTGTGTCTATTATTTATTTTTTGATAACAATGAATATTGCATGTTAAATTTTGGTCTATAGGAATTTGTTGTGGTCTATAGGGAATGAAATGACTTTAAAGTTAGTTTCGCACACTGCTAAAATATGACTGGAAGATTTTTAGGTATTTATTAATAAGGTTGGTTTGTGTTTTCATACTATTATCCTAATGATGATAATTCAGTAGATTTGTTTTCTACAGCCAGCGAAGGAGAAGGACATTGTTATTTTCCCGAAATCCAGACAGTACTACGCCAAGATGTCCTTGGTTGACCTTGGGAAGAGGCTCCTAGAGGCAGCAAAACGAGGCGAGACGGATGACGTTCGAACGTTGATGTCGAATGGAGCACCTTTCACCACTGATTGGGTAAATTTTCATTGTCAGGAGAGTAGCGAAAACTATCTAATCCAACACCTATTAAAGTGATTCGTTTTGTTTAATCTAAGAATTCCTGCCCGTATTTTCCCCATGATCTTCGCACTGTCCAGTACAACCCTCTGTCTCATCCTACACAAAATTTATCTCCCAGAACATGTTGGATGAGACATATTTATATATAATTATTGAATTTTAAACAGGTTTTTAATTATTGAATTTTAGACAAGTTTGCTTTGAAAATATGTGTAGATATTTAGTCCTCTGGTCCAAACATGAGTAAGACTCAGATGAGCTTAACATATACTCTGTGTACATATTCAGATTCAGTGTGTACTACTAATGTCTATTCTGTATGTGCTTGATGTGTACACTACTTGTACAAATTTAAATGGGCTCAGTGTTTACACTAAATGTGCATTTTTAAATGGGCTCAATGTGTACACTACAAGTATATTTAAATGAGCTCGGTATGTAAGCTACATGTACAGATTTTAGTGGGCTCAATGTGTACACTACTTGTACAGATTTAAATGAGCTCAGGTGTAAAATATTTACATGTCCAAGTGTGCTCAATATGCAATCTGATTAAAACCAGATCTTCAATCCGCTCCTCTATTGGCCATGTCGCACGACATGGCCAATAGAGGAGCGGATTGAAGATCTGGTTTTAATCAGATTGGCTCAATATGTAATCTTGTTTGGTCATAATAAAAATGCTAATTTTTATGATACAGCCTCATGAATGACTTAGTTTTCACTGTTCAGACTTTAACGTTTACATGATAATTAGCGTTAACGTTTACATGATAATTAGCGTTAATAACGTTTATATGATGTTTATTGTTGATTTTTACATAATGATTAGTGTTAATTTTTACATGATTACTGTTAATTCGTACAGCTGGGTACCTCCCAATGATTACTGTTAATTTGTTACAGCTGGGTACCTCCCCATTACACTTTGCTTCCCAGTATGGTCACCTAGACACAGCGGAGGTCCTGCTGAGGGCTGGAATCAGTCGGGATGCACGGACCAAAGTGGACAGGACCCCGCTCCATGTGGCATCACAGGAGGGTCACTCCGAGATAGTGGAACTTTTGGTGCAGCATGCAGCCGATGTGGATGCAAAAGACATGGTGGGTAGATTTGACGATTCTTAAAGGGACTGATTCAAGATTTCCCCCTAAATAATGAGATTTTGTTTTTCACTTTAAATAGTCAAAAATCTATTGTCAAATGTGTTTAAAAGATTTCACAAAAAATTAAGGTTATATGTCATGATAGAAGTTCATTATGGAGAGTTTAATATTATTATACTGAAAACAAAGATTGAGGTGTGTTATTGTTTACAATGTTTCCTAAATAGATGGATTTCAATCTAAGTTTATTATATATATCATATTTTCAGTATACTTTATGTAAAATGTGTCATTTAAAAGTTAAATTTGTGACTGTACAAAATTAAAATGCTTTAAATTACAAAATTAACATTTCACTGGTTTGTTTGTAAACATGAAAAGACACGAGTCTTTGTTTACATAGCACAGAGTTGAGACTAAAATATTGCTTTTATCCAAGGTCCAAATTTTGGTTGTCAACATTAAATAAGTTATATTTTTAACATTAAAAATGCCAAAAAAAATTCAAAGAGTATGATCCAGTCTCTGTATGACACTTTCCTAAAAATTGTCAGGCTCTCGAACAATGAAGAGCTATTTTAAGATTAGGCTTTCATACAAAAAGGATTCTATTATTAACTGATTTGGCCCTAATTCTGATTGTCATTTATATTACATAGAAGTGAAATCATACAAAACTAATGCATCAATAATTTTAGTATTAACTGGTGAATTTAATGTGTAATGTCACAAATTTGTGCCTCTACCTCCACTTTCTTGCGACTAGCTTAAACTTGCTTTTAAGTTTTCAAATAGTTTGAATGTCATACAACATCCACAGACACTGAATTTTGCAAATTTAGAGAAATCCGTTTTGGGTAAATAGATGCGTAATTCTTATTATTTAAACTGCCCAAAATGTTGAAATTTTTGGACAATTTTCGGAAAGTGTTGAAAAATCTTTACTGTTGTGAAATCAATTTCCAAAGTATGAGGAAACTGTTTCAGAAAATATGTTTAATTTTGATTTTGCCTTCTTCTACGTGCCTGGAAATAACCAAAGACAGTAGACCAGAAATAGTGTTGTCAGGCAGTGCGATGATTTTTATGTAAATTTATGGCATTTCAATGTTAAACCACGTCAATTTCAAATACATTTATCTTTATCATTGACAATGCCATGAAAATGAAGTGATGCAAAAATGTCTTGGTTAATTAGATGTTTGAGTTTTATTTCTGTGATGATTTATTTCTTACAACAGCAGAATCACATGAAACAGAAATTTATCTTATGAAGATATACTGCATTATTTCTGTATTTTGATGTAACAACTGTTGTTTTCAGTTAAAAATGACCCCTCTCCACTGGGCCACAGAGAAAGGACACGCCCATGTGATGGAGGCCCTGATAAAGCATGGGGCAGATACCACATGTGAAAACAAGGTTAGTTTTTAAAATTTTACTGTAGATATATTTCCATAATTTCACGGGTTATTTTTTTGTTTGGTTTGGTCAGTGGGTACAAGATTCCACTATAAAGTTGCTTGTGGCATACTTGAAAATAGCTAACATACATGTACTTAAAGTCCACTGGTATCAATTATTGATAAGCAGATTTTATGTGACTGCAGACTTTAGTATGGTGTGTAAAAATGTATGTTTACAGTATCCTAGACACTGGGCCCCGATAAAGCATGGGACGATAGGACATGTGAAAACAAGGTTAATGTTTAATTATCACATACCCAGGATGGGCCCTGATAAAGCCTGGGATTAATACAACATGTGAGGTTTTGTGTCTAATATATCCCAGACGCTGGGCCCTGATAAAGCCTGGGGCTACATAATGTGTGAATACAAGATTATTACTCCATGGCCTTACATTAACCACAATGTGCTGCCATTCTCTCCACTTCATACGTGTTTTATGGAGATTTGAGTTTTATTAAATAGGTGTATTAAGAAAAAAATCTTCAGAATCACAAAGCTATAGATTGTTAAATTGATATGGAAACACAGGTTCAAGTGTATTCACAATATGTTCAAAATTAGATAATTTTCATTAGAGGGGGGAGGGGTTAGATAAGTTTGAATAAAGGATTAAGTTTGCAGTTGACATGTAGATGTGGGGTGTGACCCATGTGTCATTCCATTATGCACTCATAATATAACTTTTATTTCCGTAATCGGAGATTTGAAGGATGTAGTTGTCTGTCTGTCCAAAAAACTTTAACCTTGACGATAACTTTTGAATGAATGGTGATATGGCTTTCATATTTCACATGTATATCCTTGTCACAAGACCTTTTGGTTACAAAATATTTTACCTTGTGACCTCACTTTGGGGTTTGACCCAATTTTGAAGAACTTTAACCTTGGTCATGATTTTAGAATGTTTGATTATGGAGCTTTCATATTCCACGTGCTTATTTTTTATGACAAGACCTTTCTATTAGTACCCAATTTATTTTTTTACCTCATGACCTTGTTCTTGGAATTTGACCACACAGGGCATTTTCACAAACACATCTTGTTTGTGAAATTTGTCACAGATTCTTACAAACCAAATATTATTTCCAGGAACTAAAATCGAGTGTTTTTTTCTTCTATAAGTTTGACCAAAAGTGTATTTTCAGCAGGCCAAAATGACCCAATATTTAGTATTACACATTTTAGCAGAATTCCTTTGGACTTTGCTCTTTACTTATGTGTTATGATAATTTACAGTTTGACCTCTTTGGACTTTGCTTGTTATGCTAATTTACAGTTTGAGAGAACCTCTTTCACTTATGTCTTTTACTTATAAATGCATTATGATAATTTACAGTTTGACAGAACCCCTTTGGACATTGCAATTGCCAACGGAAGAGCGGACCTAGTCCAGATACTGCAGCTAGCTCAGGTATCATTAGAATAGCTATACAGGCTGCAGATTTCACTGTATATTTTAGTTGTCTACTTGTCGTTTTCATTGGCAATTGTCGTTATTCCACGTTCTTGAAATTGTGCTAAAAAAGACATTTCGTAACCACTAGGATGTAATTCTAATCGAAATGAACAAATTCTTTTATCTAAACAGCACACTCATATAGGAAGCATGGGTGACGACGAGACTGTTACCATAGAAACTACGGAAGTGGATACGGAGAATGTGGAGGAGACTGTGACGGTGTCTACAGACTTGGAAGGGGGTAAACAAGGCAAGAGAGAGTTAGGGGGGGGGGGGGGGGGGGGAGAGTGGCATGAAAACAAGAATTTTCCACTCCCAAACTTGCAGTTTATAAATAGATTCCTCTAGTCCTCCGGTACATGATTGCCTGTGTCTTCTAAAGCTGAATTTATTTATTTAATTTTTTTTTTTTTTTGATAATTAAATTGTTAACCTGCTGTTCTTTTTGTTCAACTATGAAATGAAATAAAAGCTTTTTCATTGGATAAATCAGGTCATGAGACATATGATAAACAATCTCAATTTTTTATGACATGATAGGCCCAGGGTAGAGTGTTGGAAGCAGAGGGTGGTTATTTGGAAATTGTATTAAACATTCTGAGATCAGTGTACATCTGGTGAACAAATGGTGACCTCGCTGACACGAGTTGTTTCTTAGTGTAACTAATTTTTCTAAATTCAAATACTGAATACAAAATGTACGTACTGGAAACTTATGAATATCTGTTTCATTGTTTATTTACAAATGGTCAATGGAAACTTCATTTGCACAACAGGTCACTCTGATTGAGTTATAGATAGTTTGCTTTGCAAGCCAACATGTCTCAATATGGTTAGAAAAGAATTTGAAAATTAATTTCACACAGTTATCTTGAAAACTTTGGTTTGTTTTGAACTGATTACCTACTGTACATGTTCTCAATGGTCAGCTTTGGGTCATGTCTTTATATATATACATGTATATATATACTGTAAATGAATGACTACAGACATCGAATGGCAAAGATGTTTGCTAATCTTTTGAGTATTTCATGTACACATTTAAAATTTGGTAGACAGGAACTGGTTTAAATTAGTGATAAAACATAGACATTTAACTTATTGCAGTTATTTCTATACATATCTCACACTTTTCTGCATTTCTATCCACATTGGAAATGATAAATGATTTATTTCTGAACCTTAGCAATCTTTTACAACCACAGAGATGATTTTTATCAATTTACCAAATTACATCTTCAATAACTGGATTTAGAATATAAATCTTATATACAGCAAATAATCCATTCCCATGGATGGAGTCAATTACATTTTTCAATTACCCCATCCCTGTCCATGTTGGTAGTGAGTAACTTAGTAGCACAAGTTTTTCTTTTTTAGATGGTCAGGATCAAACCAACTCCTCCGTGTTGGCGACATTAGCAGCGTTAGCTGAGGCCACTGCTCCAAACACGCAAGGTAGGTCCGCAGCGATGTACATCTCAAGTGGTGGGTGTGTGTGTCTCAGGTCTCTGTTCACTGTCCACACACATTGGCACACAGTCAGGATGTGCATCTCAGGGGTGGGTGGGTGTGTCTTTGTTCACTGTCCACATGGTCAGCGATGTACATCGGGGGGGGGGGGGGGGGGGTCTAAGTTCTCTGTTCACTGTCCACACGGTCAGTGATGTGCATCATATTGAAGGTTGCCAGCCAACAAATATTGCAGAATATGAATTATTCCCTGTCGATTCCCACTCTCCACATTAACTAGCCTATCATACTAACTAGAGATGCTTTCTAAAACAGCTAATCTTAGCAAACAAGCTCTAATAACAGATTGCAGATGCAGTACGAGTCCCGCATTCTAAATGAATGGGAGATTTTGCTCTTCATGAATGGTTTTTATTTCAGTATCATTTTGGGTCCTGTACGATTTTATTCTGTACTTCAGTGTCGACGGCAAATGCAGATGCCATGACGTGGCTCGAGAGTCAGGGAATTACCATGATAACCACAACAGAGGGCGGGATCATCTCGTCAGCAATGGAGAGCGGACAGTCCATCGCTCTGACAGGTAATTATTCACCAGTCCATCGCTCTGACATGTAATTATTCACCAGTCCATCGCTCTGACAGGTAATTATCATGTCCAGTCCATCGCTCTGACAAGTGCAGTGCTCCCTCGATATATTGCCAACTTTTGTTCAAGACGAATTCGGGCAATAAATCGGGTGGTAATATAACAAATTTACCATTACGGACAATTTACTGAGCAGTCAAAAGAAATTCAATACCATACAGTTATTTGGACATCATTTTGTATAAACATTTAAATTATCTGGAGTTTAATTCAGCAATTACTAGTAATTAGCCTGACCACCTGCGTGTCCAAACTGTCACACTTCACCGAACCTCTATCAAAGTACAAGTGTGGTTACCGATGGATGTTAGGTAATTGACAATATTATCGAGGGTAAACCCTATGAAATTTTACCATTTGTTTGTGAAAATGGGGCATTATTCGGGGTTGGCATTATAACAGGGTGTTAACATGGGAGGAAATCTGTTCTTTAGGATTTTCAAGCAATCTGACAAGTAATTATTCACCAGTTCATTGATCTGACAAGTAATTATTCACCAGTCCATCAATCTGACAGGTAATTATTTACCAGTCCATGGATTTGACATGTAATTATGTAACTTACCAGTTAACAGCTCTGACAGGCAATTCTATAAATAAAATAAAGAATTGACTGTAATTTCTGTATATTCAGCTCTCCTTGTGAACTTGTTTGTTTGTATTTACAGAAGCAGGCAAGATAGCATTGACCAACATAATCAAACAGCAGGGACTGTCCCCGGGCACGCTGATTACCCAGGATTCCGTGCTATCGGACGATGCCATAGTATCGGACGATGCCGTGGTTACACAAGAGTCAGCCATTTTGGGGGCGGGAGAAGTGTTAGAGGAGGACGTTCAACAAGAACTTCAGGAAGGGGAAGAGAGTCAGGTGGGTACTGTGGTGGTGGTGGTGGTGGTGGTGGTGGTGGGGGGGGGGGGGTCTTTGTGGCTGTACTATAGAAAGATTTGCTAAATTATGTATAGTGGTCAGATGGGTTCAATTGGTAGAGCACCTGACTAGAGATTCAGGGGGCCCTGGTTCGAATCCTGGTCTGGTCCATCACATTTTCTTTCTTCCTGTTACACATGATTGACAAAAGGCTGCCTGTAGATGCATAACAGAGAGAACCTCAGAGTGCTTTGGTAGGAGAGTTTTGAGTTACTGCCAGAACACTGTTTTCCCCTGAATTTGATAGCCTTATGAATTTGCTGTTTTTAAGTCGAAGAACATTAAAGACATGACTGATTTTTACACTTTAAAGGGACTGACTCATGATTTTACCCAAAATTTTGTTTTTCACTTTTAATGATCAAAATCTACTGTCTAATGTGTTTGAAAGATTTCACATGAAAATTAAGGTGATACATCATCACAGAATCTCATTTTAGAGAGTTTATTATTTGTTTTGTAAACAAAGATTGCGGTATTCTATTGTTTATGAAATTTTCAAAAGAAATGGATATCGATCTAAGTATTATTATCTTTCACATTTCAAGCATTTTTGGGGTGAAATATGTCATCTAAAAGTTAAAATTTGTTACTATGCAAAATTAAGATGCATTATCTTGCAAAATCAATATTTCACTTGTTTGTTTGTTTACATAAAAAGACTCGAGTCTTTATTTACATAACACATATTTAAGGCTAAAATATTACTTTTATTCTTGTATTCAGAAGGTCAAAATTTTGGCTGTCAACATTAAATGAGCTATATTTCTAATTTTTAAGATCAAAAATGAAAAATATTTTTATCAAAAATCGTGAACCAGTCCCTTTAAATGTACCGGAGCTTAAACAATATTTTTGAAAAAAGGGTGTTATTTTTACCTCAGTTCACAAGATGGAAGTTGTGAACTGAACTTGCAATAGGAGACTGTTTCTCGTTAGAATACCAGTTGATGACTGACCCTTAAAAGTCCGAAAAGCTGTAGATCTACTGCGTAATTCAACCTGAATTAACATTGGGAGGGATCAGGAGGGGGGGTTCAGGCCTGTATAGATTTCCATATTATCCTATGTAGATTTTCATCCTATGTAGATTTACATCAGCATCACAATTTTGTCATTAACCTTATTACACAAAGAAAACAAAGTGTAAGCAAAGTGTTTTAATTTACACGTCATGTAGCTGCTAATATAACAAAATAGATCTAGCACAGATCACATTCCTATGTTTTGATTTGGTAGATCGATTCAGATGTTTAAGCACTACTGTCCAATTATTACCGTAATAGTTCTGTTAAGATTTCATTGCTTCACTGACCACAGATCACCGTTACATTTACTGCTTTAATAAACATAGATTGCTATTTCATACATTGCTCCCATGAACTCAAATTAGCGTTACATTCACTGCTCCAACAGAGATCACCGTTTCATATGCTGCCCCAGTAAATTCAAATCGCCATAAAAATTTCGACAGTAACTCGAAATTCTCCTATTTACAATTGTGTCCAGTTGTTCCTACTTTATCACTGCACTCCATATATTATATTGCTACACTGAGTACTGTTCACAAAGGGAACAATTGGTGGTAGGTGGTATTTCATAATCAAAAGGAGTAACTACATTATAGTTGTTGTTTTATGAAGTGATAGTAATGTTGGTGCTTATTTTTTCGTCCAACAGAAAGTGATAACAATCGTGGCCGCCGCGGGACTAGAAGAGAACCAGGAGGGATTAGGCGAGGTCATGGTGATGGGATCAGGGGACGCTACTGATGAAGCACTTGGTAGGAACAAATTATTGCAAGCTTGTATAGTTGTGAAACACCATCGAAATACTTTGTGAGGGAAATTTACAAACTACTCTGAAGCGTGGAGTCGACATTATCCTGAGAAAAGTTGCAGCTAATTGTTTTGACTGAATGTCATCCAATCAGAACGTAGTAGGCGGAGTCTAAACATCACCTCATTGCTCAGCCAGAATTGCCTGTTTAATTTCAAAGAGAGACAGGCATCGTTTTTTGAAGGGGGGAGGGGTGTGGCAACTGGAAGAAAAAATGGAAGCTGAAACTATTCTGAAGATAACACGGGCTCCATGTTTGAGTGTAGTTCAAAAGACCTATGACGTTTGTTGTGTGCTTGGCAAGTCATTACCTATGTTAAACGATTTAGGTCTGACACGACTCAAGTGTCATTTGTTGAACCCAGGCCCTCACGATTTTAAAGCAAACATTCTGTCCACTTGGGTACCGCTCATAATCTGACAATTTATTCAGCAAATAGCAAGTACAAATAAGAGGAGGAGATTAGGTTTGGATTGGATGTCCTTCTTAATCTGGTTATTGAAGCACGTAGGCCATTGGTACATGTCTATTTATAACATATTTCAGAATCTGCAGAGGAACCACCATTGAAGAAACTGAAGTCTGAGACAATAGAAGAAGAGGACACTAGTATATACACCAACCCAATAGAGACAGTCCCCTCAGAGGAGGTACGTACACTGTATATACCGACACAATAGAGACAGTCCCCTCAGAGGAGGTACGTATATACTGACACAATAGAGACAGTCCCCTCAGAGGAGGTACGTATATACTGACACAATAGAGACAGTCCCCTCAGAGGAGGTACGTATATACTGACACAATAGAGACAGCCCCCTCAGAGGAGGTACGTATATACTGACACAATACAGACAGTCCCCTCAGAGGAGGTACATACACTGTATATATGGACACAATAGAGACAGTCCCCTCAGAGGAGGTACATACACTGTATATACGGACACAATAGAGACAGTCCCCCTCAGAGGAGGTACGTATATATACGGACACAATAGAGACAGCCCCCTCAGAGGAGGTACGTATATACTGACACAATAGAGACAGTCCCCCTCAGAGGAGGTAAGTATATACTGACACAATAGAGACAGCCCCATCAGAGGAGGTACGTATATACCAAGAGAAAGTCATGGAGGAGGTGTGTACACATTGACTCCATAGAGAAAGTCATGGAGGAGGTGTGTGATGGGTACAATGGAGTATCATGATTAAGGATTTCTAATGGAGTCTCCTCTTGATCATAGATTTTATGCTTTTAATCTAAATGAAAATTGTTGTCCGCAAAATTGGAATGAAATTTACATTTCATTACTTTTGTACAATTTGTAATTTGAACAATATGCAATGTGCTATATATTAGTGTACAAAGTGACCATGACCTTTTTAGGGAGATGACCTTGATAAGGAGAGCTTGCGTCGACAACTGGAAGAAATGCAGCGACAGGCAGAAGTTTACAAACTGCAGCTTCAGCAAAAAGAGGAGGAGGCCGCCGCCTACAAAAAGAAACTGGACGAGAGCATCATCACCGAGGTTTCCACGGAGGAGACGTAGGGGTCAGAGGTCATACTGTACAGAGAGACGATGTGTGTGTGTGTTGAATGGTGATTTGTAGGAAATGGTTGTTACACATTTGTAGCGAGTGTCATTTGTGAAAAATTCTGTAAATCACTATTTATTCGCAAAAAATTGTTATATTTCACCTGAATTTGTGAGTTTGACTCACCACGACGTTAGGATATTCATGACTGATTATGTATAATATTATATACATAGTGATGACCAAACTGAGCATTGATAAAAGGCTGATAATTCTGAGACGAGACGAGCATGGAATTAGTCTTATGAAATAAGTGTAAGGTATAGAGTTCCTTGACGGTGTCAAAATGACACTGGCAGATCTGTAATGAGAAGTAAACTGCTTTATTTCAGGACAACAGGTGCTTGCATCCTTAAAACAATAAGTGTCAATCTTCCAGTGTGGATTTTGAAGAAATGGATATTTTTAATGGAGGATAGTCTTATTTTCTGATGTAGTAGAGGATGTTTGACTAAGTTGTGCTGATGATGAGAGTGGCGACACTGAATGCGTGTCGTTAAAAGAATCTGTGTGAATGGAGTGTTTGTGCCTGAAAGCATGATCTCGCTGTATGTTTTAGAAAATGTACGATTTCTGTTCAAAGGGAGAGAACTAGTGTTGACTGAGGGACACAATTAATGTAGGTGTTTGTCTTCATGAATGATCATGGTGACACCTGGAGAATAGGTCACCAAGAGTGTTTATCATTTTATTCATATGTACATCTTGTCATTGTTTTTGTTGGTTATTATTCATCCATGTTGTAATCACTACATCATGTTGATAACAGAAATCACAATGTCATTTTGTCAAGATTCCAAATTCTTACTTTACAATGTCACACTTGATTTTTGAATGACAATAAATTGAGTGAAATGATGATGCGTGAAGTAATATTTGAGAAGAAAGATTAGTTGGATTGAATGTTTGGGAGCAAATATTGTATCCCAGTTAATGTAGATGTTTGAAGATGATTTCAGAAAGTGAAGTCTATTTGGAGAGTGTGTGTGGATATTGTACACATATATGTGCTCATACACTAACATGTACTGCTCTGTCCAATGAGCCTTGCTGGCCACATGAATTATAAGAATGACTTTTTTTAAAAAACATTTTTTGATCTCGCTTCATGACATTTAAAGGGGCATGGACACGATTTGAGCTGAACATTTTCAAATTTTATTTTTCCATTTATATTGTTTACAATGTTTAACTAAGTTATTTCTATTGGTTAACTAAAATTTGAATATCAGTTGTTGAGTTATAAGTGAGATACAGCACTCTGACTTCTTTGTTATGTAAACAAGGCTCGTGCTATGTTTTTGTTTACATTAGACTGTTAAATAGAAAATAGCTGTTTTAAACAAAATGAGATGCACCAAACACTAGAAAATATTTGATTGTGTTAAGAATTCAGTTTTAAATTGAAAAAGTCTGCTTTAAGGTAGGTAAATACGATTAGAAATTTCTGTCAATCAAAATATTTTTTCATCTAAATAACTTTAACAACTCATAAACTAACTAAAAAACCCATATTAGACATACCTTTGCGGGTTTATTTTCATACTATGTGCTACAGAGCACATATACCCCCAAATGCACCCCTTCCTTTTTCTCACAATTGTGTGTGTTATTTTTCTTTTCCTTTTTTTTTTTTTTTTGGCTATCAATCATATCATACATAAAAATACATACATGCTATCTCATACTTATAGAAAAAATAAATTCATGTAGATTCTAGCAACTACAGCTTATGTACAAATAATTTTGTTTCTTGAAAGTACGTATGATGAAGAGTTCAAATATTAAACAACTTTGCTGATGATTTTCTGAGGCTTTATAATTCTGGGTTTCTCTGAACCAAACACAAACTCACAAAAAACAGTTTGAATTCCACTGTGAGGGTCACGCCTATGTATGATTTTTAACTTGTTCAGACTTAAGATTGCAAGCTATATATTGAGCCTTTTAGAGATCAGTGTAGTTATTATATTGCTTTGTACCATTGGAGCTAGTGAGGACTTGACACTATATTAATTCATGGTAAATATATCTGAAGATTCACAATTGAATGCTAAATTTGACTCGTACAGTTCTCGTAAACTACAAACATTAGACAAAGAAGTTATAACCAGAACTTTCTAGTATGTGTTTAAAATTTAAAACCGGATATGTAAAAGCACGGCCTTTCCTTAAAATGAAACTTTTACTAGTTTATTTAACCTATGTAAACAAAAACATGGCATGTACCATGATTACTGACATTCAAATTTTTGCTGATCATTAGTAATACCTTAGTTAAGCATTCTAAACATTAAAAATAAAATTTGTTGAAATTTTTTAGCTGAAATCGTGTCCATTTCCCTTTAAAGTACACTAATCCAGTTTTCAGGTGAACTTTTATAAAGTAACGAGAAAAAGTAACGAGAGTTGTCGGAAGATTTTTCCCTAAGTTATGGCCCTTGACTTATAAAAACAGCATGCATTATCAGTTTTCCAGACTTTTTTTTGTTGTGCTTCCAAATATTCATTTCACATTTGGTGCATTGCTTTGCCATATGTTACAGATCAAGTTTGATTTTTTCCTGAGTTACGGCCCTTTGACTTTGATAAATGAGTGAATCAGTTTTTTTGAACTTTTTTTGTTGTAGTTGCAGATATTCATTTGATAATTGGTACATTTTTTTTGCCTGTACAAAGTTGTTAAGAACTAGTGGAGTCACATCCACACCAGCTTAAAGTTTACATTCAAGTTTCTTATCTCTGTAGTACTAAAAACTCATTAAAACTTCTAGCATAGTAATACAACAATAGAGCTAAATTATGAAGATGAATGATCACCTACATTTCACAGTTCATTGACTTGGTTGGAGACCTAAACCTAATTATAAATCTGTCTTTTTTCCTGGTTTAGTCTTTGTACCTGTATAGCAGTTGATTTCCAATCATTCCTATCCTGGTTCCCCTGGCAATTTTCCTCTTTACCATAACCTATATAGAAATGAACTTTGAATATTGTTGTGGTCCACTGATTTTCACAACTGGTAGGGGACTATGCATTGCCATGTAATACTCTCAGAATGCTTGTTTTGTTTGTTTTTTTGGGTCACAATAATTACGTATGCATTTCTCGTGCTTCCCTTTTTTCAGCAGGGATCCCACATCAGTCAAAATGGCTGGTTTTAATTCTCTGATTTCACAGGATTACCTGCCATGCAACTCCGTCCGATTTGATTCTCAGAACGACAGTCTGACACGCATCATTGCTATTAACACTACCGACATTCGTTCTTCTGGGACAACTCACAACCATCCGGCTCCTTTGTTTGCACTCTGGATTAAAAGTTGGAAAATCATTTATACCAGCAATATACTGAAGCCCTTGACACTTTTTGACCACTTTGTGTTTGTTTTAGCAATTGTTTTAGTCTGAATGATAGTCCTACCAAACAATTTGTTATATCATTGCAGCTCTGCAATTCTTTGTCCCATCATAAATATATTTTTTTAGCTTGATAACAAATGTAAACATTTTCCATATTTGTCATTGAAATCCTACCAAATTTTCACAAAATGACGTCATTTATGATATTGAAAAATGATGTACAAAATTTGAATTATTTTCCCACTTTCTTTGGAAGTGCCGAGACTTGGTACATAGTTTGTATGGTTTTCCATCATCAGATTCCATGACTGCTCTGGGTACCTATTCCTTCTACACATAAATATACTGTTTTGAGAAAATGATAAATTATATCTCTGATAAATTTTGATTTTATAAATTGTTGGTACCTGCTTAACGTACCTACCAATTTTTTACTCAAAAAAGTTTATCACAAAGGAAAATAAACAGTGTCTTAGTGATTTCTGAATAGTCCTCGTATTGGATGTTGCCAGAGACATATATAACATTATATGTCTGGCAACTTTAAATATGACATATAACATATGTCTGGCAACATCAAATACGACATATAACATTATATATCTCTGGCAACATCAAATACGACATATAACATGTCTGGCAACATCAAATACGACATATAACATATGTCTGGCAACATCAAATACGATATATAACATTATATATTATATGTCTCTGATGTTGCCTTGCTCTGTTGCAGGGACATGTTTCACAGACAGAATGATTCTATATACCAGGGTGTACACATAGTGTTTGGGGGGGGGGGGGGGGGGGGGAGTATTTGAAAAGTTGAATAAGATGACCATGTCCTTTTGAACACCTTACTAAAGAATATCCATGACCTGTAAAGCAAACTGGATGGTTCCCTGTGATGATTTCGACACTAAAATAACAGACAAATCAGTTTATTAACAACTTTATTTGAATTTTACACATGCTGACAAGTATCACAAAGAACAACATCTTTTGAGTGCAGTTGCCGAAAAATTTTTAGAGGTAAAATCAATGAATGTACATTTATAATGGATTAGAGGCCGACACAAATAAAATTCTAGAGGGAGTTGTGAATGAAGGTGGTACTTTGATGGAATTATTCCACCTTAATATTCAGTAAACTAAAGCCTGAAAAAAATTCATAATTTTCCAACCAAGGAGAGAGTGCAGTCTTTATACCCCCCCCCCCCCTCACCCCCTTTGCCTCTTTCTGGATTACCATGATAATGGCTGACCTAAGGATAAACAGAAAATTTTCAGCGTGTCAAAAGTTTGACAATCTTGCCATTCAAAAAAAAAAAAAAAATGAATACATTACACAATACAAAATGTTAATTACCATAATCGAAAAAACTTTAACACTGAATCTATTCAAATGTTCATAGTAAACATGGCTTCATACAAGGTTAAAAAAGAACCTAGGTTTTTCATGAGATTTATCTCCATTGTCTATTTTTGGGGCTGACTAAATGTCTCCCATTGCACTGCAACCTATATTTCTCAACCAAAACAAAACAAAAACTGTTAAGTACGTACATCTAAAATTTTAAACTTCTAACACGCATAAATTAACATACCATTAAATCATGGTTTCAACGTCGAGGAACTCACAGGCACTCTAGTTTTCTGATGGGAAATCTATAATTTCAAGCCATTATTTGAATTTTCACACACACTTGGAGTCACTTGCCCATGAAAACAAACATTCTTTGAGCTCTAGAGCTTTATAAAATCTATATAATATATAGTTGCTGACTTTTGATAAAGACCTAAACAAAGCAAGGTTGAAATTTCAATGATTGTTTATCGTAGCTGTCAATTCTGCGGAATCATTAGATTCACCGGGGCTCAATTTCCGTGGCTACCCACGGATTTCAAACCACAACAAAAATACACAATATATAGAATGTTTCCATGTACAGATAAATATCCACATAATTATATCCCCCCAAAAAACAGTAGAATCTCCACAAATCCATGAAAATTGTATCCCCAAAACACAGTAAAATCTCCACAATCCACGAAAATTGAGCCCAAAGAATTTTAGATTCCGCAGCAATCCATTGTGGCTTGACACAAGTATTTTGCAAATCGGGAATTGTTCATTCTGAGCTGAATTTGATAAATGTACTACTAGCATACACGAAGTTTGAAGAGTTAATGATGCATTGACTACTTCAAACAGACAGGTTCCCTCCGTTTTAAACTTTCAGACAATGGTAAACAAATCCTTCACACTTCAGTGCAGTTGTAATTCCTTGGCTCTGATTAATGAATATGGAATATAAAAGTATGGATAAAATAAATCCATGGTCCAATGAATTTTAAAAATCAATCCAATAATAACTCAATCTCAAGAGCATAATTATATATGGTTCCATAACAGTCAAAAAAGGAAACAAACAAAATATCAAGTGAAATAAAACACACCGTTTTCTTTCGCTTTCTTTCTGTACGTGTAGCAAGTAAGTACCACGGAGAAGAAATAAGCTAGATTGTGCAGTTATATATATGTAAACCTATACACAAAAATTATGTTTAAAAGTTACAAATCTGGTATTCGAGTTCGAGAATATTTCACCGATATAGAAAACATCATGACCTTCACCTCATCCAGACAATAACTCTCTAAAAAGAGAATAATGTTCTTGATTACAAACTATCAAATTAACATAAAATTCTGAGAAGCATTTTGAAATATAGTAACACTTTTAGGACAACTTAGCAAAATTTTTAAGGTAAATGAAATGTGTAATTTAGTACATTATGAACATTCCCGGCCAACTTTAATTCTATAAATAGCGAGTACAACATGTTATCGCATTTCTGAATAAATGAAAACACCATACAGTCATGTAACTGGCAAAACAACATGTGAACAACTATATATATATAAATATATATATATATATATATCTCTATGCGGATGACAGTTTCAACCTATACAACGAGAAGTTCATCAACGTTCTCGTTCTTCCATGTAAATTTCAAAGCTCTGAGACCAGGATAATCATTGCATTTTTTGTTGCTAAACATAAAAATCCATTTCTATATTGAATTAAAATATCTATAAATCAAATATGAAATGATGATTAAAACACTATGTAACTGTACATGGCCCTTTGTGAGTTAAATACTGATAAAAATAAAACAAAATATTGGACATGTTCAATTGTTCATGAAGAAAACGGAATACATGTAATGTTTGAATGCATGTGATTAGGGCATTACATATTAATCAACAAAAATCATAACGAAATCATTGTGTTTGTTATGGCAAGATGGGGAATAACGATCTGAGCTCATCAATGCTGGCAGAAAAGAAATTGACCTTTTCATCAGTAAAACAGCTCTTTGTGACCGTTAAGCCAATGTTAACAACCTAGATCTAAAATTTAAAAAATGATGATGTCTTGTCCTCATTTAACTCCTTTTTCAATACTTGGCCCATTTTGGCATAAAATACATGCATATCATCTAGTCACATAATTTCTATTTTTAGAGTTGTTGATTATTGTGGCTCACATCTTCATTAACCCAGAAAATGTTTTGGGCAACTTTAAAATAACATTTTACAAGCTCAATGTAAATTTTGTTAGCCACAAGGGTCAGGCTAAAAGTTCTCATTAAAACCAATTATAGGAAAAATTCTATATTGTATCATTATCTTTCTGTGAGGTCGTAACTGGAAGCTTTGACAGGATAACATCGCAGGTAATGATTGTAGATTTTCCGTTTACTCCGCCTTCAAGAATTTATAACCAAATAAAAACAATGAATTTGTATCATCCATCATTAAACATTTTCTATAATTTCATTGATACACACCCCGACCTATATAGCAAAAGATCACAAACAACCCCCCCCCCCTCCATATGCATATAGTACCTGATTGTTCAGTATCTGACCTTAAGTGACTTATGAAATACACAGATACATTACAAAGTCACTGGGAGAAATTATCACTGTGTAACGGTACAGGTACACTCTGTAAATAAATACAACGACAATAACCTAAGCTGTAGAACACTGACAAGGGGGCTAACCAGCTAACAAACACGTGCAAGTCAAATAAATCACACAGAGAAAAAATCATCAAGAAATCACGTGGTCCGACACGGATTGAATTCTGAAGATTTTTTTTTTTATATCATTCCATTTTAAAAGATATATTTTTGCCCTGTTGGTTGTCATGGTACCAGGCAAACACAGAATGATTTTCATTGGATGAAGCTTTTCTTTAAAATGCTTGTGTAACAAAAATTAAAACGAGGGTACAAAATTTCCAAAATATGTAACACAATTGTAAATCAAAAAAGAAAAGCAAAGATCGTGTTATGTCAATTCAAGCTATAAATGACATCACAATACAATAGGTATTTGTAGAATCAAAAAAAAAAAAAAAGTAATTGAATGTAGAATCAATCATAAAATACATCTTAATACATAATAAATACAAACAAAAAATAAAACCTGACAGAATTAAAACCCCTGCTTTATACCATCACAATAACAAAGGATAGCAATGGATGCTACACCACATGGTCAAAGATATACCACTATGAAATATGCCAATAACAGAATAACACTAATCATTCTTTTAAATGGAGGCGAAAAAAAAAATTGATTGAAAATTCATCAGTCTATTTGAATTCAAGATTTTAATATATATGGATGTAGATTTCCAATATTAAAAGTAAGGAATGTTTTAAAATGATAAAGAAGTCCTGAATATTTTTTCTCGTGTTGTAATGCAAACAAAAACCAGTCCATGGAAATAACATACACAGTTATGTCCCCTAAATTACTAATCACAGTAAGAAAATGTAACAAAAATTGATGCTTGTCTGAGGTTACAAGTTTGGATGAAATTGTCACATTTGAAAAAAAACACCTATCCTCATAATTTTGTACTACTGTGAAATACATCATCTCCAAATCAAACTTGTAGTGTCTAGTGTTCACCAGTCACCTCGTCTGTTTATGGATCAAGTTACGTTTTTTTCTTTCTTCAGAGCTAGCTGTAATAACTTTCAAATGATAATAATAAATCTGGCCCACTTTTCAAAATCAGGTGTAACATTAACTAATCATCACTCCTATTCCTCTTCTGAGCTTGTGTGTACATGTTAGATATTTGACAAGTCCTGATTTTTTTTTTTTTTTTTTTTTTTTTTTTTTTTTTTTTTTCAAGTCCATAACTAAGTGCTAGTATCCTACGTTTCCCGGTATCAAACCTCGCTGAACAATTCCTTCATTTCCACAAACGTTTGGAAGAGCTGATCCATGAAGACAGTTGAGTCTGTTCCACGGCCGACTTTTTGGATGATACGTGGAAAAACACCTTGTAGTCTCCGGGAATCATGTACGATACACCGTAACCGTCGTCCGAGACCGGGCCAAAACCACCCCCAGGGCACAGCTAAAAATAGGATGTAGGATTATTAATGAAATGTTTGACATGGCATAATCATCTCCATCTGATATAGAGGGAAGACATCCCCCCCCCCCTTTCCAGAATTAGTTAAATAATAGTGTATGATATGCGGTAATCATCTGATGCAGCGACCCAACACACATTCACAGCAAAGTTAAAAATAGAATATGGTCATATTTGTAAATGACTGTATGAAATATGTAAAGTGAAAAAAAACCCACTGTCATTCATAATTAAATATATTTGTTAGACTAATGTGTATCATTTCTAGAAAACCATTAAAAACTGACAAAAACCAGAATAGCGAATTTATTCCACATTCTTAATATAGACTACAATCTGTACTCACAGCATGTTTGTATTGGGGAAGGTTGCAGTCAGGAGATGTTGCTATTTGTTGCTGAGGTTGCTGGCTGGTTGATAGAGTCCAGGGAATTGTCAGGGCTTCTTTCAAAAACTCGCAGTCCTAACAAAACCAAATAAAAAGTATGCAAGCAATTTCACATCAATAAGCTCTACTAGTACTCAATATTTATAACAGGACAGTGCCACATTAGACAATGACTATACATGACCTTGTGTATCTCCACAGAAATAGGAAAACCCCTGATCCCCTACATACATTATAATACATTGTACTTTCACTAATCTCAATGTTGAGCTGAACCAATGTTTTTGAGTCCAGCTTTTAAATTTTGAAAACCAAGTACCATATTTACACATAAGCACCATAATTACTACAAAGCTATGAATATTACTAGTCACTATGGATATTACTGGTCACCCTGGATATTACTAGTTACCATGGATATTACTAGTCACTATGGATATTACTAGTCACTATGGATATTACTGGTCACCATGGATAATACTGGTAATCATGGATATTACTAGTTACCATGGATATTACTAGTCACTACAGATATTACTGGTCACCATGGATATTACTGGTAACCATGGATATTACTAGTCACCATGGATATTACAGTCACCATTGATATCATTTAGTCACCATGGTTATAACTAGTCACCAAGGATATTACTAGTGACTATGGATATTGCAGTCACCAAGGATATTACTAGGCACCATACTAGTCACTAGTCACAAAGAATATTACTGGTAACCATGGAAATTACTAGTCACCATGGTTATTGTTACTACTGAGAACCACATTTAATACTGACAATCACCATGGTTACCAAACTGCTGCACCAATTACCTAACAACAAAGAATTCTACACAGTACAGCTCTACAGTTGAGACTTACGTAGCCCATTCCCTTGCTGACGACATAGAGAGCAAACAAATGTCTGTCGACCCCGAGTCCACACATGGCGTCTCTGTACGCGTCCTGGTGTCGGTTGCAGGCTTTCCTCAGAAGTTTTATTGTTGTAGACTTTGGTACAGATTTGTCCAGGAATGCCCTGCAAAAAACAGAAAACAAAACCCTGAAAACTCACACCAGTTTATTCGTGAACTACATCTTAATAGATTGACTGTTTTTGGTTTTACGCCATTTTAGCAATATTTCAGCCATTTTATGGAGGTTAATAATATGAAATATGTTAATGGGTATTAGTTTTGGAGTTTCCCCGATGACTCCTGTGAGCTGAAAGAAAGTGTTGTTTTATTGTAACTGTTCATCCCCTGCACTACAATATTTAGAAGTACTGAATTTCTGTTCGTTATTTTCACCAGACACAGTCATGCCAGAAGATGTACAAGTATATTTTTATCCCGACAGTCCAGGTAAATGAATTTACACCTGTCTGGTTTGGTACGAGTATGATTTTCCCCACATTCGAAAGTTTTCACTCTGTGCATTTTCCCGAAGAGTCATAATTTCGCGGATTATCCTTTTTGGTTCGGTCCACAAGTCTGAAATTCTGCCGAATTGCATATGGCTTACAGGAAATCAGCTTACATACTTTAGATCTGCTGGTATGGAATTACGCAGCTTTCCTGTGACCACATACTTTGCTGAAATAAGTACTGCACCTTAAAATGTACGTTTACAGTATCTAAATGTATTGAATTTTAACAAAATATCGTGTTGCTAACTTATCAGTTTAAAATTCAATGCTGACATTATCATAAGTGAATAAGTGGCCAAACAAGATGGCAACATTTCCTATTTACAAATGGCTATGTTAAGATTTCCAACATATCACTACTGCAAAGTGCTTTCTCAAGATTATACCTCATTCACCTTGACTATTTTCGAAGAAAAGACAATTTATAACATGTTTTGCTATAAAGATCCTCGTTTTCACCACCAGTCCTGAATTTATTGATCCCCAGATGCCAAACCCGATTGTTTATTTAAGGTACATGTACAACTTTCATATTTTGTATATAGACCTTTCATGTCATACAATCATCTATGGCCTTGTGAACTTGACCTTTTCCAGAAGAGGAAGGCCATGTTAGTCATATTGGTGTTGAGGTATGCCCATGTTGTTGCCCTTTGGGACTAGGATTGGATCACGATATGGGATAAAAAAAAAATTATGGGAATAAGTCTTTCAAAAATCAAAACAGCTGAACAATAACAGGGCCAGTATGACTCAGGTGAGTGATGTGGTCGTTGGACCTCTTGTTGAGAATTTAGATGACCTTAATCACCCTATAACAAGTAAAATGTAGTTCATGTCTGTTTCTGATCACATATGTCTGCAAATGAAAGTCTATCACATATTATTGAGGTAAACTAATGTACTTTCTGCTGTTTAATTTTAATTGTGATTGTTTCTAGCAATTAGTATGTACATTCTCACATAAAGCTTGAACCATTATTTAAATCTCAACCTAAAATCTAATTAAAATCAGATCCTAGAATATAATCACAATCGCTACAATAGGATCTGACATAATCCCATAGGGGGTCATGTCCGCTTGACCTTTCGCTTGGAATATTCACGAGAACTATCAGTCAGTCAGATTGCGCCATACAGACAATGATGGCTATTTAGGCGGTTCCTGGCAATTCGTAAACAAATTGCTGTAATCTCTCTCCCAAGAAGTTTATTCCACACTGTAAAATTATATATTCTCTCATAAAGAATTTTAAACTTTTGCAATAATGCCTAATCTATTCTGTTCATACAAACAATGAAACGTACGATATGAAATACACCCAAATAAAATAAATTGTGAATTCCGATTTATGTATGAATAGGGATGGGTATGATTTGAATAGTTTTCAAGATGGTTTACTTAATTAACACGAGGAATATAACACCAGTCGATGTAAACAGTGCATTGTGACGTCACATCTAGCTGCGATGTGTTTTCTTTCAAACCAAACAATCGCAGCCATTTTCCTTGAATTGTGAACACCGACGATTTCAAAGTCGACGCGCTGATTGGCTGACATAAAGTTCATCTAATCATGGCCCCTAATCGGATTATGTCAGTCTGATTTTAATTAGACTGACCCAACCTACTACCCCTGGAGGGCCATGATTTGAAGAAACTTGAATCTATGCTATATCAGGCAGCTTTCATATCAATTTCATCTTTTCTGGCCCAATGGTTCTCAAGAAGATCATCATACTCTTGCCTTTTCTTGATTATCTCCCTTTTGAATAGGGACATTGATCTTCATTTGCTCGAACTTAATCCCCTTCACTCAAGGATATTTTGTGTTAAATTACGTTGAAATTGGTCTGGTGGTTCCAGAGAAGAATTTGAAAAAGTGAAAAGTTTACACACTACGCACACTCTTACAATTACTTACTTGACAAATGCTGCCGAGTCGGTGCTGAGGGAACGGACAGTTTCCGTCCTGCCTTGAAGATAGAGACGCGTCATTGACGACTCGTACGTCAGCGCAAACTTTCCAGCATTCTTAAAATAGGTCACCTGCAGCGCCATCTGTATAAAAGCATCGGGACTTACCTGTAAAATAAAAAAGATTTCATTGATAATAATCAACATGGAATATTTAACACATGAAAAATTCTGAAATTCTTGACTTTTATATGTATGTCTCCACATTAGATATATCAATATCCAGGAGCCAGATAACTATAAGTTTACTTACACTGCAGTAACAAGACAATCAAGCATGGCTGGACTAGAAATGTGGATACTGGACAAAACATACATTTCAGTACCCTACTTTACTTTATTGCTAACTTAAAGAATATTTGCATGGAAAATATTAAGCAATGATAATTTTCAGGATTTTTATTATAGGCTTGGATTTCTCAAAAAAAAATCTCAAACTTAAGTTTGAGTTTTGTTTTAGTTGAGCAGTCAGAATTTGAGTAAAATCTCAGACTTAAGTCCAAGTTTCAACTTGAGATTTATTCAAGAAATCAAGGTCAAGGTTGAAGACAACAAACAATTACAATTTATTGCCGGGGCATGAAATACTACGGTTTTGACAAGGAAGTGCAGATTCATTGAGGACAGCTAGCCTCGACTCACTCAAACTACATCAGTAGTAACGTTCTCATATTCAATATTAGCACTCTATCCAAACCTGTGTGAGACAAACAAAAACTTAGCAGCAAATCTGGCCTGGAGGTTATAAAACTTTTATGAGCACGTTCTCATACTGAAACTCAAACTCTTTGCTCTAAATCATACTCATACTCAAAAGTGAAGGTTATAAAACTTTTATAAAATCATTCTCATACTCAATGGAGTACATGCTCAAGATTTTTCAAATATGTTTCGAAGGTGGCACAGAGTTGTTGTACTCAAAACAAAAATAGCTGAGTTTGAGTATGGTAAAAGTTTTATAATCTCCAAGCCAGGCTGTTTTCACAGAATCTGAAATACATTATTATTTTCTTTAATTTGTTTACTTTAAAATTTAATTTTTTAAAAGATTTTTTATACAATAGTGGAAGGTACAAACAGTTTTGTGCCCCCCCCCCCCCCTTTACTTTGAGAGGGGTGTGTGTGTTACCAGTTTGTGCCTTGTTTGCCTCTACACAGCAAAGGACTTTGGAAAATCCCAACCTCAAATAAGCTTACTTTACAAGACTTCATAAACCCCTTTCCATAGACGGTCAACTCCCTCAGACAAAGATCAAGGTCATCAGAATTCTATAAATAAAAAGTATACACCTCTTTTACAAATTCTACACACCACAATTCTGTTTTAACATCAGAACTGGCCTCAAGACCATAAACTGAGAATAGACTTAAGTTTAAATTTCAAATTCAGCTAACTTCTGAAATAATTTTCATAAACAAATAACATTTTCAGCATAAGTTTGCATTGGATTTTTTTTTTATAAACCTGCAATTTTTTTCAAAATCTATGTTAGATAATAAGTAATCAAAATTTTGACTTAAGTCTATTCTCAGTTTATGGTCTTAAGGCCTGATCACTGTGAAATGCATTAACAAAAAAAAAAGCATACTACATAAAAAGAACAAATATGTTGCAGTTGAAAGTTTTTCCTTACTAATGGCTAGAAAAATCTACAGCAGTACACTGTAAACCGACTTTTATTCACGACGACTTTATTTCACAATTTACTCTGACATGATGAACTGGTTCCAGCAACTAATTTTTGTAACTTAAGATAATCTTAAATGTACAAGAAACATTAAAGGTCTGATTTGCGGTGAGAAATATTCGCAATGAAGTGGTTCTCACGAACATTTCTCACAAGCGAATAAAAGGTGGTTTACAGAATTCACCAGTCCAGAAAATGTCTTTACTTCTAAATACACCCACTCCCCCTTTTTATCATAGTTAATTCAGATTATAACAATTTTCTCTTTAGTACATATTTTTTGACTTACCGTATTACAGACTCTCTCTGCTTCCAGAATGGCTGTTTTGAGATCAGGAGTTATCTCCCATATATTTCTGGTTGGAGTGGAGATAACAAACTTGGCGTCCTCTGGATTTGGAGGAAGGGAGCCGTCCTTTAGAAATCCGCATTGTTCTAATGCTCTGAAAACGAGAATTCATCAAGAAGATTTCATATATGCATTAGTACAAAAATTGATGGACCATAGATACTTAAAACTTTGTGGGTAACTGCTGACCAGTAAATCTCCCCCCCCCCCCCCCCCCCCCCCGGGAGTTTCCAGTCCGTGGCCGAGTGGTTAGAGCATAGCACTCAAAATCACACGGCCTCTCACCTCTGTGGGCGCAGGTTCGAATCCCACTCGCACCGGTAAGTGAGAAAGTTTCCCAGTTTACTTTCGGAAGGTCGGTGGTTTCTTCCCAGGTACATTGTATCTGGGTTCTCTCTTCCACCAATAAAAACCGGGCGCCACCAGAGATAACTGAAAAATTGTTGAGCGTGGCGGAAAACATCAATCAATCCATCCAGTCCTTGCATTGTTATCTTGACCTCTGACCTATTTTCACCTGACCATTCTCCACTTACTATATATAAAATTCTTTTAGCAGGATTTATAATTTGGTAAGATTTATAATACATTGGAGATTTATGTACAGTAGAGCCTCGATAATCCGGACACTTTGATTCCCAGCAAAATCGTCCAGATGAATGAAGCATACGGATAACTGAATCACATATTTTAGATCTTCCTTTGAGTAAACAATATGCTTACCTGGGGGTACCTTATTGATGTGTAGTGAATTACACACATTCTGTCATTTAATTTAACCATTTGCTTTAGTAAATAAATCATAATAATGTTAATATTTACATGCATTTCAAAGCAATCAAATTGAAATATACATGTGCAGTACATTGTACAAGTGCACTTCATGTACAAACAAATATACAAAACTGTACTGCATGCTCTAAAAACAAATATTGAAGCACTATATGTAACTAAAAAATAAATAAATTATTCGTAACTAAAATTCACACATTTCACTACACTTATACTTCTTAATGAAGTCAGTCATCTTCATCTGTCCGGATTCACTGCTTTGGCGGTCTGTCAAAACAGTCTTCATAGTTCAAAGTTGATATAAGAATTGTGGTTGACGACATTAGTTGACCAAAATCCTATCTGTCAGAGTTTATACTTCATATTCTATAATTATCGAAGCCAATATCGCGAGGATAAAATCACCTCAGCTTGTAACATTACAAAAGTGTAAAGCTTTTTTTTTTTTATTATTGGTGTAAAGTTACAACCACTGTGATCTAGCCACGCTCACTTATTATTTTGATGTCATAATAACGGAATGAAACTCGGGCGAAACCAACCTTTAATTGTTATTCCCAAATGAATTGTCAATTTCTCACTTCTACAAAGGGTTTATAATTCTCTACAACATCGTAAAAAAAATCAATTGTAAACAGGTACATTCCGCAAGCGGGGCATTTTATATATTAAAAAATTACTACATATACATGCACATATTATATTTCACTTTAATCACCAATACCAAATCCAGAATCTAGTATAATATACAATCTTTTGATTTGAATAAGCCGAAATCAATTTACGAATGAGTATGCCTAATATGTGTAGCAGTTCAATAAAAATACATTATTATACTATTACTATTAAGCCATTGATCAATATGCTAGAGATTTATATACAAAATTCAACACTATTCGATGTGCAAAATTTGGCAATACATTGTCTCGATTGGCACATGCTATCTAACTGACACATCACCACATACCACCTAATTAAAGGGAGGTGTTGACGAGGAACAGGTAATCACTTCAATTAGACAGTGTGGTTTATGTTTTCTTTATAATTTACGCCTTGCTAAAATAGTTCAAGACAGACCTTCCCACAAAAATTTAATAAAAAATTATCTTCCAGATTAACAGTGCAATTTCCAATGCATTTTAATGTTTTGAATAAAAAAAAAATGACCATCCGGATCTAGAACGCTGATTTCCAGATTAATTATGCAACACATAACATGTAAAAATTCCATTCCCCAGAATAATTGTCCCGAAGGTGAAGCGTCCGGATTACCGAGACTCCTCTGTAATGACAGGATCTATAATTTTGTGGGATTCATAATACCGTGGGTTCAAAATAATGGGATTCATAATTTGGCAGGATTATATTTTAGTGGGATTTATATTTATAGTGTCCTTGACCATGTAGCAAGAGTACTTATCTATGCTTGTGCCAAACTTACAAAAATTTATTTATTCTTTAATTATCACATATGATAAAAGCACATCAATCACCCAATTTTAAATGCAATAAAATAAATGCATTTAGTATATAGGAGTCGTAAGACCGCAAAAACCAAAGCCTCGTGTCACAGCAGGTGGGTCACGATAAAGATACCCCCTGCTCAAAAGCCGTAAGCGCTGAAGCATAGGCCTAAATTTTGCAGCCCTTCACCGGCAATGGTGACGTCTCCATATGAGTGAAATGTTCTCGAGCGAGACGTTAAACAAAACACAATCAATCAATCACGGTGTAGATAGATCCGTGAATTCAAGAATTTAAAAATCACGTCTTTTTTCTTTCATACATACGAGTTCAGGCTACCAGGATTATGTTGCGTGGTCATTCTGTAAAATACACACATGCTGGTTGTAAGCTTACATAATTGTTCACTAATTATTTTTTACTGCCATGCTTTCCATGAAATCAAATCAGCCTATAATGATTTGTATTGATCTTTAAAGTAATATTAGCTCCAAATCTGAGAATTTAACTTTGTTGCAAAAATGTGCTATTATGTTAGTTTTGTATGCGACTTTAACCATAGTCATTGATAAAATTATTAAGTTTAAGTATTCATCAAAATAAAGATTTCGGTTCTATTGAATATAAAGCATTATTTAGTAAACAATTTTTGCATGGGAAGACAATAGTGTAATTTTACTTCATTTAGAGCCTCTGGATAGGTTTTCTAACACAAATATTTAATAACTAAAGTTTATAAATCTTATTTTTTTTTCTGTCATTGAAATTCATGTACATAGTAAATCGCAATTTTGCAACAAAAATTTTTGACACCATAACGTGAAATAAACTGGGACAGAAAACCAGTGTCTTATCGTGTTCCACATCAAGGTCCAGTATTCTGTACTTGTAAAAAAAATTATGTTTTCTACAACTCGATTTCAAACAAATCTTCAGAAGGATATAAGTTTCCATGCAGCTCTTTTCAAACATTTAACGGCAAAATTATGGAAAAACGTACCAACTAATGCAACATAGGGCAATTCTGGAATTAGAGGCAGATAACTCTAATAGGAAAATGGGGGTTCACACAGCATCATACCTTGTTGGATTAAATGTTTTAAAAACCGTGTGAAACAATTAAAACTAAGTTTAAGATTTTATTCAAATAAAGATTTCGGTTGTATCGAATATGTAGCATTATATAGAAATCAATTTGTGTATGGGAAGGCAATAATGCAATTCTGCTTCATTTAGAGCCTCTGGGTAGGTTTTATTCTGCTTCATTCAGAGCCTCTGGGTAGGTTTTATTCTGCTTCATTCAGAGCCTCTGAGTAGGTTTTCTAACACAAATATTAATCACAAAAGTTCATAAACCTTATTTTTTTTCTGTTATTGAAATAGTAAATCACAATTTTGTAACAAAAATTTTCGACACCAAAATGACAGCTAGTATTGCTTTAAAAAGCACCTGTTTATACAACCAAAACAAAAATGGCTTCAGTCTTGATTTACCCATGCATAAGATTACCTCAGACAGTGATTAGCAAATAATGCATATTTTATTTTTATCTTTAGTTTGTAACTAGTGTCTTTACTTCATCATAATTCTGTATTATTGATTTCAAACTTTACTTGATAAAAACTGCATTAGAAAATGTCTCTTGAAGTTAACATGTATCATGACTTGTACTTTGGCTCTTGTCTTCCACAAATATTGTCTTTATTCTTCCCTTTTATGCTTTTTTTGGGTGGGTTGGGGGGTGTTATTCTTTGGATATCGGAATGTCAATTTGTAGAATGTTTTATTTTGTCAATAATTTCATTGGCAGTAGCAAATGAACAAGCTTCTTTACTATTTGTACAATGTAGTGGATCAGAAGGAAATCTGACGGCGGGGGTTTGAAATTCATTTTCCCACACTTTAGTCAATTACTGGTTTTCAATTGAGTGACCAAATCAACTGAATACTTTACTTAAACCCAATATGAATATTGTTGAAAACACATTTCACTAGTGCATGATGAGCTACCTTATCAAACAAACATTATTCAATGCAGAGTTGTCATTCTTGCTACACGATGCATTAAGATACAAAGGGAGGTAACCCTTCCTTTTTCCAAATCCGCTAACTCATCTAACTGTGATAGTGTCGAGAGAGAGAGAATGAGAGAGAGAGAGAGAGAGAGAGAGAGAGAGAGAATGAGAGAGAGAGAGAGAGAGAGAGAGAGAGAGAGAGAGAGAGAATGTGAAAAATACAACCTGTAGAATTAATCCCCAATTAAAGCTAAATTAAGTACTCAATAAGTCCTGTCTTAATGGGACTAATACCTATAATCTATGATTTCCTGTTGTGTGAAACCAGAAACTCAGAGCTTCAATACACACAGTAGAGCTATTTGGTCCAAAAAATAGAAATCAATTAAAGATAAATGAATTGACAGACAGACAGACAAACACAGTGAAACCAAAAACACCCCCCAAATTGTTTGTGGTGGGTGGGTGGGGGTGGGGGGGATACTGTCAGAAATATCATGGAAAAAATAACAGTACTACAGATACATGTCCTACTGCAAAAGTGGCTATTTATGCTGGGGGTTAAGTAGGCGTTTTTCCACGTCAAACATTATGCATGGGGGAAACTGAAAATAATATATATATCATATCTCAAATATTTAAAAGTATATACACATGGGAGAAATGTACACGCTTATTGCGTGACCGCAAAATTAATGTAAATTTCCCCCAAGCGTAAATAACCACTTTTACAGTATAAGGCCCCAAACAATCAATCAAAACTACTCACTCGGCCGTGAAATTGTACTCTAGTAGATGAGCGATGATGGGGGCGTCGGCATAAGAGTGTTCGCTGTTACAGCCCATTCTCCCGTCAGGGAAGGAGACCAGATTAAAACATTTGTCGTACCACAGCTTGCCGTCATTCTTACAGAGCAGGTACTCCCCTCTCTGTGACATTGTCTCGTACTTCTCTGTCTCCAGTGTCAGCTGAAAGGTTAAATGTGAAGCCTTAGAGGAAGAATTCTAGACATTGGAAGTTCATGAAATGTGTGTGCATTTTTGTTAGTTACCAGACACGGTGGGTTATGGAGCCGTGCAATGCTTTTCTTGCTATTTAACACTAGAATGAGGGGCTGGTGAACTTCAGTCATGGGGGACTGTGTTTTCAGTAGAGTACTGTAAACAAACTTATTCGCTTGAATGTGAGAAATTTTCACGAGGTTGGCAAGAACCTTCGTCATTGAAAATATTTTTCGCCACAATCCAGTCCTTCAATGTCTCTTGTACGTTTAAGATAATGTCAGATATCTCTCTTTCTCAATTCAATTCCATCTCTCTCAAATCAATTGATTTTTTTTCTCTCTCTCTAATCAATCAAAACTCTCCCTCTTTACTCTCTCTCAAATCAACAAATTCTCTCTCTCTCTTTCTCTGTCTCTCTCTCTGTCTGTCTCTCTCTTTCTCTCTCTCTATCTCTCTCTCTCTCTTTCTTACACAAAAGATGGCCTTCTCTATCATGTCCATTGTGTCCCTGTTCACACCCCTACAAAAGTGTTGATCTCGGATCTTCCACCACTTGGCCCGCTCCTGACCTGTCAGACACGCCAAGATCCTCTCCTCCCGTGAGTAGGTTTCTGTAGTAAAAAAAATTACAACTGTCAGACATGCCAAGATCTTCTACTCCAGTGAGTAGGATTCTGTAGTAAAAAAAAATACAATTGTCAGACACGCCAAGATCTTCTCCTCCCGTGAGTATAAAAAAACTTTACAACAAACATTTAAGACCTATACATAAACACTATATACCAAGTTTGGCCCCGCCCTGGAGTCAGAACTCCTACCCCGGGGCAATCTAATTAAAATCAGACTTCTTAGATCCGCGCTGTATACTCTGCGTAAGTAGATCTGACATAACTCGATTAGGGATCACGTTCAGATGAACTTTATATCAGCCAATCAGCGCGTCGGCTTTGAAACCGTCAGTGTTTACAATTCAAGGAAAACAGCTGCGATTGTTTGGTTTGAAAGAATACACATCACAGTTAGATGTAACGGCACAATGCACGGTTTACATCGACTGGCGTTATATTCCTCGCGTTACTTAAGTAAACTACTTTGAAAACTATTCAAATCGTACCCATCCCTATTCATACATAAATCGCAATTCACAATTAATTTTATTTCGGTGTATTTTATATCGTGTGTCTTGTTGTTTGTTTGAACGGAATAGATTCGACATTTTTGTGAAAGTTTAGAGTTCCTTATGTGAGAACAACAATTTTATAGTGTGCAATAAACTTCGTGGGAAAGCGATTACTGCAACTTGTTTACGAATTACCGGGAACCGCCTGAATAGCCATCATTGTATGGCGCAATCTGACTGGCTGATAGTTCTCATGAATATTCCAAGCAAAAGGTCCTGTGGACATGACTCCCAATGGGGTTATTTCAGATCCCTTTATAGCGATTGTAAGCGTATCTTAGGATCTGGTTTTAATTAGATTGAACCCGGGGATCAGGAAATCTACAATTTTGGTAGAGGCCCTCCTGCTCTACATCACTATGCATATAGTTTTTCTTACATGTGTGCAGTTCTTAGAAGATTTTTGAAAATTGGTCTATTTTGAGCAGTTTTTGCCCCGCCCCTAAGGCCCCAGGGGTGCTGGAATCCCGAAATTTACAATTTATGTTTCCCTTGTTCCAAATGTTTCATATTAAATTTGAAAAGAATTGGAATGATAGTTATCAAGAAGAAGTTTAAAATGTTCAATTGTTAACGCACGACGACAGACGACAACCAATTGCAATAGGTCATCTGAGTTTACTCAGGTGACCTAAAAATGTTAAAATAAGTATAATCTCCTTGACAATGTACTTTAATGTCTTTGGAATAGAATTGCCATCATGTCTCTGCAAATATACACCAGTGACTTCCTCGAGTACTGTAGGCAAACTTGACGTCTTCAAAATTTAACACGACACTTTATCAACTGTAATGTACTAGCCCTAAATACTATAGGTAACAGTATGGATAAGGATGTGTGGCCTGAGCACCAGAATAAAAACAGGGGTACTCAATTCAAACTTCAATCTACAACTACATAACTAAACTATATAAAGTCAGATGTCCGCAGAGTTACGTTTTACGAGTAAGCCAAAAATATCAAATCCTAATGGAGCTGTCAGATTCAACATAAACATGTGGGTTGATAAACAAGCAGAGAGTGAGGTGAAACTCCTAGCATGGGAATCAATATATGAAGAACGAAACATAAAAATCATCATCCATACGTCAGTATCACAACATTATTACACTATATTGAACTTAGCATCTCCAAAATCTAGAATGACAAGTTACCACACATTCACTAATGTTTACACTTATACACACATTCACTAATGTTTACATTTATACACACATTCACTAATGTTTACACACATACACACATTCACTAATGTTTACACACATACACACATTCACTAATGTTTACACTTATACACACATTCACTAATGTTTACACACATACACACATTCACTAATGTTTACATTTATACACACATTCACTAATGTTTACACTTATACACACATTCACTAATGTTTTCACATATACACACATTCACTAATGTTTACATTTATACACACATTCACTAATGTTTACACTTATACACACATTCACTAATGTTTACATTTATACACACATTCACTAATGTTTTCACTTACACATACACACATTCACTAATGTTTACACTTATACACACATTCACTAATGTTTTCACATATACACACATTCACTAATGTTTACATTTATAAACACATTCACTAATGTTTACACTTATACACACATTCACTAATGTTTACACTTACACACATTCACTAATGTTTTCACTTACACATACACACATTCACTAATGTTTACACTTATACACACATTCACTAATGTTTTCACATATACGCATATTCACTAATGTTTACACTTATATGCACATTCACTAATGTTTACATTTATATGCACATTCACTAATGTTTACACTTATACACACATTCACTAATGTTTACACTTATACACACATTCACTAATGTTTACACTTATACACACATTCACTAATGTTTACACTTATACACACATTCACTAATGTTTACACTTATACACACATTCACTAATGTTTACACTTACACACATTCACTAATGTTTTCACTTATACACACATTCACTAATGTTTACATTTATACACACATTCACTAATGTTTTCACATATACACACATTCACTAATGTTTACACTTATACACACATTCACTAATGTTTACACTTGTACACGCATTCACTAATGTTTTCACTTATACATACATTCACTAATGTTTACATTTATACACACATTCACTAATGTTTACATTTATACACACATTCACTAATGTTTTCTTTGTTTGATATTCGTAGGATTGGTTAACTATATATCGTTAACCGATTGGTGACTGTATTATCTGCCATAATACTATCCATCTCATTGCGATCCAGCCTCCCCCTCCAACACCTCCCAAATGCACCAACATAGTGAAGTTGAAGTGTGTTGTAGTAACATTCCATATGCTCCGTATGGGACGTATGGGTTGTCCCATGGTTTAAAAATAAATAAATATAAATAAATAAAGACCATCGTGTACCAACACGTCTGATGACTGCGGTACTGTCTTTTGATGGCCGGACACATACATGTGATGGTCGTATGTCATAAATCATAATGAAATAAAGAAGTAACTTATATTTATAAAAACTAAATAAAAAGTAAAAAGTAATGAAATAAATTATATTTTTTATTTATATAATAATTTTAATAATAATTTTATTTAATTTGTTCAATAAATTAAAAGAAATTTTTTTTTTTTTATTACAATAAGTAAATTAAAATTAAATAATTAAAATATTTTTTATTTATAATAAATTATATTTCTATTTATATATATAATAATTTTAAAAATGATTTTTATTTAATTTATTTCTTAAGTATATTAAAATTTAAAAAAATATTATAAGTAAATATAAAATTAAATATTTAATATATTTGTTTTTTATCTGGATTCTAATAGAAGGTAATAATTAGTAATCGCACGAGTCTCCGTCCTTCGTCCAATTCAAGATACACCGAAATAAATATACCATAACTATTACATAATTATTAATATTAGTAACAGGTGATAGTAATATGGATGTAGGTATGTATATACATGTGAAATAACTAAAATATATACAGAAAAGAAATAGGGTAGGGTCGCCAAAGAAAATTTTAATAATAGAGTGCCACTTATACACACATTCACTAATGTTTACACTTACACACATTCACTAATGTTTTCACTTACACACATTCACTAATGTTTACACTTACACACATTCACTAATGTTTTCACATATACACATATTCACTAATGTTTACACTTATACGCACATTCACTAATGTTTTCACATATACACACATTCACTAATGTTTTCACATATACACACATTCACTAATGTTTACATTTATACACACATTCACTAATGTTTACACTTATACACGCATTCACTAATGCTTACACTTACACACATTCACTAATGTTTTCACTTATACACACATTCACTAATGTTTACATTTATACACACATTCACTAATGTTTTCACATATACACACATTCACTAATGTTTACACTTATACACACATTCACTAATGTTTACACTTATACACACATTCACTAATGTTTTCACTTATACATACATTCACTAATGTTTACATTTATACACACATTCACTAATGTTTGCATTTATACACACATTCACTAATGTTTACACTTACACACATTCACTAATGTTTTCACATATACACACATTCACTAATGTTTTCACATATACACACATTCACTAGTGTTTACACTTATACACACATTCACTAATGTTTACACTTATACACACATTCACTAATGTTTTCACATATACCCACATTCACTAATGTTTACACTTATACACACATTCACTAATGTTTACACTTATACACACATTCACTAATGTTTACACTTATACACACATTCACTAATGTTTTCACATATACCCACATTCACTAATGTTTACACTTATACACACATTCACTAATGTTTTCACATATACACACATTCACTAATGTTTACACTTATACACACATTCACTAATGTTTACACTTATATACACATTTACTAATGTTTTCACATATACACACATTCACTAATGTTTACACTTATACACACATTCACTAATGTTTTTCACTTATGGGCCATTCTCAGATATTCAGCAACTGTGTACGGTAACAGAACAAAGGGTTTTTACAAAAAGATAAAGAAGTAAAATACAATTGTTGTTGTCTTCATTTTATTCATTTATATTTCAGGAGATAGAGGAAATAGTTTCATCAGGATTAGTGTAGAGGGAATAAATAAATAAAATTGTCAGAAATCTAGTAGTTTTGAGGGCGCCATTTTTTTTTTAGATTTCAGAGTAGGGCATTGTTTAATTTGTTTTCTCAGATTTAGTTACTATACTGAGCGATTGACCAGTTAAAATGTAATCAGTATTGATTAATAAAGAAACTGGTGTCAATATTAAAGCGAAAAAACCACAGTGAACTTGATTTTTGAAGCTTTAAAGTTTGGTATGTGGACGTTATGCAATCGGTCAAACGTACATCACAATATACGCACCGATCTTATTTGTCAATAAAGACAAACATCGCTTCTTTTCATTGTCAAATACATTAAATATGTTATCTTTACATAACTAAGCTATTTCAACAACTGTATATCTTACAGTTACAGAAATTTTCCACTTCAAATATAACAGACGAAGTTTCGGTCAAAAAGTAACGTCCGTGCGATTAGTCAATGGAGCGAATCTGAATCACATACACTTGTTACATCCGTGCGGTTTTGAAGAATAGACTCGCCCTGTGTTCAGTTCTAGTGCACAATAAACAGAAATTGTTTCAAGATGGAGGTAGGTCGAATTCGGTCAATGTTGTTGTACATGGTAACGTCCATAACGGGAAATATTTTCTAACATGCAACCATATTTCTATAATTTCTTGTTATGATATTGTTATTGAAAGAATAATTGGATGATGTCACATACTTTTATTTACAAATTATGAAATAATTTCACAGACAGCGATACCTACACCAGTTGTACACAGTTCCGTGTTCGGACATTACACTTTTGACAATAAAGTTGACTAAAGCTCATCACGTTCATTAATGATTTTCCGTTTGATGAAATTAATCTTACCCAAGATTGTTGTAAACAATGTTATCAATTATCTAAAATTCATAGTGAATGTTCAAACTATTCTTCTCCATAGATAAAACATTATCAAATGAATTAATTTGAAGTAAAGTTGTGGATGTGACACTTGACACGGACATATAAAACGGTGTCGAAAAAGCATCTTGTATAATGATAGAAGCATTTGTGTATATGCCTGTATGATTACATATCTAATTACATAATGCAGATAATGATATTAGTTAACATTCAAGATATTGAAGAACGTTTTTTTTCTTTCAGAACCTTGCTTACAGAAGTGGAAATTATCGGAAATTTATAGAAAATTAAAAAAAATTATTTAATAAAAAAAAAAAAAAAGAAGAGCATTGTGATGTATTTTTTCTCCACAACATTGTTCTGTATAACAAATGAATTAACATTTACACTTGGAGTTCTAATGAATGGCAAAAATAAGATTGCATATGGTGAAATGTATTGAATTTCATTTTATTTACAAGTACATGGGCATGTATATGTTCAGTGCCCATTTTCATTTATTTCTAAAAACATTTGTGTTATTTATCCTTGTGAGTGCATCAATGTTAATGAATTAAATTCAATAAAGTGTATGTCCCTTTTGAGGCTGTTGCCATGTAAGGTATCTCTTTGTTTCTTTCTTTTTTATCTTAGTGTACATTGTTGTGGATGTTACCATCGATGAAATTGTCAACTGTCAATTGATAACATCCATACTAACATATAGGTAAATAATCATTTATAGGTATTCTTCAGAAGCTTTCCTCCATGCAAAATCTCTTATTTTTTAATACTTTCAGAGATAACTTACATAAACTGTACTAAACCTTATCTTGCAATGAATAAAAAAATGTACAGTTGCCAAATTCGTAGTAACGTCCACACCAAAATTTAACTTGATACCAAATCAGATACTAGTGAAAAATCTGTTTCAAAACACATTAGTATAATAGAGATGGTCATTTTCATTTTTATACATGTTTCAAACAACTTTAATAGGTATTTTTTTGACAAATAAATGATGTCAATGGATATGAAGTAATGTCCATAACATTTCCACAGGGTCCAAATAAATCAAAATATCTTTAAAGTATGAGCACAAACTATCTTTTCAGCTTCAAATCTTGTAAAAGCAATGACTGAACATTGGTTTTGTGAAAGAAAATATGCTAATTCTTCAACTTTACAAATTAAAATTTCAGTTCATATAAGTTGCTGAATATCTGAGAATGACCCTAGAAGCATTTGTGTATATGCCTTTATAATTACATATCTAAATACATAATGCAGATAATGATATTAGTTAACATTCAAGATATTGAAGAACGTTTTTTTCTCTCAGAACCTTGCCTACAGAAGTGGAAATTATCGGAAATTTATAGAAAATTTAAAAAATTATTTAATAAAAAAAAAAAAAAAAAAAAGAGCATTGTGATGTATTTTTTCTCCACAACATTGTTCTGTATAACAAATGAATTGACAGAAAATTATGCTAGCCTAACATTTACACTTGGAGTTCTAATGAATGGCAAAAATAAGATTGCATATGGTGAAATGTATTCATTTTATTTACAAGTACATGGGCATGTATATGTTCAGTGCCCATTTTCATTTATTTCTAAAAACGTTTGTGTTATTTATCAATGTTAATGAATTAAATTCAATAAAGTGTATGAGCCTTTTGAGGCTGTTGCCATGTAAGGTATCTCTTTGTTTCTTTCTTTTTTATCTTAGTGTACATTGATGTGGATGTTATCATCGATGAAATTGTCAACTGTCAATTGATAACGTCCATACTAACATATACGTAAATAATCATTTATAGGTATTCTTCAGAAGCTTTCCTCCATGTAAAATCTCTTATTTTTTAATACTTTCAGAGATAACTTACATAAACTGTACTAAACCTTATCTTGCAATGAATAAAAAAAATGTACAGTTGCCAAATTCGTAGTAATGTCCACACCAAAATTTAACTTGATACCAAATCAGATACTAGTGAGAAATCTGTTTCAAAACACATTAGTATAATAGAGATGGTCATTTTCATTTTTATACATGTTTCAAACAACTTTAATAGGTAATTTTTTGACAAATAAATGATGTCAATGGATATGAAGTAATGTCCATAACATTTCCACAGGGTCCAAATAAATCAAAATATCTTGAAAGTATGAGCACAAACTATCTTTTCAGCTTCAAATCTTGCAAAAGCAATGACTGAACATTGGTTTTGTGAAAGAAAATATGCTCATTCTTCAACTTTACAAATTAAAATTTCAGTTCATAAAAGTTGTTGAATATCTGAGAATGACCCTTATACAAAATTACATTCACTAATTTCTGCCACTAAAATATTACTACACTATTTCTTGACAACTTAATATATGTGATACACCTTGTCTAAATGATAGCATTTATTTCTGAACGGAGTTATCCCCCTTACCCGTGTGTTTCTCTGCATCCTTTATGATCCAGTCCAGCTGTTTCTGAATTAGAGTGGGGGTCAGAAGGCGTCCATTTTTGTCAAAGATGTCGAATTTATACAACACCCCACTCCTCCAAACTGCGATGTGCTGCAACAAGACAGACCCAATTTAAAGTCTAAAATAAAATTTGCTTAATATCGAAAAAAAATAAATAATTGCCATTAATAAATGAAAATATATTTTACATACAGGCAAAATATTTTATGATTGACTACATCATGTAATATGTAAGCATTGCACAAAATTCTGATCGAGAAGGATTCATGAATAAGAATTAAGTTTTCAAAAAAAACACCATATCTCAAGGAAGTTTGTCATTTACATTCAATATGGACATGATAGATTAAGGGCTATTCCATAAATAAATACATGGGGGGGTCGGGAGGCACCTTTTGTATATACCAAGCACCCATAAAAAAAAATTAAAAATTACCCCATGACCCATCAAATTAATAAACTCATTTTACAATAACCCATCTAATAAAAAAAAAAAAACTAACCAGACCCACCACAAAAATATTTTTAAAAATGAAAACGGTACAAATCTCGCGAGGTTTTCGGGACAAACATTCTAGTCAATGACGCGGTAATGCCTGTGCGACATTGTATCACAGTAGTTCTGAAGAAACGATGTCACATCAACAATCAAAGGCATCTATGGCGGGAATGTTGGAAAGATTGGGAGTCCAAACGATGCTATTATCATGAAATGGGTATGGATATGTTTTTTCACGAATCGTTCGTCTTCTAATGGAGCCCGCGCCCGGAGGCCTCTATATCACCATCACACCGACTGATAATTATAACGCATCGGTACCCTCGTATAAATCAACTAAGGTTTGCCTATTTTTATTAGAAAACGGAATACCTATTGGTTTCAAAATATTCCCAAAATCGATGCACTGTAAACTGTAATAATCTACAGAACAGAGTTCGCTGCCATCACGTCCAAAGGGACCCTATTAAACGCGCCTCTAATTTGAAGAGTGCCATAATGGAAAGTTATGCGCTGCAAAGAGCGACAACTCGAATAGTTCTATGTTACTTTCGATTTCGAAAGCACGTTTTCAATTTTCCCTCCGACGTTTTGTAACCAACACGACAAGAGCGACAATAAAAATATCCTGAAAACTCAACACCCACGTAGCACAAAATAAAACAATAGAAACTACCCACTACCCATAATAAATATTTTATTAACAATCCCACCACGGACCAATTAAAATCTGAAAAAATACGACCACCCACACAAAAAAATATCATTTGCCGCCCGACCCCCCCATTTGATCATTTCTGGAACAGCCCTAAGGAATTTTGTCACTCACAATGGACATGAGAGATTAAAGAAATTTGTCACTTACCTTGGATATGAGAGATTAAGGACATTTGTCACATACCTTGGATATGAGAGATTAAGGACGTTTGTCACTTACCTTGGATATGAGAGATTAAGGACGTTTGTCACATACCTTGGATATGAGAGATTAAGGACATTTGTCAGATATACCTTGGACATGAGAAATTAAGGAATTGTCACATACCCTGGACATCAGAGATTAAGGACATTTGTCACATACCTTGGATAACAGAGATTAAGGAAGCTTGGTAGTTACCTTGGATACTGTAGAGTCATATGTCAGCAATGTGTCACATTCTTCTCCGGGAATTCTACAGAGTTAACAAAACTGAATTTGCAAATTTTTCTGGACTTCTATATCAAGTAGAGTTGGTGATAACATTATATGTACAAGTAACAAGAGGCCTATGGGCCACATTGCTCACTTGGGTCAACTTGGCCCTGTTGTGGTGATCATAAAAAAATTCAATTTTTTCATTCCCATAAAAAAATTTTTAACCCCAAAGTGTCACAACACGGAGTCACAATCAGGGTATGAAATACACGGTCTTGTCGTTAGGAATCTATAAACAAATAAAAGCCCTATCTTAATTACTTCAAAAGATATTGAGATATTGCCTAAGTTTTCTTTAAAATAATTAACACTCCAATCTCAAGGTCACAAGGTAAAACACTTCATTACCAATAAAAGGTCTAATCACAAGGAATGCACTTTTGAATTGTGATAGCCCTATCATTCATAATTTAAAGTTTATAGGAAAGGTTAAAGCCTTGAAATTTGGTTCAAGGTCACAAAGTTTAAGATGATGGTATGAAATGTAAGGTCTTACCATCAGGTAGCTATACATAAAACATGAAAGTCCTACCTTAAATAATTCATGAGATGATGCCTAGGTTAGGTTTTCTTAAAACTAGGTCCAACTCCCAAAGTCACAAGGTCAACAACTTTGGAACCAAAAGAAATGTCTTGTCAGAAAATATCAATGGGGGTGGGGGGGTTGTTTTATGTAAAACTGAACCCCCCATTGTTTCCCCACCTAAACATTGAAGGGGTGGGGTGGGGCAGAGAATGTTCCTATAAATATTTCTATGTAAAACTGAAACCCCTATTGTTACCCCAACCTAAACATCCAGGGGCAAAGAATGTTGCTAAAACTGAAACCCCTATTTTTACTCCACCTGGAGAAGATGAAAATGTGAAAAGTTTACAATCATGACAATGACAGACAATAAACAAATTTTCTTAAAAAATTCTGAACATTCACTTTGAAAAAGTTGAAGAATTTTCTTCTTTGTGGCAAGTTTGGTTGAAATTGGTCCAGTAATTCTTCATAGACAGATGAAAATGTGGAATGTTTACAGACAGACAAACAGACACCAGATATAAGTTCACCTGAGCCTTTAGGCACACGTCAGGTGAACTGAAAATTATATCCTCAAGGAATTCCAATATCAAGACCCCTCAACATCTTTTTTTTCAAACCCAGTAAAATTTGATATTTGTAAGTATTAGTGACCACTGTTTGATTGTCTGCCCCTTTACCTGGTGGTGGAAAACATTTTCTCATACTGTCCCATACACACAGGAATGGTGTTCCTGATCAGCAGCGGTTTAAGAGCCTCACGATCTCTCAGCTGTTTAAACTTCATTACATTGTACACCGTGCTGGCAATTCTACAACAAATAGCCTTACAATGGATCTCATATCTACAAAAATTGCCGTACAATGGACTCAATTTTATAAAATAACAATGCTTTACAGAAATTTCAGTGAGTAGCCTACCTAGCAGTCTGTATCACAGATGGGGTCCAGTGCTCCTGGTCCAGGACGTAATAATTACTGTTAATTGGTAGAGGGCTTCTACTGGACAAGTACACATACTTCTCCCTGTAATAAAAACATACACATCAGTCATTAGTAGCCATCAGTAAAGAAAGAAGTGTACCACACACCCATCAGACAGTCTACCACACACACCCAACAGACAGTGTACCACTTACACCCATCTGATGGGCAGACAGTCTACCACACACACCCATCAGACAGTCTACCACACACACCCATCAGACAGTCTACCACACACACCCAACAGACAGTCTACCACACACACTCATCAGACAGTCTACCACACACACCCAACAGTCTACCACACACACCCAACAGACAGTGTACCACTTACACCCATCAGACAGTCTACCACATACACCCATCAGACAGTCTACCACACACACCCAACAGACAGTGTACCACTTACACCCATCAGACAGTGTACCACTTACACCCATCAGACAGTCTACCACACACACTCATCAGACAGTCTACCACATACACCCATCAGACAGTCTACCACAAACACCCATCAGACAGTGTACCACACACCCCCATCAGACAGACAGTGTACCACATACACCCATCAGACAGTGTACCACTTACACCCATCAGACAGTGTACCACACACACTCATCAGACAGTGTACCACTTACACACATCAGACAGTGTACCACACACACCCATCAGACAGTCTACCACTTACACCCATCAGACAGTATACCACAAACACCCATCAGACAGTCTACCACACACACCCATCAGACAGTCTACCACAAACACAACCATCAGACAGTCTACCACAAACAGCCATCCGACAGTCTACCACATACACACATCAGACAGTCTACCACATACACCCATCAGGCAGTGTACCACACACACCCATCAGACAGCGTACCACACACACCCATCAGACAGCGTACCACACACACCCATCAGACAGCGTACCACACACACCCATCAGACAGTGAAATTCAACCTGTAGGCACATTATGCACTCTGAATTGATATCACACACGTTCTGAATAGAAAACTAGCTTAAAGTATAGGTCATGGTGCACCAATCTATCTGAAATGTGAACTGATTATGTACTCCTCTGAGAGGGAGGTTGCAATATCTGTATCCATGATGAAAAAAAAGTACAGGAAACTCTTTTACCTACTTTTAGCCTTAAAGTAGGTCATGGTGCATCAAACCAACTGAAATGCAAACTCACTATATGTTTCTTGAGGAAGACATTGTGACAAAATTGTATCACAGAACTAAATCTGCATCAGTTACGGAAGAAAGTCCGGAGAAGATGACCTTGGATTGACACATGGACAGACAAATACAACTGAAATGCAAACTGAACTTGTATTCCTCTGAGAGGAAGCTTGTGACAAAATTTCAGGGCAACATCTGTATTCGTAATGAAAAAAGTCAGGAAAACTCTTTCGCCAGTCAATATAATAGTAACACAACCACTCACCACCAGTTAATATGATAGTAATTAACATGATCACTCACCAACAGTCAACATAATAGAAACACAACCATTCACCACCAGTTAATATGATAGTAACACAACCACTCACCATCAGTCAACATAATAGTAACACGACCACTCACCACCAGTCAACATAATAGTAATACAACCACTCACCACCAGTCAATATGATAGGAACACAACCACTCACCAACAGTCAACATAATAGTAACACGACCACTCACCAACAGTCAACATAATAGTAACACGACCACTCACCAACAGTCAACATAATAGTAACACGACCACTCACCACCAGTCAATATGATAGTAATTAACATGATCACTCACCAACAGTCAACATAATAGTAACACAACCACTCACCACCAGTCAGCATAATAGTAACACGACCACTCACCACCAGTCAATATAATAGTAACACGACCACTCACCACCAGTCAACATAATAGTAATACAACCACTCACCACCAGTCAATATGATAGGAACACGACCACTCACCACCAGTCAATATGATAGTAACACAACCACTCACCACCAGTCAACATAATAGTAACACGACCACTCACCACCAGTCAACATAATAGTAACACGACCACTCACCACCAGTCAACATAATAGTAACTTGACCACTCACCACCAGTCAATATGATAGGAACACGACCACTCACCAACAGTTAATATGTTAATAATTAACAAAACCACTCACCACCAGTCTGTGACGTAATTGTTACACCACCATGACTTCAGTTTGAGTATTCTCTGTAATTTTGGTCCGTATCCTTTTTCGAAGTCTGCCGCGTCCTTCTTAAGCTGATTCCACTTCTCAATGTCCTCCCTATACAGAGGTTCCAGCGAGGCCATGAGCTTGGCTAGCGTGTCGCTGAGGGAGGGGACAGGCATGCGGGCCAGCGATGACTGACAGCTGTACAGTTTAGGACTGTATCCACTGACCAATTTGACCAGTAGACCCCATACTATGGTGCTGACCGACTGGGTCTTTGGTTGCTCATCTGACAAAAACATGAAACATATGGACTGAACTTAAGCAACTGAATGGTAGCCACATGCAAACTTTGTACAGCTATAATTCAATGTTTAATTATAGACAAAAATTCATTTTGTTCCTGGCTAGTTTTCTTTCTATTTTAAATTCAAAATGGCTGTTGTTAAGTAAATGTAAACAGACCAGCGAAATAAAAAAGTGTCAGTTTTTCACTTTGGTCAAAATTTGCATTTAATTTCATTCATGTGTTTTGTTCTTTAAAAATGTTATATAACATATATTACATGACTTCTCGGGCAACTGTACCAAAATATTTACCCCTTGGTGACAGGAAAACCCCGACGTGTTATGTCACCCTCTGCCTACCGTATTGGGTGATATAACACCCCAAGGCTTTCTACATGTATCACCTCAGGCAAATACTCTGGTATGACGCCCTCAGTCATGTCATATAATAATGTATAATGAGAAATACCATGCCCCTGACGTTGGAAAAGCCCTGCAACAGCATCATTGCCCTCCATAACGTTTTGCAAATTTCTGGGGGATTTCATCTCCTCCCACTTTGGATACTCCAGCAGAAAGCTGCCCCAAATCTGTCCTTGCAGAAAGCTGACCCTAAACTTGGGGACCCTTGACCCCATAAATCCAAGGCTAACTTCCTAAACCCTCATTCAATACCTATAACAACATAGTGTCACTGTCAATATACTTACACATCCAGCCCCTGTAAGATAACAGCCCCCTCAGAAGATAACGCCGGACGTAGATCTTAATCAGGAAGAACCAGAATCCAACAAAACAGGAAGTAATTACAGCATTCACCACCAGAGGGAGTCCTACAAGATCAAAACAGGAAGTAATAACAGCATTCACCACCAGAGGGAGTCCTACAAGATCAAAACAGGAAGTAATAACAGCATTCACCACCAGAGGGAGTCCTACAAGATCAAATATGCAGCTTTAAGTGAACGTTGTGAAGTTTTTCGCACATGTTGTCGGGGCCATAATTTCTCCAAATACTCCAGTCTATTCCACAAACAGTTACTTTCAAGGAATCTACCTGGAAATTCTACAGCCGGGAATGCCATATGCTACATATACAGCCATACACACATTTTATTTGAATTACACCATCAGTTCTTCAACGCATTCATTATGAGAGCATGAAAAATTCAATAAAATTTTAAAAATAGATAATGAACTTAAAGATCTTTACACATAGCAAATATAATTTGCTACACAAATTTTTCCTTTGCCAATCTCACTGCATGTTCTTTACATCAGGTAACTTGCATGAGGAGGAGACAGTATTTACCTGTTTGGCTATGTATAACATGTGACACAATCTTCATAGTTCTGCCAGTCTTTAATTATTTTTCATTATCATATTAAAAGCATGGTCAGATACTATCCATCTATTTCACCTTACTTACCTTTAGGTCACTATTCTCTATTTTACCTTACTTACCTTTAGGTCACTATTCTCTATTTTACTTTACTTACCTTTAGGTCACTATTCTCTATTTTACCTTACTTACCTTTAGGTCACTATTCTCTTTATTTTACCTTACTTACCTTTAAGTCACTATTCTCTATTTTACCTTACTTACCTTTAGGTCACTATTCTCTATTTTACTTTACTTACCTTTAGGTCATTATTCTCTATTTTACCTTACTTACCTTTAGGTCACTATTCTCTATTTTACCTTACTTACCTTTAGGTCACTATTCTCTATTTTACCTTACTTACCTTTAGGTCACTATTCTCTATTTTACCTTACTTACCTTTAGGTCACTATTCTCTATTTTACCTTTGGGTTGGTTTGTTGTGTATTATAACGTCCCTCTTGAGAATTTTTCACTTGGAAAATGTAACGGTCACCCACCCAAGTGCTGATCACGCTCGCCGTTGCTTAACTTGCGTGATCAAGAGAGAGACTCTACCACATCACTAGATAAGCTACCTCTCTAGCGAGGCAGTATGAGTTCCCCTTATACTGTCCATTACACACACTAATGCCAGTGAAGGGCTACGAAATTAAATTACGCCATTTTGCTCTGCACTTATGGCCTTTGAGCAGGGAGGCATCTTTATCATGCCACACCTGCTGTGACACAGGACCTCATTTTTTGCAGTCTGATCAGAAGGACCACCTCATTCAGTTACTTCTTACGACAAGCAAGGGAGGTACTGAGGAGCTATTCTAACCCGGATCCCCAGCACAACTGACCCTTAGGTCACTAATCTGACCTTACCTTTAGGCATATACATCATGTGGTAGACTTTCCATAGTCGATCATTAATGGGCCTCATCATCTCGATGTCCGTTATCATGGTAACGGACAGGATGATCACCATAGCAGCCAGATTCCATATCGACGTCGGCCACATTCCATTGTACAACAGGTTCCTACAGAAAAATAATTTAAACTCTTAATAAGACTTCTGCTGATAGCACTGAATTTATGAGTTACCAACGATATAACAAGACACATTCCATCGAAGACAGTTCCAGAAATATGCTCCGTCTGTACAATGACCTTGATATTAAATATGACCTTGACCTCCAATTTACGTTAGATTTCATTGTTAGCCTTCACACCAACTCTGTTCTCACACCATTCATGATTGTCACCCCATAATAACTTTTCCCTGTGCTTTCCCTTGCTTTTCCTGTGTTATTCCTGACAGCTGCCCTATAAATTAGTGTATTTTATTATTACTATCATTATTGTTATAGAATAGGTTCTGGGAAATAATATATATATATATTTAAAAAACAACAACTTTTTCCTGTGCTTTAATTACTACTAACATCATTTATTGATTATCTTGTGGTTCTTAAGAAGACTATTTCCCCCCTAATTTTATTCATCTCCCCTTGGAAGGGGAATGATCAGATAACTGACCCACAGATACCGAGTTCTAATCCACCAAAATCAGGGCTTGAAATTAACATATGCCCGTCAGTCTGTGACTTGTTAAAAGTCTGGCGGACTAACTGACATTTGTTTTAGTCAGTCCGATGGGACTGGTTAATTTTCTAAAGCATCATTTTGGAAAATATACTTATGAAATTTTATACACACATTTGGCATGCTTCGGTCTGTAGATATCAGACAAATATGATTCGTAAGTATAAATCCCACATTTAAGTGAACAATACAATATTGTTTGGGGCATATTGAGTTAAATTTCATTTTAATAACATATAATGAAATATGTTTAATCATTTGTGGAAAACTCTGTTGGACTGGTCAATTTTTCTGCGGACTGGTTGAAATTATACCCCATCAGTCCGGCTGGACTGGTGACATAAAAAGTTAGCTTCAAGCCCTGAAAAGCTACTGTTCACCTCTATTGATTCACACAGAAATAAATTTTTGAAAATCATATTTTTTTAGATTCCAAAATTACAAATTTTTTTGGGTGCCTTTTTGACATATTTCATAATTATGAAATCATTATATGAAACACTTTCAAGATGTAAGTGAGCAACCCTAAAACCTTCATGATGATGAAAACTGTAAAATTAATGTGTTCTTCCTTCACTCAGACACCGACTAGTACTTTACCATATAAAGATATATTACAGTCACACCACGTTACCATGAATTCAATGGTGCCAAGAAAAACCTAAATTTTCGAGGGTTCAAAATATTGAGGTCAAAATACATAAAGAAAGTGTTGAGTTGGGAATTTCAACTCACTTCAACATATATCCATGGTATTCGAGATATCTGCATTTGAGATACATACCGAAGTTTAATTTTAAATGTATGTTTATTCTCATGAAACTGCCACCTTTCGTAATTTTTTAAAATGGTGGTATAACAAATTTAGTGATGAATTGATGAATATAGAGCATATCGATCAATAGTTTGATCGTATGTGTGTTAGAATACACTCGTAAGATCCAGTTGCCATTCATTTATCTAGCACCTTAAAATACATATAATATGATAATTTCAACTTCTTTTAAAAAGGCTGAGGTTTTCAACTGGTCGGTTTTCCTCAGGTAAGTTAAGTGCGGGGCGATTAGGCAATTTAAGGCAGGTGTGAAGCCCCGAGCCCAAGGGAATCCTGCTAGCTTGTATATACTGTCCCAAATACACAGGAGGTTATCTGTTAATATCAGGCCTAAGTAAGTAAGCAAGTATCTGTGTTACCTGCATTACCTGTACGTTTTTGGAAGATTGAAAACTTCATGGTAGTCATTTTTCTTGTGTAGGTTAATCGAAAAGTTGATAATTAAATCTTATGAATCAAACGTAAAAATTAAAGATCGATAAATTTATTTCATACAAACAAGAACGTTAGCCAGTGAAAACTTAGGCAGAATATTCTTTATTCAAAGTTTTTTTGTATCCATTTGACTGCCTTTGTTCGTCGGATACCCATTATCCGACAATGTATGCATGACATATAGTTTCCGACGGGTGTTCCTGCGGTAGATTTTCTGGCTATGTACAGCTGATGTACTGATCATCGTCCCAAGCCCCATGATGACTATAAGTTCCAAAACAACTTAGAAAGTTTTATTCTGTTTGAATTAGTTTTTCTGGACTGCACATAATAAAAATTATTATCAATCGTACCCATTTCTAAGCATGAACTACTATAATTAATGTATGTAATTGTATGCAAAATTTACTACTATTATTGTGCGACTGCATGTCCCTACCAGGCAGGTAAGCATCAAAAGATTGCCAGATAAGATAGATAAGGTATACACAAAGACTAGTAACCAAATCTCCATCAGTTTCTAGCATCCAATCTTCAAGCTTTATTTCTCCTGATTGACAAGGGTTCACTGACCAGGTAAATTTGAAGGCGTTGTTTATTTTCTCAGTCTTTAAATCTAACTTTACACATTCTACAGACAAGTATTCTACAACAGTTTTATTCCCCATCACCTTCCATGATTTCCTGTATAGACACACCATAAAAGACATGTTGTATAAAACAAATTGTACTAGTACTAGGCTAAATTCAATATTCAATTGTTCAATCTATTTAATTTGATCATCATTAAAAATTTCCTCTTTATCTCTCTTTAATACTATCATGGCAATTTTTCTAAGTTTCCACATCGATATGGTAAACACTCGACTTTCTCATTTCCACTCACACATATATTTATTTATCTGATGTCAATTCAAATTTCTGGACAGCTTGTTCATGACATTTCTAGTGCTGTAGATATTAATAGATTTTTCTATTCTAGGTCCATCTATCACTATAACTTTGCACAATGCTCTCTCTCTCTCTGTCTCTCTCTCTGTGTCTGTCTCTCTCTCTCTCTTTCTCTCTCCTGACAATAAATATATCAAAGAGGATTAATTTTAATAATATGATAATTAATAGATCTATAAAGACCCTGAGTCACATTAATAGTGACTTTGTCCACATGTTGTTACATGCATGTATATCAGAATAATAAGTCAGTTCAAAATTTAAAATTCCTTTAATTAGAATATTATGCGAACTACCAGAAAGATAAACTAAACAAAAGAAATCTTGATGCTTGAGGAAATTTGATTACTAATTGAAACATTTAAGCTGCTGCAGTTAATTATTAAGCCACCAATTTGTGGTGTCATTGACCTAAGTGGCCTGTACCATTTCGTTTTTTATGAATAATACATGACCTAATATTTCCTCCTAATACTCCCAATTAGTGTGTGTGTACTTATAAGTAGATGTTTATGAGGTGTGTGTGTGTTGTTTACTGCTGGATATGAACTGGACTTTGTCTTCCTCATTGACACTGTGAAATCAACTAGCATACTGACAGTTACTGTGAATCAGGTCAAACGAAGCAACTCTTGTGTTTACAATATTTTGTCAACCATGTAAATGCAGCAATGATTAATAATCAATATTTTCATACCATTTTTAATTTTATGAATTAAGTTATAAAAAAAGGCCGGAAAACAAAGTTTTGATGCATGAAGAGAAAGACGTAGAGACAGTGTAAACATATTAGTCCTCTTCAGCTATATTGGTAAGAACGTTTTTTTTTTTAAGGACCCGATTTCAGTGGCCTGGGTTTTTTCTAATTGTGGGAAAAAAGAGACATTTTCATACAATGAAGTAAGGAAAAAACCCAAATCAGTGCATTAATCAAGATATAATTGGATTCATTCTGGCTTTCAATTTCAAGAGAGCAAAAAAATTAGGTTTACAAAACAGTTTTGAAGCAAAAATTGTGAGGGAAATTTAATTTGTACTTAACAGTAAGACTACCCTGCGTTGATTTGTTTTTATTGTTTGGGAATTTTAAAGCAAAAATTGGGGAAAATATCTGCTTTTTAGCATTGGGAATGGGGCCTTATTTCGGCCCCCAACAGACCCTTAAAATCCTTGGGGGATTATGATAAAATTAACTATAAATATGTGCATCATCCCCATATAATTTCAACTTCCCTTGTAACATGCAACACAACACTTCTTTCTTTTGGCCTAGATGAAAATGAAACTCAGAGTCCATTCAAATGATGGACCGTTCTGACATTTGACACCGGTAGAGTTATAATACTAGTGACTAAACACTGATAACCTGGGTAACTGGGTCATTCGATCTCCCCGACTTTTCAATTGATTGATAACATGCAGTGAGATAGGGTTATATATATATCTTACGCTGACACATCTCAGACGCACTCTATCAAATATCGAATCAAAACTTACAATCATCCAAATAGCATCTTTCATTTAATTAGAGTATTTAAATGATACATTTAATTAGAGTATTTAAATGATACATTTAATTAGAGTATTTAAATGATACAAAGTTTTTATATAATATGCATGCATCATCAGAATTATGTAACTGTTTTTACATCACAAAAAAAGTCCATTGACTAAACTACTAAATGATTATTTGACCCCTCTAGCCTTATCAGCTGAAGTGTTTAATCAATTTATCTAATAATATCTACATATAGAACTCCATGTTTTGTAAGATACCAATATAAATACATGTGTAAAAAGAACAAAATGTCTTGTGTTTCTTTTCTTTATATATATATATATATATGGGTATTAAAAAATATATATATATATATGTATATATATATATATATATATATAAAGCACTAAATAATCACAACTTGGTACTGAAAATTTTTGCCCCAGCCCAGAGTCGAACCAGCGACCTGAGGCACCCACCACCTAGCAAGACTGTCAAACCAGTGCGTAAGTCCACTCGGCCACGACTTCCCTTATATATATATATATATATATATATATATATATATATATATATATATATATGAGAAGTATACATGTAGATGATTAAGTTATATCTATGAGAAGTATATTATACATGTAGATGATTAAGTTATATCTATGAGAAGTATATTATACATGTAGATGATTAAGTTATTATAAGTATATATCTATCAGAAATATTTTACATGAAGATAATTAAGTTATTATAAGTATATATCTATGAGAAATATATTATACATGAAGATTATTTAAGTTATTAAGTATATATCTATGACAAATATATTATACATGTAGATGATTAAGTTATTAAGTATATATCTATGAGAAGTATATTATAAATGTAGATGATTAAGTTATATCTATGAGAAGTATATTATACATGTAGATGATTAAGTTATTAAGTATATCTATGAGAAGTATATTATACATGTGGAGGATTAAGTTATTAAGTATATCTATGAGAAGTATATTATACATCTATGTACATGTTAGATGGATGTGATGCAGGAAGACCAACACAAGACACCACTTCCTCCTCATCATCATACATTTTTTCCTTACTGTTGTACTAGACCTACATGTTTTAATTACAATTACTTCGTTATATAAAGTTAAAGGGACGGGGTATTAGCTGTGAAAGTGATATGGCAAACATTTTTTTCTCAAAATCTTTTGATGGCAAAGGAATATATATATATATATATATAATGACCAATAAAACATTTATTTTAAGCAAAAACAAAAGAAACCTAATAAAACTATGTTCGATAGTCGTTTTTAGTGTGGAGAAATACATATAGGGAAGAATTATTGTCTTGCAAGACAGAATATCATGTTCATATGCCTGTTAAAAAGAGGTTAAAAAGTGTTTGAAATAATTAAATACTGGTTTTATTACTGAAATATATATAGTGGAATTTTCACTGAATTCAATTTTTTGCAAGGGCAAACTGCCTAAATTTGGTAGTAATTCTTACATAAATTATGAAAACACTGCACAGATTTGGAAAACTCAGAAAGTCAGATCACAATCTGTTAATGAAGTATCAAAACTGATGGATGCATAATATAAATATTGATAAATATTAATTATTCCTCTGAAATACTCATTGTATTTCAGAACCTGAACTTACACAATAACCTTTGTATGCAGTACAAATGAAAATTAATTAAAAAATATTAATTTTTTTCTAGCTTGATTTGTCATTGACAGACTGGTAATCTGCATTGGTAGATTTATATAGGAACAGTGAAGAGGGAGGGGATAAAAATGTTAAAGAAAATTTCTTAATTTTGATTACCAATCTATATTCATGGATTTCATTTCCACATTTTTTTTTTTACATGTATGATCAAATACTAGAAACAAGTAAAGGCAATTATTATCCAAATCTAGAGGTTCCTGAGTATAGTTCTTTGTATGTACACAGGTGTGAAACGATTTCCTGGATAGCCAGGTGTGTGCGTTCAGGTGCGAGATGATTTCCAGGATCCCAGTACTTTACATTCATTCACACATCAGTAAGTCAGTCTGCATAAACATAAGATAATTATAACTATTTTGTGATTACAAATTACTATTATAAGAAATAATAGACTTTGATTTGTCATTACTATTGATTTTAACACTCAACTAATAATTATTGGCATCTGCATATAGTCGAACTGAAGATTTTTCTTAATTGTCAGCAAATGTCGAAAGCACAGGAAAAAAACACAATCTTGTATTAGTAATCATGGACGAATGATTGCTGCTAAAAACATGGCACAGAAAATATCACCGGATAAACAATACGTCCTCTGTTAAACTTTGACTTCAAGTTTTTACTGAAAGGCCACTCGCACATTTATTTGATACTTGTGTATTTACAGGGGAGAATCCTTTGTAGTTCTTTTTATTAAAAATTGAAATTTAATATGTCAGACACCTATGCAGTCACATGGCAGAACAGCAATGATAATCAATAAATCACAAAATACTCTTGTGATTTTTTCTGAAAAGCAAATACTCAATACATTGATTTCTGGAGCTCTGATTACTATGAATATTGTTTTATGGAAAACTTTAAGCAAAATTTCTCTCTCAAAATATACAAAATCTCTGGTTCTATCAACATCCGATGAGGCCTAAAATTAACCTGAATCCACTTGCAGTATCAAGATGGACCTCGAATTTTCTCAGCCCCTGTCTCCCAAAGTCTTTAAACTGTCCCTGATCTTGCTGTTGTAAATATAATTGTGTGATTATTATTTAATCCTGCTTTCAAACACAAAAATTCAACCATGTGAGTACAGTGAAAAATGGTGCAGACCGGGATTCAAAATTAAATCATTTTTATTTTAAGTCAGACTTGTAGAAAAAACATGATAACATTAGCTAAGCTCTAAGGGGCTATTTCTAAACTAAATATGGTCATAAATACACTACAAACCAATTACCTTCATGGTAGAATACATACAAGGTTTAGTAGTATTTATGATTTATGGTGCATACAAAATTAAGATGGTAAAAGATCACAATACAAAGGTATCAGAAGGCTACAACAAAGGGTTGAATTGAAAATTTATGACTAAATTCTAAAATGAAATAGAGATAATGTTGGTTACTATGTTGTTCGGATTAAACTGTGGTGTTATTGCTCAATAACGGTTTCAATTTACAGCCATAAATATTCTCTGATATGTAAATAAATTAGAAGTTTCCTTCGCCTGTTTTTGTTGTACAATAGAATTACACAATATCGTCTAAGAACAGCAGACAGATGTAAACAATGTATCCACTATCGATCTGGTGCTATAACCATTACCTTGTTCTGTAAAAGCGACGGACAAGCGACCTTCGCCATTCATTGTAAATATTCCTCTGGTATTCTTCCTCGGACGTCACGTGGGGAACTATAGGTTCGTGCACTGCACATCTCGCCTCCGCCATCGATACCTGGGGAAAATAAAGTACAAAGTCTTTGTCAACTGAACGATCTCGAACAACGAGCTCAGCACCCTTCTGTGTCGTCCGTCTGTTTATGCTGTGTTGGAGGGCTATATTTGGGATCGGATATGAATTACTACCAAAACGAAATGCAGAAATTGTGTTCAACGAATTCATTTTCTTTTCCATCATATTTGATATATATAAATGTAATTATTATAGATATGAGATCTGCATAGATACTTTCATCAAAGTTTTCAATAAAAGAAGAATTCCCATTTCTTCGTTTTAGGAAAAATACAAGTTTATGAAAAAAAAATTTTACATCATAGTCACATAAAAGCTTTGTATTAACGATTTTCAAGTTCTCCTATGCGGAAGCTTTTCTATAACGTAGAATAATGCAATTTACTCTCCATGCCAAAAGAAAATTATAGAATTTAGCATCATGCATTGATACTCTGCTGCATCTGTCGATAGTCTGTGTTACGTAAACAACATCATCTCGAGCTTCTAATGCAGTAGGACTCTGAAATGCAAACCTGAAAAGATCAATTCGGGCAATCAGGGTAACAAAAGGCAACGATTTTTCTGGGAAAAGTTTAAAACCTGAAATTTAATTTATTTAGGGCCTATATGTATCCTAAGAACAATTTACAATAGTGCTGGGTATCGTTTGGAAAATTTTGTTACGATACGAATTGAAATACCATATGAGATACGTATTGACAATACAATATAATCTTACATACACTTAATTTTGCATTAAATTAAATAATAATTAAAATAAAGCTTAACCTTTTCCTTTTGTTTCATTTCCATGATTAGCTTGAATTACTTTATCATAAAAGACAATTGTGCATTTGTTTATTATTTATTTGCTTTATCAATATTGTTATTAATGTTAATTTTTTTCTTTACGAAAACAAGCCCTAACCAGCTCCTGTTATCTTTCCCTTAGATGGCGCCACAGGAAAATGCGGTCCTCTTTGTAACTAGCTTGCATATTATCGCAATTTTACCTTATCACATGTAAACAAATCGCTGTCATATTCACATGTGAAACATGCCGGAGACTTGTTGTTGCATACCTGGGTGTAGTAACAGAGGCGGACACGCTTTTCCGTCAGATCAAATCAGGCGAAAATCTTGGATTCATGCAATTAAGCAAGGAGAAACCCGTTCTCAAAGCTGGGAACCTTCTGTCTATGCCGTAGTGTGCAGATCGCATTTCAAAGAAAGCGATTATTTAGGGGAGACTATTCACGGTAAAATACTTTAATATCCCAAAACTATTTCTTCATATATAATGTATTATGCACGAGAAACTGTAAGATCAAACAAGGCAAATAGTGGTAAGGCATCAATAAAAATTTAAACACAATGTGATAAGTTTTGCCGAATCCCATGAATGTTATAATATTTTTACATATCAAGAAAACTTCTGATTATGTCAATTTGTGTTTTTATTTGTCATCAGCGAAAGTGGGGAAATCAATTATAGATAACATTTCTTGGTATTCATTTAATACAATGACAGTGCACCTTACTGATTTTCCCTATGAGAAACATGTCTTATAAGTAGGAAACTGTCGTTAGTAAACATCTGGCATCATAAATATTTAATATGTTAAATGAGCTCAACTATAGTGACTGATGACTTTCTACTATAGTGACTGATGACTTACTACTATAGTGACTGATGACTTTCTACTATAGTGACTGATGACTTTCTACTATAGTGACTGATGACTTTCAACTATAGTGACTGATGACTTTCTACTATAGTGACTGATGACTTTCTACTATATTTCATGTTGTGAATGACATCTAATCTGATAAATCGCACAAAGAAAAATATTACCAAATATAATAAACAGTACTTAATTAATTACTTTAATCCTCTGTCCAAACTTCATTTAACTTTGGTTACATATCCCTAGTAAATATCAAACATTGAATTGAAAATAAATTAGAAATATATATCAAAACTGATGAATGTAATTATTATATTTTAAGGATGTACACCATTAAGTAAGCGGTTAAAGAAAGCGGCAGTACCCAGCCTCTTCGAATGGACAGATCCAGCAAAGTCAACGACGGACAAAGCTAAGACAAGGGGCAAGAATCTGATTATGTGCTTCATATAAGATATTTTCAAGATACTGAAACTCAAATCCTCGTGCATCCATAAATGAGTATAGACTAACTTTGCAAACGATACCGCCTGAGTACATGTTCGTAGTGTATACTAGAATAGAAAATTTCATTAAAATTTATTGAAGCATATGCATCATTTAACGTTACTTGAGTTAGGTCAGGGGGTCATCGTAAGGTATTCTCCACCAGCCACATGATTCAATATGCAATACATCGGTAGGTTTAAGTCTGAGAGTATACAGAGTTTAGTGGGTTGAAATTGGATACTTAGTAACTTTCAAAAGATTAAGAATTTTCATATGCGATAAACAGTTTTGAAAAATTTACAAAAAGTTCCCATTTTCTCCCAGAATTCTTCTCATTACAAGTTTTTCCACTCGTCCCTCAGCTCGGGTATCATTTAAGCACCTTAAATTTTCACTATCATGAATGCAAAATATCTTTAAACGTGTGATTTTCTTCAAAATCTATCTGAATAATGATAGTTATAAGCCATCGCTTAGCAACGTTTTTGTTGGACCGCATTTTCCAGTGGCGACCTCTATCCATACAAGATAAGATAACTTGAGTCTGGTCCCGAGATTATGAGGTAGATCACTGTTCATTACCTTCACCTTTTCATGAAGTTGGATTTTTAACTAGATAGAACAATGGTGAAGAAGAGCGGGCGGAGCTCGTCGATTAACCTGCGGAACAGCGGGATGCCTCTTCTGGTGATGGACTGCTGGGAGGAAAACCTGGCACCCAGCCAGATAAACGACTACAAACAGAAGCTGCTGGAATGTCAAAAGGCTCAGGAAAAGGTATGGGGTCATTGTGTTAAATCATCTCAACAGCAAAAAGGTCAGGGGTCATTGCGTTAATTCATCTCGGAAACATATTGGTACCATAGATGTATTTACAGGACTTCAGGGCCTCATTTTACAACAGAACTTAAGACTAAGATTAAAATTGCAGCAGAGTTCTAAAAACTCATCAATTTGATTAAATTTTGTGAGATTATACTTTAGATAAATATAAAATTACATTACTAAATTATTCTTATTCATAGTATGAATCACAATTTATACAACATAAAGAATAAAATGTGGCCCTGATCTAATCTAACTCTAGATATTTACGGGACCTCGCAGTCTCGATGAAAGGAGATATTATACTATACCATTCAGGTGATGGTTTTTTTTTTTTTACTCGAAATAAAAAAAAACCCAAATATGAACAATTACTGTAATTTCACTTTGCATTGAATGATAAAATACTAAATCTGTAAAACTTTATAACATCAAAACTAACACACTTTTAACTGATAATTGAACCCATCACAGTACAAAGGACAGCTTCAGTCCAAATAACAAACATAAAATCAGTAATCATAATCTGCTCTGATTCAATTGAATTTTTATAGTTTTATTTTTACTAATCAGTAATAGATTGAAAATGTAAACAAATGAAAAAATTTTTGAAGAAGGAAATGCAGAACAATTTCAATCTATGGATGATCCTTTGTCAAACACATACATGAACAAGATTGTGTCGATTTGCGGCAGATATGAAATGCTTCTGTGTGAAATCTGATAATGACGTCTTTTGTTTACAGGTAAAGGAAGCTCATCGACTGGCTCAGCTGGGTTTGGCGATTGTCACCGTTTTGGATGATCCCAGGAAACCAGTTCCTCAACCTACCCTGCAACAATTACGACCAGACCTGATAAAGAGCCCTCAAACACCGCGGACTCGGCCCAAGGGTGAGTAGCAAGTCCCCCCCCCCCATTACCAGTTTTACCCTGTCTATACATAGGGGGTCCACACACAACACAGTCATCCCCAGGGTGAGTAACACACCTCAATCTTTGTTTTCAAAACAAAATACTAAACTCTCTATAATGAGCATCTATCATGATCAGTGATTTTTTTAGACCCATTTTGGGTCCGAATTTCGGCCCTTTCCCCTCCTAAAAATTACCAATTTTTTCCCAATATAGCTTGCATTTTTCCCAATAATAAAATTATGAAAGGAAAACGTATTTAAAAAAAAAAATAAACATTCGATGTGAATTATATACATAAGATTTAACAAAGAGTTATGGTAATGATGACTTGGATAGAATAGTTGAACATTTTGGAAGGTTAAAGAAAATTAGATTTGTAAAATAAAGATAATACAATGTTTTTTTTTATTATTATTTTTTTTTTATATATATATATTCATTTATTTCCCAGAGCCTACTCTATAACAATTTTAAAATAACTAACTAATATAATAGGGCACATGCCAGGGATGGGGCCCTGACTAAGCTCCCTCAATATATAACAAAGTTTTTACTAAAGTACCACGCAGGGTACATATTAACTAATTTAGATGTACATTCATTGAATACATAAATTTCATTGCGTGTCAGAGTAATATTGTCATAGTTGACATTTAAATATATAGGTTATACAGTATTCATATTGTATGATGATCAATGTAACAATGAGTTTAGTAGATTACAACAGTACCATAATGTTAGATATAATAAAGCTAGGGATTTTCTTAAAACATAATACCACTCATGCTGCCTCAGGGTCCACACAGGGTCCACACACACACAAACTAGAGTCCAGAGATGACCCTAAGGCAGCCTAGCCGGGAGACCATTTTCTCCCAGTAGAGGTGGATTTATATCATACGTAAAACTACATTTACATAATTAAATACATGTTGTACGTGAACATATCGATTACAAATAAATACAGACATATGAATAGTAAGAAATATATGTAACTATATTAATTAAAAGTATGTTACAATACTGATAATGTCTCGCACGTTGATTTAATTTTATTGAAGTTTATCCGAAATTCCTAATATAATGTCTATATAATTCGAGTCTGAAAAATAATATTTACTTTAAATATATTCTAATTACCAATGAAACAGATTTGAAAAATTATGGCTTAATTAAAAACTTTCCAATTTTCTATCAACAAATTTTTATATGTTACAATAAATGTAAACAGAGACAAATGCATTTATCAGCTACAGAATTCTTACAACAACCAATATGGAATAATAAATTATCCACATATAAAGGTAAGTCAGGCCACATTTAAAAATATGTTTGTTTCCCCTCTCCCGACCCTAAATTTCAGAGGAAGGTCGGTAGGTAGGTAAAAAGTTTTTTTTTTTAGCTAGCAGAATTTTATTTATTATGAAATTCCCATAACCATTAACAATGCCCGATACCAAACGTCGTGAAGCACATCATCCATGTTTCCTCATCAAACTCGTATAGTCAGTTCTCGCGTAAATTCTGCTTTGATTGCCACGTTTTGCAATTAGGAAAGGTGTCGATATTTCGGACAGTACTTCATGTATTTTGGAAATGCTCATTATCTAACCACTAAACTTAGGCATTGGACTACATGTATACATATTGGTTGATTCAACGAAAATTGGGTTTCATCAGAATTTTCTCTGCTATTTATACCACATACTAACACTTAAATAAAGTTAGGGAGAATGTTGCAACTATGGACAATGGTGTTAGTTTTGGACACATGGTGTTATAAAATTGGTAAACTCGGTTGCTGTCTTTTATTTATGGTTCACTGACATTTTATGCTTTTGTTTTTTGCACATTATCTTAATTTATATATGATAGTGATTTTCATTATATTTTTAAATGATATCGGTAGATCTAGTTTACCAGAAAACGTTTCAACGGGACTTGATTTTGCCGATCAAACAAAATGGATGCTGACATCAACCAATCAGAGCTGAGTTACACATGTGCATATAATTAGGTGTTTTCCAGTTTGTAAATATAGCATTAGTTCAGAAATAAGTTAAATTGAGAATGCTTCTGGTTGACTGTCAAAAATATCGCATCCGTCCGAAATATCAACACTTTCCCCTACTGAAGAACACAACTTGCACACTGGATGCCCCGAATTCTCTTGTTTCCTCGCTCCTCGTATAGACAACATTTCTCCATCTCGATCTTGCAGATCACTAGTCCGCATTGCGAGCCGAATTCAATGTTAAACTCACTTGTAACTAATCAATAAAACAATCATGATTCTTGTACTTATTAATATCGATTAAAAGAAAATATCAATCCAAAATTCGATATTAAACAGAAGCCAACAATTGTAGTCAACCGAATTTTCACTGGCATTTGAGCAAACGAGTCTCGTGACTCAAAACAAAGCTTGACAGTTTGATAAAATGTTTTCAAGAGACTGTTTATGTGATGAAAGAACCCATAATATCGATATTAGTAAGTACAAGAAGAATCGTTTTATTGATTAGTTATGAGCTTAAAATTAAATTCGGCTTGTAGGTATTTGAAATCAGCCAGAGAATGCCGCCTCCAGCTGGAGGCAGCGAAATTTCTAGATTTCGGACCAGAACACCTCCTGTATTCGTATCATCATTATTTTTTAATTTTGGATTGAAACCAAAGAAGATATAGAAAATTTTTGTCATTATAAAATACTGATCTGCACCAGAAACGACCTTGAATTTTTCTTAAAATTAAAAAAAAAACTTCACTTATGGGTCGGTGTGAATTTTCAGACTCGGTCGGGCGAGGGGAAACAAACAATATTTTTATTTTGGCCTCACTATATTTCCCTGATTGGATTAAAAGTAATCTGCTCTATGTCAAAGATATATGCGACTCAAGTGGTCTAAAACCTGCTAAATTGTTTCTTGATAATTTAAAATACAAAAGTAATTGGATTTGCCAATATAAGATTTTATATTCAGTCTTTAGAGATTTATAAACAAATATGATCTTTCAATTGTTCCATTTATCATAAACTCTCCAATAATCCCTCGCTTTCAGTACGGTAACAAACTATTAGACTTTTAGCAAAGATATTTCAAAAATATTTTACAAAATTTTATGCAATAAAAAATCACGTACACCTATTTATCAGTCATTCTATGAAAGAGAATTTCATATTCAGTGTAAATCATCATGAGTAAAAATATATAGACATAAAATTGCAAATATTTTTGATAAAAAGGTTGCAGAGTTCAACTATAAACTTCTGAACAACTTGCTCAGCAATGATTTATTCTTAAGTAAATGCTGCCAAGATATAAGCAGTAAATGCAACTCATGTCCAAATGAAACAGAAAATTGTAAACATTTAATATTCGATTGTTCAAACGTCAAAGATATTTGGAATTTGATAAGTTCCTCATTAAAATTTGAAATTAGCTGGAAACATATTGTTATTGGCTTCTATCAGGAAACAAATAACAAAATATCAGTTCTTAATATTTTAATTTCTTTCATTGCTTATCGTATATACAAATTCAAAATGTTATGTAGACTCAATAGCAAAAATGAAACACAAGAAAGAGTTAAACAACATATAAAATATGAATTGCTAACATATCATAAAGTACTTAAGAAATGTAACACTCATAACTCGAATTATATAGACATTATATTAAGATAATATAATGTTTGATATGATTTTAAAACTTATTTACGATAAAATTGATTTTTCCCAATTTGACTGAAAGGTCGACAATTTTTCCCAATTCGAAAACCACAGGACCCTTGTAGAAAATGTAGAAAAATCACTGATGATATATAACCTTAATTTTTTGTGAAACCTTTTAAACATATTAGACAATAGATTTTGATTATTAAAAGTGAAAAATAAAATAAGGGGAAAAATCGTGAATCAGTCCCTTTAAAGACTTGAGCGTACCAATGGCTTTGATAAGTTTTCATAATGAACACCAATGGAGATTCTTATTTTACATGAGTCATCAATAATTACATTAATTCATTTGACAACTCTCTTGTGAAATCAAATTTCCCCCTATTTTTATTTAATATCATTAAATCATAGGCAGTATTATGGGGGGGGGGGGGGGGGGGGGGTCTTTGTAGAAGCCAGTAATTGGCGATTGCTCATCATCTACTTGTGGCAAATTCTCGACTCTCTTGTGAAATAAAAATTTTCCCCTATTTTTATGGCGTCGAGCTTTGCTCGAACGGCATCTAGTCAGCGTGTACGACTGAATCAGCTGAAAAGTTTACGCGACCGAAGGTGTCAGACTATCGATGCTTCCGCGGAAAAATCCCGCGCTTTTTGTAATGGCGTATGAATATCTGTACTGTTTAATGATTTACGACATTTTAAAGTTGTTAATGAGAAACAAATGAAAATTATCACATTGATTTACTTTAACATAAAAACTTTCACAAAAAATAAAAACAAATCAAATAAAAATTCCAATTTCAATGCGAACTACATTTGCAAAGTCACGTGATGTCTGAAACGATAGCGTGTCTAGACGAAGATAGCGTGGGTTTTGTTTGTAAACATTGCGTGCTGTTGGCGAAATTTAAACTGAGAAATAGTGTATCGCGGATTATTTATGGTCATTATATTTTAGGGTAGGTAATGTTTATTTGACTGTAGCATTCTCAGTAGGGTATTAACGCATCTGTAGGTTTGCAAATCATTGGTCAACTCGGTATATAAACACTGGCACGTGTTAATGTTATTGTAAACAAACCAAGCGCGGAAGCATTCATTATTATAAGGCTTTCAAGTAAAGGTTTTTGTGGAGGTAAAAGTTACTGAATTAACAATTTTTTTTTAAATCTGACTAGATTTTCATCTCTTGAGATGCTAGCAGTGATATATACTACAAATGGTCCATAGTTGTTTACATTGTTGCAAATATTTCTTATTAAAATTTTGGTTTAAAACTTATTTCTTGTTTTTATTATGTTATCAACAAGTACATGCAATGCTGCCCTTTACAACTATTAAAAGGAGAGTTCTCACAACAGTTGACTTTTTCACTAAATATCTTAATGCACAAATTTTCAGTTCTTTGTGAATTACATTTGTGCCAAGGATTGTAGAGTACTCCCTTGGCTAGCAAAGATGTGTGAATAATTGAGAGCAATGGTTGATCACAAAAATCTTCATTATTTAATAACATTAGATATTGTAAATAATCCTTTGAAAAATATTCTGAAGAAATGAATGGAATTGTAAAAAAATATATCTGTAATTGAATTTTTGTGTGAAAAGAGCTACTGTACAGATGTATTAGAAGCATTATTCCTGTATGAAGGATAAATATTCTTGGTATTGCTTGAATTCAAAGCTGTATGTGTGTTTTTAATACATGTACAGCTAATCTTCGTTATCGGGAATATGTAAATAGAGTTGCCAGTCCAAACCACTTCTTTTTTGTGTGTGTGTTATCCTTGTTATCGCAAATCCTTGGATATCTCAAATTTAATTTCAGTCCTGTTGAATTTGCAATAACAAGGTGTGACTGTAGTCAATGGCATCAAAATATTCACAGGTAGAAGACTCTCCATTGAGATTTATATAAAGCTATATCTACTCTGTGTACATACAATAAGGGATGAAGCATTGATGAACTGGACAGTACATAGTTTCATTATAATCTTTGCTTTCTTAGCACGACGCCATTGTGGCCCTTCAGGCCTTTGATTATTTATCACTAAATGATAGATAGTATAAAATGAGATTCTTTGTAGAAGAAGGCAATTGGCGATTTCTCGTCATCTACTTGTGGAATTCTCTTCCTACTTTCAGCTACGATACATTAGATTGAAAAGTTTCTAAAAGTTTTGATTAAACGGAATCACAATTGTATTCAATTATCAAGATTGTTTTTTATGTTTATTCATTGTTTCACGGGAAGTGAGCATTACTTTATGTTAGTATATCTCTCCCAATTTTGTTTTGGCATCATTAATATTAGTGGCAGATCCAGGATTTTCGAATATTGAGGGCTCACATGTGAAATCAGGTACATGTATTAGCCAAAATACTTGCTAGCCATTTTGGGTGCCAAATTTGGAGTTTTACTAACATTTTATTATAAAACTAGCATTTTGTTAATATTTTGTGTGCAGGGTTTGAATGTTTTTAACGTTTATCATCTATACATGATGCCAGTAATGCCTTGTAAATTTGTGGTGAAAAAGATGGACTCCCCGCAAAAAAATCTGCTACTGATTATGTAGATATAGTCCAGAGTCTAGTACTAGTGATATTACGGACAAATTTCCCAAACAAAATATTCATGTAAGTATACGGAATCTTCTGTTAGATTCCATCTGAGTATAACTTCTGTACTTTGGGTTTCTTTCTTTTCAGAATCTCAGAGGCCCACCAGTCCAGACATTATCTTTATTGGAGAAAGCCCCCCAGTCCAGAAAACTCCGCTAACCCCCACCCAGATGCCTCAAGTCCGCACACCTACCACCCAGACGCCTCAAGTCCGCACACCTCCCACCCACACACCTCAAGTCCGCATACCACCAGCTAGCCAAGCACCAGCTTTACCAGCCGTGCCACGACAGCTGGTCCAAACTCTTCAATTCCCAGGTGCACAGGTAAACTCCCTGGAAAAAATAATGTTAGTTGCACAGGTAAAGTCCATGGAAGTAGTGTTAGGTGCACAGGTAAAAGTTAATGGGAAAATAATGTCAGTGCACAGGTAAAACTTTATGGGAAAGTAGTATCTATCACAGCCATTTTGACCGTGCCACTAATTACCCAAATTAACATCATTATAATTATAAATCTCGTCAAAGCCTTGTGCTGATGTGGTTTTAATAAGAATAGACATAAAAGACAGTTGTATCAATATAAAGACTTGTTATTAGCATAATTTATGTACTATAATGAATTATTATTGATAGAAATTAGTATTTGAGTCTCTAAATCGTTATGGGTCCTTTTTCATCCATTTTGGTAATTAGTTGCACTGGTCAAATGGCTGTGATAAGTGAAAGTGCAGACGGTTGTACAATTTTCAGTAACTTGGAGCTGTTACAGACTTCAGTTTACAGTGATTGTGTTTCATTGCAGCAGCTACACAGATTCCCCTCATACCAACAACAAGCACCTGCAGTTCAGATACAGGGAAGCAACATCAGAGTCATTCAGCAAAGAGGCAGTGAGTATCCCTCCACCCTCCTCCCATACCTCTCTCCCCCCCCCCCCCCCCCCCCCCGTCCATTGTCCCATCCCCCACCCCCATAGTATCTGAGAGCAGCATCAAAGTCATTAAACAGAGAGGTGGTAAGCATCCCTCCACCCCACCTTCTCCCCCCCACTCCTCATCAACGTCATTCTGCAGGGATAATAATGTTCCTGTCTAGACACCCACATCACCAAGATTATAGGACTCATTACACAAATTACAGGACCCTATACACAATTATGTGACCCAATAACACCAATTATGTGACCCAATACATAATTCATGGGACCCAATAAAAGAAATTGTGACCCAATACATAATTCATGGGACCCAATACACAAACTATGAGACCTGATACAGAAATTGATGATTTACAAATCAAGTTAGGATTTCATGTCAATTGACCTATGTATGTCTCCCCTCTTCCAAGGGGAGACATATTGTTTTCGTGCTTTCTGTCCGTCCGTCTTTCTGTCACTAAGTCTTGTGAATGCTTCTCCTCCTATATGGCTTATCGGATAAACCTGAAACTTTGTACAATGCTTTATTGCCATTTGTAGATGTGCATATTGCTGGGATGGGAGGATCCAATTATTTTCCTAAAAGTTATAGTGGATCTAAGAAGGGTGGAGGATGTAAAATAGCTTGTGAACACTTCTCCTATATGGCTTATCAGATAGATTTGAAACTTGGTACAATGCTTCATTGCCATTTGTAGAAATGCATATCGTTGGGATAGGAGGATCCAATTATTTTCCTAAAGGTTATAGTGGATCTAAGAGGGGTGGAGCACGTAAAAATCTGTGAACACATCTACAGTGTATATGGCTTATCAGAGTTCATAATGTCTATGTTCCTGCACATGCTTTTTCCTCCATACCATGCAGTACATTTTGGGAGCACTTCCAATTAGGGGGGCTGGGGAGGCATTTGTTTTTCTAAAAACGATCTCTAGTTTTACCAAAGTTATTGCCCTTTAACTTTTAAAATTTCTAATCAATTGCTGTTTTCCAGACTTATTTTGGCTATTCTTGTAGAATGTAGTTAATATTTGGTATGTCTTTTTATATTGAAGACTTATTGATCAAGTTGAACTTTCATATTGAATGATTGACCTATTTTCACCAAAGTTATATCCTTAGACTTTGGGAAAAAATATCTATACTAAATTAATTACAGTTTTTCGGCCTTTTTTCATTTTTTTTTTTTATATTTTTCGCTGTGTTTACAGATAATGGGCCAATTTTTTTTTTATCTGCGCTTGAGGATAATGAGCTGATGTTGGGTATGTTTTGTGATCTTGATGACTTTCGGATCAAATTCCGAGTTTTATCAAGAAATGTCTATCAATTTGAAAGTATATGAGGGGATATACATTGAGCCTTTTCCCAACGGCGTATTAAATGGAGTGTGTTGGTGTATGCTGGTGTGAAGAAAATGCAGGTTTATCATCTCATAAACTTTTTTTTAAAAACATGAAAGACATTTGTTTTATTTACTTTTTCTATTGTATTTACCTTGTTTCATGCATTGTTATTTTGTTATGTTTTTGCATTTTGTTTTGTTATTCAGCATTTGAAATTCAACAAGCATTGCCATTCCATGGTTTCCACTGTGATGTCACAATCAATAATGTTGAAAATATCACGTTTTGATTGTGGCGTCATGATTTCCGTATGCAAAAATGAAAGTATATGTACAGATGAGAAAATAGGCTTCATTTTTAGTTGCTAACAGTATTATGGAGAAAACTGTGTGAATAGAACTATGTCACTTGACCTATTTTCACCCAAGTTATTGTTATTTGATTTTGAAGATTTCTAATTTTTTACTGTTTTATGGATTTTTATTCTGGTGTTCATTATCAGATTTTTATTCAGATGTTTTTTTAATTGATAATTAGATTTTTAGTGTGTACCTTTACAATGATAACTTACAGAGATTTTTGGTGAAAAATCCTCAAAGCGTGATGTCCAATATAATAAATTTCACTTTGTAGTATTTTGACTTGCTTTCACCAGAATTATTACCCTTGGACTAAAAAATGATATTTTTTTTCACAAAGGCATTCATTGATGAACAAATAATTATCCTTAGTGTGGCTTAGTAATGTTTTATTTAAGCGATATTAGCTGTCATTTTGGTGTCGAAATTTTTTTGGTAAATTTGTGGTTTACTATTTTAATGACGGAAAAGGGTAAGGTACAAATGAATATAAATTGTTTTTAATATTTGTGTTAGAAAACCTACTCAGGGACTCCGAATGAAGAAAAATTACTGTCTTCCCCTACAAATTGATTTATGTATGATTCTCTATATTCAATAGAACCGAAATCTTTTATTTCGATGAAATCTTAATTAAGTTTTTACTACTGACTAAGGTTAAAATTATTTGTAAAACTCGTAATGGCACATTTTTACATCAAAGTAAATTTTTCAGGTTTAAAACTAGCTACATGTAATATTGCTGTGATTCTTTATATGACTCACCTTTAACTTTGATGTGTTTAAAAATTTAATGTAATTTAATTCTCTTCACAACTGATTCAGGAAAACAAAATTACCAAAGTAATTTGTTTTTCTATTTGCACCAAATGTATTTTTTACATCCTTGGTCTTTTAAATACAGTCAAACCTTCTTATCTCTAACTTGATGGGACCGAGAAAAAACTTCAATATATCCGAGGATTTGAGATATCAAAGATAAAAATGCTAAAAGAATAAGTGGTTGGGACTTCCACATCACTTCGACATGTCCATGGTATTCGAGATGTCAGTGTTCGAGATTCCGAAGTTGAAATGAAACCAAAGTTCAAATGAAGCAATTATATCCTATTGTCACACCTAGCTGCTTGAGTTCTTTACACTGTTCAATCTTAGAAGAACTATGTTTTCCAGAGAATGTCAGATGGTACATAATTTACTGTATATTGAGTAAAAATCATGACAGTACTATTTATAAATGCATTTTCTTTTGTGAACATTAACAGGCAATGTACAAACACTCCAACATCTCACGCCGGTACAGGGGACGTTCGGTATTGGGGTCAAGAGGTCAGCACAGCTGCAGCCAGAGGACATAAGTCCAAAGCGCAAGAGAGTGGAGGCAGACAGTGAAGGTAATTATATGCAGTCTTAAACACGAGAGAGTGGAGGCAGACAGTGAAGGTAATTATATACAGTCTTAAACACGAGAGGGTGAAAACGGACAGTAAAGATGAAAATATGAGGCAAAAATCCTGAATAATCCTTAATAAAACATAATAAAGATGGGTAGGGAAGATAAATCTATGAGGACAATGCCAGTCACAGGAATATTTGTTTGTTTTATGTCCCGTTGAGAATTTTTCACTCATATTGAGTAGTCACCAGTTGTAAGTGAAGTACTACAAATTTAGAAGCAGATAAAAATTTGAGATCAAAACTGTTTAACACAAGAATGGACAAAAGCAGTAAAAATCCAAAAGCAAATGAAAGCTCTAGTAGTAAGGCATAAATGCAGGTAGGTTTTTATTGCCTTCGTGACCAAACATTCAGACTTATGGGTTGAAAAAAAAATGTTTTAATTTTTGGCCAGAAATATAAATGTTAAAATTCAATAAGGATGAACCTTTTTTTTTGACACAGCTAAGCTACATGCAGTGTTAATATCCACAGGATTTAATCCATTTACTCATCTTTTGTCTGTAAATGATGAAGATCTCAGTACTTGTAAATAGAGACATGATTTCAGTAAATGTTTGCTTAATTCAGGTCTCGTGTAGAAATATTTCGTGAAAAAGCTTCCTCCTATGAGATGAAAAAGTAATTTGTGTGACCAAGCTGACAGTAGCTATGACGTTTTTTCTTCTCAGACTGCATAAGTGTTAGTTTTGGGGAAAGTTTGCTAATATAACACAATCATGTATGTTTTATCCATAGTGAACTGGGTTCCACTGGATGAATTTTACTATGGAAAGAGTGAGGGAGATCCCACATACAATGAAGAGAAGAACGAATTCAGGTTCAAGGTCAGTGTCTGAAAATAGTATGGCTATTTTAAGTAAATTCTCTTTCATGGCAAAGTTAATTGAAGCCAATGACCATGTTGTAGATCTCTAGTGAGAAGCATGAGAAGTCTATATGCCAGTTTTTATCTTGTAAATCTTTTTAATTTTTTTTTTTTTTTGAAAATATTTAGAGCAGATGTTAGTGGGACTGTGTATGGTCTTACAGAATTTCTTCATCATATTTTAGGATATTATAGGACTTCATTGACAAATTACAAAGTCTGAATCAAAAAATATCTCAAAAATGTAGATGACGGATTACTCAATACTTTCAGACCTTTGATTATATTGTGATGTGATGTTCAATCTTTACAGTGTTGGTATTGCAATAAAATGTTGTATAACAACATCAAGGCCATGATGCATATTCAAGGACATATCGACTCCAGCAAACAGCAGAATATTGATCTCAGTGACCTGACGCAGTGTAAACACTGTTACAGACAGTTTGATACGCCGTTCGAGATGCAGACTCATGTAGAGAAGGTAAAATGGACACTGGAAAAGAATCCGGGTCACTTCATGTGTAAAGTGAGACACTGAAATTCCGCTTCAAATACATTTGCTAAATTGTCTAATAATTTGAAGTTTTATTAGCTAAAGAGCATTTCTTGAACTGCATTCATCTATGAATATATATGTGATAAATTCAATGAAGCAGAGAGAGAGGGATCTTGCTCATTTAAGGGTGAGGTTTCGGTTGGGGGGGGGGGGGTAAGATTTTATTGGCATAGTGAAAATTTAAGAATTTCACCTTTATGATTTCCGTATATGTACTGTTGTTTGAAATAAATGAATGCTTTTATTCAGACATATGTAAAACAGAATAAGATCATTTCTTAAGATTAACATTAAAATTGTACTTACATAGTACACTGATTTCAGAAATTCATTTAGAAAAGAAAAACAAATTAAGACAAAAAGACAAGGATTTTACAAAACACATTTAGATATCTGTTGTAAAACACATTTAGATATCTTCTATACAACACATTTAGATATCTTCTATACTACACATTAAGATTAGAGAGATAACATTTAAGAAATGAACAGCACTTTTGAGCTGTTCATAGTCAGTATGAACAGATTTGGATTTGAGTTTGCCTCAAATCCAATTTCGTTCATATTGACCATGAACAGCTCAAAAATGCTGTTCATTTCTTATATTTATATTCATTTACTAAATCACCATTTGTTTACATTGCTTGAATAAGTCAGGAAATATTTTGTTGGATAAAACAAACTCCTAAGGTCCACCAATGTCACAGTCGTATCGTGACATACGTCAAAACATAGACATGATGTCACACTTTGTCCTGCCTTTTAATGTTAACATTGCACGGTGCACTGTATTATGGAGCTAGGAGATCACAAGATTGGGGTGATGATCCACATAAGACCACAATATTAATCCAGGGTGTGACTTTGCGAGATCTTTGGAAGAAATGTTGTATTTTTTCAAATCATTACACTTTCTCAGTCGCGCGCTTTAAACTAGTTCATAATCCGTTCATAGTCAATATGAATGGATTGTGTCATGTGCTGAAATTAGTTGGTTCATAGAGGAAAATGCGATATGTAATATAAATATAAATCTTTGTATACATTGTGGTACAGCTGTACATACAAAGTGTGTGTGCTGTGTCAGGTCTATGCCTTGTAAGTAACAATACATTTCTATCTGTTCTGTTTATATACACAGTGGGTATTTATATATTTTGAAATTGCTATATTGTAGGTACATATGAACAATGTGAGCATGCTATATTGTAGGTACATATGAACAATGTGAGCATGCTATATTGTAGGTACATATGAACAATGTGAGCATGCTATATTGTAAGTACATATGAACAATGTGAACATGCTATATTGTAGGTACATATGAACAATGTGAGCATGCTATATTGTAGGTACATATGAACAATGTGAACGTACTGATGTGTCGCATTTGTGAGCGAGATCACCAGTCCAGACAGGCTCTGATGACCCACATGAGAGTAAACCACAATGCCTGTGAAATGCCTTACATCTGTCAGCTTTGTAAATTCAGGTCCTCGATGTACAGTGACGTCGTCGACCACTTCAAAAAGGTAAACTGAAAGTAGAAAGGCCTCCATCTTCTATTCTCTGGCAAAACTTTTCTTCCAGGTTGTAGGATTCAATGTGAGATTTAGATAGATTTGGATACTCATTGTGGATGTCTGCTATCATGGGAAATGGGCTGGTAAATTTACTGTCAGTTTTTCCATGGCCAACCTTACCCCGGGGGGAAAAATTCATCGTAAATTAATAAAATATATGTTATATTAACTATTTATAGTCAACACGCTTATTAGGTGACTGCGTAATCAGTGCAAATTTCTCCCACGCTTAAATAACCACTTGTAAAGTAGCTAGTACAGGGATGGTCTCAAGATGAATATTTCAGTTAACTAGTACAGGAATGGCCTCAAGATGAATATTTTAGTAAGATAGTGCAGGGATGGTCTCAAGATGAATATTTTAGTAAGCTCTTTTGTACATAAATATTAAATGTGATACTGTGTCATTGATACTTTTGAGTAAGATAGATGTACAGCAAAACTTGCATGTAAATTGGTACAATTACAATTTTGAGCTTTTCCCATACTAAGTATAGTTCTGCAAACATCAAATAGGGTATGTTGATTTATATTTAGTACACAGGCTTATGGATCAGATAGCACTGAATATGAATTTCGCTGAAAGACTTAACTTTGATAGTGCTTCTCTGTAAGAAGACACTCAGCCTGACTAATTCGGTTTCAGAAACACGACAGTTCTCAACACATCCTGTGTCTGTACTGCCTGAAGGTGTTCGCGGTCAAGTTTGTGTCCCAGGGGTGGGGACAGACCCAGACGTACTACGGGCATCTTCTCAAACATCAGTCCAAGTCCAACAGCAAGAAGTGTACCTACTGTCGATTGACGTTCGTCAACCCCGCCGATTGTAAAACACACAAAAAGAGGGACCATGTCGCAAATCAAAAAGGCATAGGTACGTGTTCTCTGTCAAGAGGGAAATTTTTGTGGGAAATTTAATATAGCAAATTTTTGACAGAAAGGTTTTTGTGATTTTAGTCTTTGCAGGTGCTAAGAATTACAATCATTTGTTTTGTATAAGAATAAATTTCATTTTGACTGAAGCACACAATGTGATTGGATGATCGGTACTCATTGTACCAATTCGTATCATATTGAATGTTAATCTGTTAATGTAAGTGGTGTCGGTGGCCTAGTGGTTAGGCTGTCAGACTCTCGACCGAAAGGTCATGGGTTCGAATCCTGGCCACGGCAGGGCGGACGTTGTGTCCTTGGGAAAGGCGCTTTACACGAATTTCCTCACTCCACCCAAGTGTAAAAGGGGTACTTGGCTATAGACAGTGAAAGGTATTGTTAGAATGTTAGTGCTCTAGCACCTGTAACGGCAGCTTGCACTGTATGCTTCACAGGAAGCTGAGAAAGTTCTAGATTGATATAAGGTCTTCCGGGGTAATAATGTATTGTAAAGCATTTTGAACAGCATACGCTGGGAAAGTGCTATATAAAAACCAATCATTATTATAAATCAATCATAATCTGCCTTTCCGTGTCATATGATGGGTCTGGACGATGTCACAATACAGATTTTCAGGATATGTTGCCATAGCAATAATGCTTTGAGTCACATTTTTAAAAAAAATTCTATGTTTACATAATTGATAAAAATCATATTGGATGTCTAAAAAAGAAAATTAAAGAATGAAGCAAAATAACGAAATCGTAAACTTTGAAAGCATGTGTAGTAATATTGTACAGTAAATTCGATGTGACAATTTATATGTCTTGCCAGTTATGAAGCAATGATGTGTGATTTTAAGTAGTATACATGCCAAACTAAGTACTGAACCTTTTCGTTGTGCAGAATTACTTTTAGAAATGCTACCACACATATAAATACATAGAACTGAAGTAGCTCTCATTCTTCTGCAGATTCCAGTCGTATGTTTGAGCAGGACATGATGATCAAGGTTCAGGAGTCTGGCCTGTCCAGCAAGCAGGCTGTGAAGTCACTGAATGCCCCAGCGGTCAGTAAAGTGCTTGACTTCGGAGGGACAAGATTCCCATACGCTGTTAATTACAACAACTGTGTTGAGTGCAAGACGATAATGGGTACCCCCGACCACTTCAGGTAAATTGTGTTTACACCTGACCACTTCAAGTAAATTGTGTTTACACCTAACATCTTCAGGTAAGTTGTGGGTACCTCTGAAAACTATAAGGTAAATTGTGTACAGTTGACCACTTCAGGTAAATCTGACCTTTATCGGGTAAATTTGACCTCTTTTGTTAAATTTGACAACTTCAGGTGAATAGGACACAGTGTCCTGTGATGTGTGTAGAATATTGGACTCAGCTGAGTTTCTCCTGTGAAATATTTGCCTTTTCTTTGTCCATCTTATCATATTTTCAAATTCTCAAGAACTACTAGGCCAATTTCAACCAAACTTGGTGCAAAACATACTCAGGTGATTAAGATTACATAACATAGAATGTTTTGTGTCTCTATTTGCAACCTGCTGTAGTAAGGGCTGGTTAGTTGTTTTTTTTTAATTAGATGGGTCATTGTAAAATGAGTTTATCAATTTGATGGGTCATGGGGTAATTTTTTATTTTTTTTTTATGGGTGCTTGGTATATACAAAAGGCGCCTCCCGACCCCCCCCCCCCCCCCCCCCCCCCCATGTATTTATTTCTGGAATAGCCCTAACCAGCTGTCTTTGTGTTGCAGGAAGCACATTGAGTGTTCCATGTGTCGGTTTGCCACCAGTTGTAGTATAGCCTACGCTAATCACATGATGGGATTCCATTCGGGTCAGATGACCAGCCTCAATCTGAACATACCATGGGAACGACCAATGAAAGAGCCCATGCACTGTCTGTGTGGATTTGGGAGTCGCTATGGAAATAAAATTGGTAAGTTCTGTAATGGAGAAAACCGTGTCAAAATTGCAGTGTCATTTGTATCGTAGTTGCAGTTAAATACCATTTTGTACATGAACAGTCTTCCCAAAGAGCGAGTGCAAGAAAAAAAAAAAAAAAAACTTTATATAAAAACCATCTTGTTTTCAATTTTGATGAAATGAACACCATTTTTTTGATTTTATGAATATCTTATGGTAAACTTTTTTTCGATATGTAAGTATATAATCAAAAAAGTTGAATTGTGTGTTTAAAAAATTTCATATCCTTATGTAAAGAACAGATACTGTTGTGTTCAAATTACATATTTGTGCAATAAGTGGTGATAGAATTATTGAATTATTAAGGTATGCGTTGAACAGATTTGTAATTTTCATTTCATCAAAATTTAATTTTTAAAAATAGCTTTGGGAGATTTTCTTTAAAAGATAAGGGCTATTCCAGAAATAAATACATGGGGGGGTCGGGAGGCACCTTTTGTATATACCAAGCACCCATAAAAAAAAATAAAAAAAATTACCCCATGACCCATCAAATTAATAAACTCATTTTACAATGACCCATCTAATAAAAAAAAAAAACTAACCAGACCCACCACAAAAATATTTTTAAAAATGAAAACAGTACAAATCTCTCGAGGTTTTCGGGACAAACATTCTAGTCAATGACGCGGTAATGCCTGTGCGACGTTGTATCACAGTAGTTCTGAAGAAACGATGTCACATCAACAATCAAAGGCATCTATGGCGGGAATGTTGGAAAGATTGGGAGTCTAAACGATGCAGCATCATGCTATTATCATGAAATGGGTATGGATATGTTTTTCCACGAATCGTTCGTCTTCTAATGGAGCCCGCGCCCGGAGGCCTCTATATCACCATCACACCGACTGATAAATATAACGCATCGGTACCCTCGTATAAATCAACTAAGGTTTGCCTATTTTTATTAGAAAACGGAATACCTATTGGTTTCAAAATATTCCCAAAATCGATGCACTGTAAACTGTAATAATCTACAGAACAGAGTTTGCCGCCATCACGTCCAAAGGGACCCTACTAAACGCGCCTCTAATTTGAAGAGTGCCGTAATGGAAAGTTATGCGCTGCAAAGAGCGACAACTTGAATAGTTCTATGTTACTTCCGATTTCGAAAGCACGTTTTCAATTTTCCCTCCGACGTTTTGTAACCAACACGACATGAGCGACAATAAAAATATTCTGAAAACTCAACACCCACGTGGCACAAAATAAAACAATAGAAACTACCCACTACCCATAATAAATATTTTTTTAACAGTCCAACCACGGACCAATTAAAATATGAAAAAATACTACCACCCACACAAAAAAATATCATTTGCCGCCCGACCCCCCATTTGATCATTTCTGGAACAGCCCTAATTTTATATGAAATACATGTATAAAGGGGAAACCAAAACGAAAAGATTAAAAAAGCTCTTTTAAGACTATGCCCTCTTGCCTTAAGTCTCCAAGTTAAAAGAAAGCAGGGACATATGGGGGTTTTTGTCCTGAATTGAGATTAATTGATACTTGTGTGTTGTTTTAAATCATGATTGACTACTTTATGCAATTTTTCATTGGTTTACAGCTAATCATCTGGTGTATTGCACAAAGAGGTCGTGTTACAGCACCAAACCAGTGTCAGTCGTCAGAGAGGTCGAAGGTGAGGATATGATCTCGTATCAAATGCAGCTAAACTGGGCAGAATATTCAGGAATTAACGATTCTGTTGGTGTAATGAGCATTTAACTGGTCATTTTAATGAAACAAAAAATTGGGAACTTTTCAAGAAATTGGTTTGTATGTAATTGTAGTGTTAATAATTTAGCGAAATTCTGATTCCGAACTTTAGAAAATAATTAATAAGATACAATATACATGTATATAGAGTTTTTCATTTTCTTTTTAGAGCAAAACCTAATATTTCATTAAAAAAGATTTTTTTAAAATAACTTAGAAATTTATGGTTATGATGGTTGAATTTTAGAAATGAATACATTTTTTTGATTGCCTGATTGACCATATTGCATTGACTGTTTGATTCATTTTTTTTTTTTTTCCCCCAGTGATATTAGGTGTAAGAGGATATATTTATTTCTACATTAATGTATGTTGTTTACACAGCTTACAAAGATGAGGACCCCCGACACAAACCCGGGGCATCGCTGCTTGACGTACTGGGCTTAGTGAAGAAGAAAAATGTCACAACCAGTAAGTAAATCCCGCTGTGAGAAGGGAGAGAGGGGGGGGGGGGTAACAGAGAGAGTTTCTTTACATTAGACAGGTTTATAATGTTTACTTATTATTTTTCAACTTTTAAAATTTGACAAGATTGTCAATATTTTCACAAATTGATACTAATACATGAGATCAAAAGAATACTGTTCATTTCCATTGGAAGCCAGCACGGCTCACAAGAGCTGAATGGCAAGATACATATATTCATCCCATAATTTTTTTTTTCTATTTTCAATTGACTTTCGACTTCTCAGGATACAGTTGCAGTCAGAAACATGTGGAGTATAAATACTGAATGAAAAATTGGATGGTCATGTGACCTCTTCTTCTTTATTTAAAATTTTTACTAAGACAAACCTTTCTTTCCTAACTGTTTACGCATACAGAACGAAAAAAATGTGGATATTTATAGAATACTGTATACAGGGGAAAATATCCCACCCCCTACCACCGTTAATTTTCACCCTCGTCATCAGTGGGTGAATGAAAGACTCAATAAAACTGATTTTTCTCTTCTCTTTCTTGTCACACAACTGTGTCTGCACAAAATGAGAATTGGGTAAAAACCATCTCCTAGTGCAGTAAGGTGAAAATAACTGGGAAGGGGGGGGGGGGGGTATAACCGTGTATACAGTACATGTACATGTATGCCTTCAATGTACAAATGGTGAATTTACATCTTATATTCATAATATGGTGCAGATTTGATTGTGCCTTGTTAATTAATGACTTGTTGACTTTTTCCTTTCATCCTGTCTTGTTTTCCCTGCTCTCAGAAGATCGAGGTAGTCTCAACAGTGGTGAGAATTGGCTGTGACATCTTCAGTTCCTGCTTTTATTTTCTTGTTTTATTTGCAAATTTGAACAGCTTGTGACATCTTGCATTGAGACGCACTAGCTGTAGTAATATAGCTATTTTTTAACACTACGCCTGCCTGGGGCTGTGTTATGGTATAAGCTTGTTCGTGTGTTTGTGTGTCTGTTTATTTGTTTTTTACCTGGATCGTGTCTTTCATACTGTGTGAGGCCTCGGACTATCAGACCTGCTCAGCTGATGCATCGTTTGTTATGCATTAATGTTTTTTACAGTCCCACCTTAACAATGCAATGCCTGCTGACAGGGTTGGTGTCCTACAAAGCTATGCAAACAGATCTTTTCAAACAATTGAGACATTTCTTTTAATAATATTTTCACCCAGTAAATGTGTACTGAAAAAGTCGTTATTTATGCTGGGGGTTATGTATGGGTTTTTCCATGTCCAGCAGTACTTGGGGGGGGGGGGGGGGGGGGGGGGGGTGGATATATGTGATAACTGGATATGATATATATTATATCAAATATTCATAACAATACGCATGGGGGGGAAATTTACATACTTATGACATATAATGTGACTGCGTAATTAGTGTAAATTCTCCCTACATGAAAATAACCACTTTTACAGTAACCTAATATCCAGCTCAAGCTGTAGCTGTGTTGTGACCCAAATATAGATCATTGTGGCCTCCCATAATTTTATGGCTCTACATATCTAAATTTTGTCTGAATCATATCTTAAACATTGTAAGGCCTGGCTCCATCAATCCTGGTCTGCTGCTGTGTCTTAAATGGAAGGTGTGTTGTGATTTGAAAGTAGGTCATGGTGACCTACTTTTAGAATATTTTCCACAATCCATATCGAAATTGTTTCTGGGTCTTTTCTTTCACACTGTGAGGACTAAGATAATCAAACTTGGGAAGTTGACACATCTTGATGCTATGGTGGTTGTTTCTGGGTCTTTTCTTTCACACTGTGAGGACTAAGATAATCAAACTTGGGAAGTTGACACATCTTGATGCTATGGTGCTGCAAAAGGAAGGTCATGGTGACCTAATTTTTTAAACCAATGACTATGCTTAGTGAAGCTGTGTGTGGTTTGTATCTTGCTCATTGTGTAACCAAGGATCTTGTCAGTTGATGCAATTACAGCCTAAAGGTAGGTCACAGTGACCTCATTTTTTAACTAAATCACTATTGTTTTGACTTGAGATTGTTTTGAGAAATCCAGGCCTTGTTTAACTTTGTACTTTAAAATAGAGGGGAAAAATATTTTTGACAAGAAAACTTAATAGCAGTTAATTGTGAGTTGCACATTTTTCTGGTCAGATAAAGAGGGAAAATACCATAAGGGGTAGATGAATTCAAGTATTTTTTTCTTGCGGAAATCACGAGTTGCTGTAGATAAAGTGGAGTGTAGATGGACTGGAATGTAGATGGACTCGAGTGGGGTTTTTAATGTGGAAATCACGAGTTGCTGAATAATGTATCTAATTTTCATTGTATCATCACGAAAATTTTTAGGTGTATCAGACTGTTTTTTATAAAATACTTTACACCTGTCTTTCCGTCCCACATGGTTTCTCTTGCTAACTCTTCTACAATTCTCAAGCTTGTACTCTTATGATAGACAGGATGATACATCATAATCTAAGGTTGTTGGGATTTTGTTTCTCATCTCGTTTTTCATAAATGTCATATTTTTTTTCTGTTTCCTGAAAGTGTACATGCAGGGTATGTGTTCAACAACCCCCTCATATAGTGTTAATTCAAGCTAGAAGTTGTTTGATGCAGCATATTAGACTAAGACTGTGAAGTTTGTCAGGACTTTTTACAAGTGACAGCCACCTTACACTGAATTTTTTTATTTAAACAATATTAATTCAAATAATTTGATGGGATTGGGCAGCAGCAGGCTTAGCATATATAAGCTCTCTCCCTAATGATCGAACAGGATTTACCTGTACAAAATTGTATAACATGTAATACGCAACTTCCGAGATATCAGCTCTTCTGTGATGGAGGTACGTTCAGTGTTCTAATGAACGCTTCGGTGGGTACAAGATGTACATGTATTATAGACTAGCTATGTAAATACATACGGATAAAAGTAATGAAAGTGTAAATTTTGTTTATATTAGCTGTTGGGATACATTAAACTGACCATATCAAGAATAGTATCAGGCCATTAAATTAAATATGAAATTATTTTTTATTCCCTCTTCTGTGTGAGTGATATTTTAACCAAAGACAAATGGTGATAATCAATCTTTGTTTGAGCTATTTTATTATTAAATACTAATTTTATAAATATTGTGTGTCCCTGCAGTATGGGTGGTTGCATGGTGTCTGATAATCGGCCTATAAGCAATAAATGAAGGCAACGATAAGCATTTGTACCCACCGCGTGTGGACGATAGTATGTTTTGCGTTTCACTGTGCGTAAGAGTTCCACAAAGAGAAAGAACTATTGGGTAACTCAGAAATTGCGTATTAATTTGGGGTTTACATGTATGTAAGAAAATAGATGAACCACTGTATAACATTAGCACATAGTGCATTTCTGAGTATGATACAAGTAAAATATAGTATTGATGGTACTTCAATTTTTTGAATTGGTGAAATTAAGCATTCAAAGTTTAGGATATTCTTACAAGCTTTGAAATGAAGTTGAATATTAGTCACAATACTAAGGAAGTATTTATTGCACTGAGTTTGCTCTCTGTGAAGTTTTCCTTAACTATCGGGCCGTAAAACTGAGTCATTTTCAAATTCTTCTTTTAAAATTTTGAAAAAACAATGAAACATAAAATTAATTATTCTACATAATGGATTGCAGAGGCATGAAACATCATCTGGCCACAACCACATTAAGTTGTACTCCAATTATAAGTTGTTCTCCAGTTTAAGTTGTGCTTCAATATAAAGCGAATTCAACTTAATTGATAGATTATCATCCCCGCCCACCCCTCAAAAATTGGCCCGCCCTGATTTTTTTTTATTTTGCAAAACTTGTGATTTCCAGAAAATTTTCATGGCCAACTCAGGTATTTACACTTCTTGTTTACATTTTCGGTATAGCAACGTGAAAAGCCACATGAAGAATATGGTTTCTTGCATTCTTACGGGTGTAAATCTTGAAGAAGTTTGGTATTTTTTTGTGTTTGAAATTAAGCTTAACCTGGAATTCGTCTGAAATAAGCATAGACCTGGCATTAAATGAAGCACTTATGTTGACAACAACTTGTTTGTCATTAATATTTTTCTCAGAAAATAAAAATTAAAAAATAAAATCCTCCCACCCGCCCCATACTTTTTGGTGACCCTGGATGATAATCTACTAATTAAGTTGAATTGGCCTAAATCTACTAAATCTTGTAGATTCCTTACAATGTGCAGGTATTTAATATCGCAAAATGTCTCTTAGACATCAAGCTATGAGAACGTGGCCGTTATTTACATGTATTTCAGCAATATTTTAAATAAAAGCGAGTAATATTATTTCACGATTTTGTGCTTCTTGCTAGATTATGCAATAAGATATTTCTCGCATATATTCAGGTGTCTGTAGTAGTTTTCTACACATTATTCAATCTCTGTCTAGTGAATTTTTGTGCAGTGCATTTTTATTTTTTTGTCAGACTTGTGCACTGAAGCTTTGTTTCATCAGTAGAGTTTTGTATGCAGAAAACCAGGGTTGTGTATGTTCTTTGTTTGCTTCCTTGTTGTGTATGGTTTGATGTATTCAGGAGTTAAAATATTTTATTTGTTTTTCAATGTTGTAACATCTCTGCCTTAATATAAATAATATTTCATGTAAGAATGGCATCATAAACAAGTCAACTTTTATTTTTATCTCTCACTTGTCCTTGAAAACAACCATTTCTATCCAATTACCTATAAAAGTAAATTTGATGTGTTTGAACCAATTACTTATACATGTAGTTACTGGCCATAATGTATTCTGTTATATTTACATTTGCAATATTTTTGACAACTCGTAATGATGGCCATTTCCTCATGAGTGTGTTGCAGTTGTAAACTATGTGTGTATCAATATAGCATTTCTCTCTTTAACGGCTGGGAATTTTCTGAAAGAGATGAAAGTAGAATGGTAAGGAGGTACTCTACATCGTCATAATGGCTGACTTCCTTTTAAAACGGATGAAAATGTGAATATCAGCAATATTTGTCTATTCATTTACAAATTTTTCGCCTAGCTGAGTAGCTCACTAGGTTAGTACGTCGACTGCTGAACTGTAGATCATGTGTTCGAGTCCAGCAGGGGTATTAAATTTTTCTCAGATTGCTTTCAACTAAAACTGCATTTTCTGACTAAATAAAGTAAATTTGAAACTATTCAACTTCAAAATATTGTTGTACATATCCTCCACTTTTCATCCATATCAAATTTCTCAGGTGTAGCATACCTCCTTAATATACGAAATACAATATGATATTGAAAACACACGGGTATGAACTCTAAAGCATTTCATGAAACCCTAACAGCAGTGGACAGAACACCACTCTCAAGGTTTTTGTTTTACAAAGATGGTAGTGCTGAAAGTTTCAATTGTTTCATCTTTGCAAAAATCTTGATTCAACCTCTAGTTCTAACTGAAATCACATAGATTGGTAAGAGCATAGAAATTTTTATTAAATGAAAAATTCAGTTCAATTCATGTTAAATGTGCTCAATTAAGCAAAACCAGTTTTTAGTTATTGGTTGTTGTTTTTTTTTTTCCAGTTGCAATGTGATTTTGGTAGAGTTCATATAAATTTCCCATTTTTAATTTTGGTTCAGTATTAAAGATCACATGTCTGCTGTCTTTACAGAAGTCCAGCGCCGTCAATCTAGCGAGGAATCCTCCAATAAAGAACCCTCGGAACTGATCTGGAAGTCCTCAGAAGACGTACCCAAACCACTTGAAGAAGATGAGAGGCAGGTGAATGATGGGATACCCCAGGAGCTGAAGGGGGCGGAGAAGTGGAAGACTGTGAAAATCAAGGACCAAAGTACTCCCTCCAAAGCTTCCGTCTTCCTGGGAGTGTCCATGGTAAGTTCCGGGGGAGGAGTATTCCGTAAATTTTCTCTGTATCACTGAAAGATAGGGATTTAGTATTAGTTCTCAGGGGGAGATATCATTAGTACATTATTTTACTGGGGAGCCATCATTAGTTCTCAATATTCCCAGGGAGACATCATTAGTTTTCTATATTCCCAGGGAGACATCATTAGTTCTCAGTATTCCCAGGGAGACATCATTAGTTTTCTATATTCCCAGGGAGACATCATTAGTTTTCTATATTCCCAGGGAGACATAATTTATAGTTTTCCATATTCCCAGGGAGATATCATTAGTTCTCAATATTCCAAGGGGAGCCATAATTTGTTCTCAATATTCCCAGCCAGACATCATTAGTTCTCAAATTATGATTTCTGAACGAATTCCCTAATTTACACCATTTAGATCTGAGGTTTAGTTTCGTTTTTATAAATCATCCGAAGTCTTCAAGCTATCCTATATACTGATTTTTCGAAACAAAAAGCATGTGAAATGATACGTGCAAGTTAAAATGGCAAGGTAACATATTTCGAACAGCGAGTCGGAGGAGGAGTCTATGCCAAACCAGAAATATAAACTGAATATGATGCAAACATTCAGAAAGAATACACCAATGAAAATTAATCCTGGATTGTTAACTCTGTAAAAGAAATATGTAGGCTGTACTGTTGTTATCTCAGACTTTCAAATCTTACAGGGATGGGGGTTAGAGAGTTGATGAAGACACACTAGATATCTAATACAGGGATGGGGGTTAGAGAGTTGATGGAGACACACTAGTTATCTCACACAGGGATGGGGGTTAGAGAGTTGATGGAGACACACTAAATATCTCACACAGGGATGGGGGTTAGAGAGTTGATGGAGACACACTAAATATCTCACACAGGGATGGGGGTTAGAGAGTTGATGGAGACACACCAGATATCTAATACAGGGATGGGGGTTAGAGAGTTGATGGAGACACGCTATATATCTAACACAGGGATGGGGGTTAGAGAGTTGATGGAGACACGCTATATATCTAACACAGGGATGGGGGTTAGAGAGTTGATGGAGACACACTAGATATCTAATACAGGGTTAGAGAGTTGATGGAGACACACCAGATATCTAACACAGGGATGGGGGTTAGAGAGTTGATGGAGACACACTAGATATCTAAATCATCAAAAAATAAAAATGTAATGATGGAGAGTGTTGCTTTGCTTCATAGGTTATATTGAATACTGAGCTCAAGTGTGGCATTGTGTGTATGTGTGTACTAATATTGTTAAGCTATGTACTGATGATATAACCATGTCTAACACACAGTAAAGAGGTCTGATAAGTAACAAACTGTTTTCACATTTCTACCCCAGGACCCACCAAATGAGCTGAAAATTCCCAAGAAACCCAAAGACATGGAAACTGGAACTGAAAATATCTCGGTAAAGGAAGAAAAACCAGAAACTAAGGGAGATAACTCTGTTATGACAGCAGGAAGTAATCAGGCCTTGTCTGAACAGACAGGAGGTGAAGACAGCAGGCAGATTAGTGAGGGAGTTGTACAGGGCTTGGATAGTGATGTGGTTATGGAAACCAGTACTAAGGAGGGTGGCCATGATGTACAGTCCGAAAATAAAGATGTTAGTGATGACAGGGAAAAGACAGAGTCCGATTTGGCCAAGAAGAAGGAAACGATACCAGAGAGAGAGACGGAGGAGGCATTATCAGAGAAAGCAGCAGAGGGAGAGATACCAGAGAAAGAGGCAGAGGGAGAGATACCAGAGAAAGAGGCAGAGGGAGAGATACCAGAGAAAGAGGCAGAGGGAGAGATACCAGAGAAAGAGGAGGCAGTAACAGACAAAGAGACAGACGAGGCAGTAACGGAGAAAGAAACAGATGAGGACATGAACAACAAAATCACCGTGCCGTCACCACAAGCAGACGCAGTTACTGCAACTCCAGGTATTTCTGATGTTATGGAAGACGAAGACCTAGTGATGACGGAGGAGAGAGAGAAAGAGGAAGAGCTGGAGAAGGAGTGTACACAACAAGAGAAATGTCCTGAACTGACAAGAGATCGTGCACAGCTGGAGACTGAACAAGGGGAAGGTTCATCGGATTTAATGGAGAGTGAAAGGAAGGAGGATGAAGGAGGAGCTGAAAGTGTGATGGAGGAAATGGAAGTTGAAGGAGAAGATTCTGAGAGGAACATAGAGAGTGAAATGGAGAAAACATCCAATGAGGACATCCAGGGTGATGACAGCAGTGAATTAAATGATGGAGTATTGGGTTCAACAGAGACCGGAGAGACAGAGGAGTCTAAGAGAGAAGACCAGAAGGAAAAAAAGTCAGAGGCATCGACCGAAGAGGACCACAGGTCAGAGGCACTGGCTGAAGAGGACCGCAGGTCAGAGACACCGACTGAAGAGGACCGCAGGTCAGAGACACTGGGTGAAGAGGAATGCAGTTCAGAGGCACCGGCTGAAGAGGGAGAGGTTGCAGCTACTGAAGAGGAAAACAACCAAGAGGAAGACGGAATGGAGGTTGAGGAAGATAAAACTGAGACCAGAGAAGGATTGGAGGTGAAGGATGATGGAATTGAGACAGGTGAAGACAGTGGGACTGGGACAGGAAGCAAACTGGAAGTTGAGGGTGATGGGACCGAGGCAGAGAGGGGATCAGACAACAGAACAGTAATGGATGACGCCAAATGCCAAGACAAGCAGCAACCACAAGAGACAGGTGGAGATACGCCAGAATGTGAAATCACAACAATAGCAAAGAAAGAAGAGGACCAGAAACTATCTTCATCAACAGGAAGTGACTCTTTTGCTGCTGGAGATACAAAAGGTGTCACAAAGTCATGTGATACTGATGATAAGAGAGAAAAGCCAGTAGAGGACAGTCAGAGACAACAGAGAAGAGAGAGCTCGACAAGGAGTAGCGAATCTCATCATCAAAGTGTAAGACAATATCATTCTTAGATAACACTTCTAACAGATCTACTACAAAACTCTCACCTACAAAAGCTCTTTCTATGAATTGAACACTATACGGATAGTTACTGTAGTGTATTTGAATCTCGCAGTTAAATGTCAGATTATAAAAGAGTGGAGAATTTTCTGATAGCGGTTGATTACAGCTGACTGGTCTGACATGTTGCTCTGTATGAAAATTTTGATTTGAATTTTATTCATAATATTTTTTTAACTTTGTATGGTCAAATATTGACTAACAAATGATTTCAAAGTTATTTAAATTCAAATTCTGTTTCCAGCCTTCGCATGGTGACAGAAGGTCGGATGAGGGTCGTCACGGTAGTAGTCATCACCGTGACAACAGATCTTCAGAGAATAGAGATTACAGATCCCCTAACTATAACCGGTATGATAGACCGCAAGGAGACAGAGGCTGGACCAGACAGGAAAGACACCCCCATGAAGATCGGTAAATTTTAATAAAAGAAAAAGGTCAAATAAACCAATCAAATTGCATCTTTCCAGAGACATTAAATTCTGACTGGTTTTAGTCGATTTCAATCCTGCTTCCAGTTTGATAATTTGATTTGACTATGAAAACAGGAAGAATTTAATTTCACTTTGTTTTTGTTACCAAATTAGAAGTAGAAGTAGTTATGAATAAAAGTTAGTTTACAGTGTTTCAGGAAATGTTACCAGTGCTTTCTGTTTTATGTATGTCCAATTCTGCACACATTTGATTAATTGACTGTATATTGTTTAATGCCCCTCGAGAGAATTTTTCACTCGTATGGAGACGTCACCATTGCCGGTGAAGGGTTATGCTTGGCGCTTACAGCCTTTGAACAGGGAGGGATCTTTATCGTACCACACCTGCTGTGACACCGGGCCTCAGTTTTTTTGGTCTCATCCAAAGGACCACCCAATTTAGTTGCCTCTTACAACAAGCAAGGGGTACTGAGGACCTATTCTAACATGGATCCACACGGGAAAAAAATGTGTGCTAAATCGGAATACGTCCAGATATGACAATGACTTAATTGCTGTAGTCTTTATCATACTTGGCAGAAAAGTAAAGATTTAGAACCATTGATAAACTTATGCAGTTTATTTTTTCATTTATCTTACAGTATATCCAAGAACCATTAATGAGGTATTTTCCACAGTTTGTTAGGTCACCTGAGTCACTCAGGTGACCTAGTATTGCAAATGGTCGTGCTCATCGTCGTCCGACATGCATCAATATTGGAAACTTTTTAAACTTCTTACTAACTACTATTCCAATTTTTTTTTTAATTTGGTACATGTATGTTTTATTTTTAATTTAGTTTGAAATTTGAAATTTCAGGACTTCTGCACCCTCGGGGCCTAAGGGGCAGGGTAAAACAGCCCAAAATTGACCAATTTTCGAAAATCCTCATCTTTATAATTGCACACTTGTGAGAAGAACTAAATGCAGAGTCATATAAAACAGAAAGGTGTATATCAAAGTTGTAAATTTCATGATCCCTGGGGTAAAGATACTTTTTATGACACTACATCACAAGATGGCGGTTTAAATGTTTTGTGAAATTATTTGTATTGATTGATTTGTTGTCTGTCATCGTAGCTCAGTGGTTAAAGCATTTCGCCGGTGAACCGCAGATCTCGAGTTCAAATCCGCCATAGTGTTTTGTTCATATTAGTTGAAATAAATATTTGAAAATCATATTTTTAACCAAATTTGCATATTTTCTGCCTTTTTGACATATATACTTATTGTATATCACCATATCTTTTATGATTAAATCAATTCATACTGATTTGAGAAACTATTTCTAGGTGTAGTGAGCCACTTTAATGTGTAAAACATTTTTGAAATAAATATCTTCTTGAATGCTATTAATACCAAATTGAAACAAAATAGATATTTAGAAAGAGCAGGAAGTCCTTTACCAAAATTGTATTTCATGATCCCAGGAGTATGGGTTTTGGTTCCTGGGTAGGGCCAAATCTAATAGTAGTAATTATTGTCTTCATGATATGAGAGACTTCTTCTTTAATTTTGCTGATAAAAATACATAAGCAGAAAAGGATGTCCCATAATTATGAGTTTTGCTACTCTAGCATTTTGATTCCAAGGTGGATCCCAAATAGTCACATAGTGTATATAACTTTTTCATCAGTATAGGCATCTTCAAGAGCATTTACACATCTTGTTTTACACTGCTGCTCAATATTAGAATCTAGGAAAGAAAAATCATTCTAGATTTCATAGCCCTTCAGGGATCGACATTAATGGTTGTCTGATTGCTTGAGGCAAGTGGAAACCCAGTTCGGACATGTGAAACTCAATACACACTTGTCTGATGGGGCAAGTGATTATTTCAGTAGAAAATGTGATTATCATGATAATTTATATTAAGCTTGATGAATGTTGAATATTAGAAAGTAAAGTCTAATTCCGTATATTTTAGCTTTTACCGAATCATTAGTTTATTTTTAGCGTATCAGTAAGTTGTTCCGATTAGCATAAACTATCCGACATACGACTTATCTTAGTCATGTTTGTAAGAAAATGGTGGCCCCACGACCATCGCTCTAACTCTAAGGATTTTAGCGAGGTAAACGCTCAGAAAGAAGACGATAAAAGAAAAAGGCAATTTTGAAATAAAAGTAAATTGGAATTGAAAAGAAAACTTAAGATTCAGGCAACGTGACAATCCTAATTTTGGGGTTTGATTGAGATTGACAGCAGTATGATCTGTGCCATGTATCAGAAAGTCATGCCGGCTATTGTCAGCACTTTGTATTTTCTTACCGGTAATACAATTTAAAATATTGATAGCATCCGTGGATATTTTATCAATTTTTTTTTAATAAAGACTAATTTGTTGTAGATTTGAAACTTTTTAAAAATTGAAATAATACATGTAGATTGAGCATTGGAATCAAATAACTTCACCTGTGTTACGTCCCTTGTCCGTTATTTTGCGGTGAAAAGATCTATTCCCCTACAATGACCAATTGTTGTCATTTTCTGATCTATAACTTTGAATGATATTTTTTTCATCAATTTCATATAAGTATAATTCCAATGTTATTTATTACAATTGTTTTCATTGGACAAAAATAAAGCTGAACAAGAGTTTACACATCAATAAATCCAAAAATGCGATGTATTCATACGCGCCTGAAAACAAATAGCATAGTGCGGGGAAACTATTAAAATTTTTGCAATTGTTAATAAAGTGAATGAATTGGAATTATAAGAATCAAACATTCTGTTTGAAGAATTTATCGATGTGTAAACTCCGGACATTTTACTCACAAACTTAACATAAAAGTGCTTTGCACTTTTATTCAGTTTGTGAGTAAAATGTCCGGAGTTTACACATCGATAAATTCTTCAAAAAGAATGTTTAATCCTATATTGATAAAGTAACTTATGTCAGGGCAAATAATCCACTGGTGTATTGTTGGAAAACTATTCTAGAGAAGGGAAAACATAGTTATTCACCGATTGAAAGAGGGATATAATAAAAATTACTTATTGATAGGTGTATTGCAGTCTTAAAATATTCGGACATCCAAGTTTTCCATTTAAACAAGTAAAAGTTCGCGTTTACTTGGCCAAAGGGGAAGTAAGATAAAAAAATTAATGTCTATCTCTGCCCTTAAGATTAGTGATACATTTAACTAATACTTCAGGTGACTGATAAGGCCTTTGGGTCTCTTGTTTACCATTGGGGGGGGGGGTCTATAGTCCCCCCACCCCTTCCCCCTTTAACCCCCACCGACCCTCCCTTTGAAAATTTTCTGAATTTGCCACTGCATGGTGAACCATTTGGCGGTGATGGATTTAAATCCTTGGACTGGAAAAAACCTGTGCTCCTCCTTGTAGAAAGCGGGAAAGAGCTTGGTTTCCTCTGGTGAATATTTTCCTCGCGTTCACATCTGCTGTATCAGCAGTGTGTGGTTGTGCTTGTTATGATCATTTTTGTATGTTTTTTCTTATCGATTAGTTCTTTGCCTTTAATAATTTGATAATTTCTTCATGGTTTTTCCTGACCCCTTTTTGTTAAAATGATGATGATCAATGTTCTGCGGAAATTCAGGTAAATCTCAGGTGAACCACAAATGGAGAGTGGACTATATTATCTAAACATAATTCACACCTGTTGTCCTATATCTAATGTTTAAGGGTGTGCTTATCTGGAACACACCCTCCACAGTGTAGGTGAAGTTGATTAATTCCACAGTTAAATAAACATTTTCTTGATTCCATAGTGATTGAGCAAGTAATTAACCTCACAGGTACCTATTAAGCAGTTAATTAATTTCACAGTTAGACAAGCGATTAATTATACACTTAGATAAGCAACTCATTAACCCCACTGTTAAATATTAAGCAGTTAATTAATTCTACAGTTAGATAAGGAGTTAATTAATTCCATAGTTAGATAAGAAGTTAATTCACTTCTGTGACCTATGGCTTGTTATTAGGGATGAAGATATGATTTAGATTGTAAGCAGGTTGTTGTAAATTTTACAGGGACAGTTACAGACAGCACGGCCAAAGCAGACATCACCATGACGACAGGCACCATTACGACAGAAATCGCTATGACGACAGACGGCAAGGTCACCATGATAATAGATACGGTCATCATGACAACCGATCCCAGCGAGGTCATTGGAGGGGTCGCGGGGGTTACCGGGGAGACTACCGAGACTATAGATAGAGAGACTGTGTTACAGACACATATTCTCTTCGCAAAGATTTTATTTTTATTTTTTTAAGTTGCACATAATATTTCAAACATTTTTAAGAATATGTAGCCACTCATTCATTAAAATTTTGATTTCTATGTACATTTAAAATAACAAAATGATTTTTTTTTGCATAAATGTTTCTTGGTTTTGACAGGAGAATGAGTAAATTCAGTGATAAATGGTAGTTTTTTGTACACGAGGTTGTAAATCATGAAGAATAGTCAGGTGACTCTTTTATGTCTATAAATCTAAACCTCAGCGCCTTCGAGTTCTCCGACCTTGGAATGTCTGCTATGAAAAGAATATATGTGAATGTGTATGCTGTACAAACTCATTAAAAGATGTTTGTTAATTGAAAGTTGATATAACCAAGCCTATTAATAGATGTAGGTACATGTATGTGAATGTTTATATATCTTTACATATACAAACACGTGAGTGCTTTTTATAAAGGTGTTCATTGTGTTTTGAATTTGAAATTTGAATTTTACAGACAGTCGGTAGAGTAGCAAAGAAATTTTGTATGCTAATATCAAATTGATACTTGACCAGTATGTAATAAAACAGGAAATTTATGCTTTGTTTCACATAGTTTTTAAAACATTTAATCCAACAAGGTACATGTATGATGCAGCGTGAACCCCATTTTCCCATTAGAGTTATCTGCCCCTAATTCCAGAATTGTCCTATATTCTATTAGTTTGTACTTTCAGTCCCGTAATTTTGCAATTAAATGTTTGAAAAGAGCCTCATGGAAACTTGTATCCTTCTGAAGATTTGTTTTGAAATCGAGTTTTAGAAAACATAATTTTTTTAACAAGTACAGATTATTGGACCTTGATGTGGGACACGATAAGACACCGTAGGAATGGTTTACTGTCCCAGTTTATTTCGCCTCCATAAATGATTTTAAAGCAATACTAGCTCTCGTTTTGGTGTCAAAATTTTTTATTACAAAATTGTGATTTACTATGTATTTCAATGACAGTAAAAAAAAAAATAAGATTTATAAACTTTAGTTATTAAATCTTTGTGTTAGAAAACCTATCCAGAGGCTCTGAATAAAGTAAAATTACATTAATGTCTTCCCGTACAAAAATTGTTTACTATATAATGCTATATATTCAATAGAACTGAAATCTTTATTTTGATAAAATCTTAAACTTAGTACTCAATTCTGTGATGGTAGGTAAGCAAATGTACGAAATAAACAAAAACAAACATCAAAAATTAAGATATTGTTTGATTGACTGGGTAAAACGCTCTGATGTGTATAAACTTGTGGAAAATGATTAGCTGATAAAAAGACATTTATCCAATAGAAAAAAGGATAACAGTTTTCATTCATACATTTCACGTACTTATTGAAGGGACAGTCACTACCTAGTGTAAAGGTCTTGATGGGACGATCAAGAATGAAACTTTGTGAAGTATGAACAAATTATTTCCCTGCTGCTATACCATTCTATCACTAGAGGGCGCGTTACGCAAGCTTCACTTACACTTCTGTCAACGCTTGGAATCGTGTGAGAATATAATCGCATGATAAAAGTACGGTCATTCTCGTTTACTTTCCCTTTAAACGTGTAGTGTTCGTAGCGCACAGAACTCTGGGTAGAGAATGCTTCTATACTTATAAAAATGATTTTCAGTTTCGAAAATGCCTGAGGTTATGGACTGCTTCGCTATATGTTGGTAAATTCATGTCGCGCATTAGCGCTTCATGAAAAGTACGCCGACCTGAGGCGTTGCAGCTCATACCCTCATGCATTTTCAGAAACGAATTTTTATTTTTTTTTAATATTTATATTCTATTTTATCTCTTGAAATTCCCAGCTATTAAAGCAGATCACAGGGGCATCTTATCCGCTCTGTTCTCTATCACACATAGGCCTATAATAATTTTTTATATACATGCATACCTGTGAGTATATGTGTTAAATTGCACATTGTTCACAACTGCAATACAATCGATGAGGAAATGGCTATCGTTACAATTTGTAGATATTATATTTATAATCTCCTCTCTTCTATCTTGAAATTCCCAGCTATTGAGTAGATCACAGGGGCCATCTTATCCACTCTGTTTTCTATCACACATATAAAATACATTCCATGTAAATATTGAAATATGTGTGAACGAGAACAGCACGGATAAGATGCCCCTGTGAGTTATCAGATTCATGTACGCACACTGTTCACAACTGCGATGCATTCAAATGATTCGTGGGGGAAATGGCTATCATTACATTTTATAGAGATGAATTCTGAAATGTAAATATAATGCTATAAAACCTGCATCCTGGAAAAATTGACAACTTTCTTTCAGCAGATGTGTTGCTTTCAGATTGTAGAAATCCAGTGTAGCACAACTTGTATAGTAGAAGGAATGGGTCGGGATTGTGCGGACCATGGACATTTTGTGATGGACAGGAATAGTATAGTTTATGTTGAGACACCTCCTCCCTCGAAAATTTTGACGCTGTCCAATAATGCCTACCGTTAGTACATGTAGATCTGAAATTCCGCTCATTAATGCGAAAATATACTAATTAAGTGAATATGTAGAATTTCCTGATACCAGAAATAGCCATCAAAGAATATTGAAAGGTATACCTGCCAGCCACTTCCGTCAACAGGTGTGACTTCAAGAGTGTCTGACAGTGGCGGATTTAGAGGGGGCGCAGCCGGCTCACCCCCACCCACCCCCCCAAAATTTTTCAAATTTACGGTAAATAGCGGTATCTTGTTTCGGAAAATGTACCAAACGATAAAAGAAACAATATAATTTCTTCCACTCCCGGAGAAATAAATGACAAAACCCTTTGATTTCTTGAATCACTTTATTGGGAGAACCTAATTTTTTCCTAAAACCCCTTAAAATTTGGGTCATTTTATTAATTTTACCTTTACTATTAAAATGATAGAAAATACTGTACAAATGACTTAATAGGAGAAATATTTCAAGCCCCATAAAATCTGTAAAATCCAGGAGCTTTCGAGGGTTTCGCCCCCGGACTCCCACCAGGGCTTCGCCCTAGAGCTAGAGCCACTGCCTCATAAAGTGGCGACCCCCGTAACCACAATTCCTGTATCCGCCCCTGGTGTCTGTATGTTATGACGTAGAGATGTTGAGCAATATGTGGGGTAGAGACTGGCCCACCCGCGATTGTCATGGCGTATACTACCTTCTATCAAAAGCCGCAGAAAAACTCCGTGCTATTTCATGAATGAGTTTAACATGTTTGCGCCAGATGACACTTTTTCATGTTTTGACTGAAACAGAGGACAGTCACGAACGTCTTAAGAAAGTTTTAAAGACGCAAACGTGATGAAATACTGAACTTTAGCATAGATAAAGATGTGTAAATAATACCTAGGCCTAAAACTTCGAGGCGAATTATCTGTTAGATGAGACTGTTTTATAATTGAGATGATTAATCTGTGAAATACGAGGATCCCACAGATTCACAAAGAATTGCCCGAATAAGGTCAATTTTCGGGCGGATTTTAAGGTCAACTTTACAGTGGTAAATTATACCTAGTATTCAAAATCTGCCTACTAAAAGTAATAGGGAGTAAACAAAGAACATCTCATTTGACAAAGTTTCTATTGTCAACATAGATTTAATTTGTGTATGTATTAATAATATCATAGAATAGATAATCTTTTATTAAAAAAATATGAAAATGTTTTCTTTAAAGGCTCATATTTGATATATTGTATAATTTTTGCACCACGCAAGGGAGGCTACTCAATCTACGGACACAATTATCGCGTGCATTTATAAATTTTTGTTATCTGTTTTATGGAGCTGTTCATCAATGTTTGCAAAGCATTTTCCTCGTGTACTTTTGCATTCAACGAGGAAGAAAAATAACCATATCCTGAAAGCATACAACGCGCTATTGTAATAGTGGATGTGATACTATACTCGCTATTTCGAGCTACGTAAATGTTTGTGACTACACAGTTCATGGGTAGGAGTGATGTAGCTATAATATTTCTGTAATGGATTAAACCTGCGTAAACCGAGGTTTTAACAGGTCTGCAAAAGTTTGCCCGATTAAGGTCATTTCGGGCTGTCAAGGTCATGATGTAAATCGGTGTTTTATTGTAATTAAATTCCTCTTACAAAAGTTGGCCTTAGTGTGTAAATAAAGATCATGTCAATTAAACAAATTATTACATTTTGTTTACAAGTCTTAGTAGCAAATCATCTTTTATATTGCATAATAAACAATGTCGTTTAATTATATTATACTTTTGATACCATTTGAAGAAAAAAAATAATAAAATATCAATTGTTTTTACATCATCTAAGGAAGGTTACTCTATCTTAAATCGTCTTCACTGAGACAATGGCCACAGAGTATTACAAGATGCATGAAGTTGCTTTGTTCCCATGATATGCTGATTACAACTATTTAGATCTAAAGGTTTTATGTTTATTTGTTATCTGACATAGTTTTTCTCTTTAAAGTTCTGTGCCTACGTTGTATCAACAAGTACGCAGCCACACGGGTGAAGTTAGGAACGCTAACTCTGTAAACTCTACTGCGCAGCAGTATATTAAAGGGACTCGTTCACAATTTAAAAATAAATAAATAAAAATAAAAAATTATGTTAAATATCAAACATATAATTCATTTAATATTAATAGCCAAAATCTTGACCTTCCGAATGCAAATTTAACAGCAATTACATTTTAGTTTTAAATCTGTGTTTTATGTAAACAAAGACTCCAGTCTTTTTATGTTAACAAATAAACCAGTGAGGTGTTAATTTTGTATAATGTGAAGCATCTTAATTTTGCACGATCACAAATTTAAATGTTAGATGACACATTGTACCTAAAGTATATTTGAAATCATCGTCGCAAACCACGGGTTATTATTTCATTATAGAATGAAACAATAACCCATGGTTGAAATCTGATAGATCTTTATAACATGTATAATGCACTTAAAATCGAAATCCATTTCTTTTGAAAACTTCATAAACAATTACTCTTTGTTTTCTCTAAAATGAGTTTCTGTGATTATGTATATCCTTAATTTGTTATGTGAAGCATTTTAAAAACATTAGACAGTAGATTTTGATCATTAAATTGCCAAAAACAAAATTTTGGGGGTAATTGTGAATCAGTCCCATTTAGGACTCCCTTTTACAATATTAAGGTGGTTTTTTTTTTTTTTTTTTTTTGGTGTTTTTTTTTTTTAACTAACAGATATCACATTATCTATCTGAGATTGTGTTAGAAAGTGTATGTGGGGAAACGGGAATTTATTCTAAGCATTTCATTTCCGTTGAATAAACCCGAAAAATATTGTGTAAAAATTCCAAATAAAAGAAATATTTTATATAAAAAAATCTAAACATAGTCTTCTTCTTTTTTTTTGTGTTTTTTTTTTTTTTTTTGATCTTTTATTAAAATACTCATTTCATAATGTGTACACGTATACATCATAACAATTATTTAAAGCAAATGTATCAGAAATATAAAACATATATTCATTTCATATAATGCATACATACATCATAACAATCGTAATGCATTTCATAATGCATATCCTGCATCAGAAAATTATGCATACATCATAATAATCATAATGCATTTCATACATATAAACAAAATAAGATCACCATGCTTCAGAAATATCACACATAATGTATACATGCATCACAATAATCCTAATTCATTTCATACATCAGAAAAATCATGAAATTTCATTTCATAATGTATATCAAAAATTCATTTCATAATGCATAGCATATATCATATGTCTATATTAGAATATTTTCATTTAATTACAAACAATTTCCTATATTCTTATAAAAGTCGCGTCTATTCTTGCCAATATCGGCAACTACCATATTCGGAATTAGAAGTTCATTTTTTAAGTGTATGCAGATCTTACTCCGACATTTTCTCCTTCTGTAATTTGCATTTCATTTTATATTTATATATAGAAAAACTTATAAAAATATAAGGTTATTAAAAAGATTTTTTTTTTAGCTGATTTCATTATATTATCCAAGTAAAATAGTTTTCCATGTAATTTCAAACTTCCCAATTATGCTTCACAATTTTGAATTGATACAAAAGATGTTTTGTCTTCATCTACATTGCAAGCTTCACATACTGGCGACACATCTTAATTGTTCCATTTACTGACATATACATTATTGTTCAAAGTATCATTAAGTAGTTTATAGTTAAATTCTGATATTCTTTTTTCATACTTATCTTTACTTTCTGTGATATATATAGTGTATATATTTTTCCTTTTTTAAAAGCAAAATATATTCACAATTTTTTTTTTATTTTTCTTTCTCAATTTATCATTATAGTATGCAGTTCATCAAAAATATCTTTACAATTTAATTAAAATCAGATTTCTTATAGATCCGCGCCGTATAATCTGCGTAAGTATTGTAGCGATTGTGAGCGTATTCTATGATACGATTTTAATTAGATTGAATATCTTTAATATATAAAATTCTACCCTGCAGTGAATTTTCAAAGCAAAGCATTTTCTATTCATATCGATAGAGTCTGTTGTTCCATATAAACTGACTAAGGAACTCATCTCTCTTTAAAGTTTTCATGTCCAGTGGATTTTGGGATCTATTAAAAGCTGAAAACATATTTCCACAGAAAGGGAAATTCCGCCTAATTTGAATTTAGATATTTATCCGACATCTATCAGTTGATTTCTCCCATAAAAGAGTTCAACAATGATTCTTCTCGGATGTATTTGAATTAGTCTTTCTGTTAGATAATCAATACTGTACTCTGATTTCTCTCTCTCTCTTTCACCCCCCCCCCAAAAAAAAAACAAAGGGGGTGCGATCCCCATAACCCGTCTAAACCCCCCCCCCCCATGCAATACCTGCGAAAAGGGTATTGAGAATCCATTATAAATTAAAGTCGGAGCAAGTCGCTGTACTTCTTGCTTTTGTAGAAACTAAGAGACATTGTGCGCCTACTACCAACTGGCTATGGAAAAAGTATGATTATTTCTTTCTGATGAGCCCATCGTCATTTTTATGAAAAATACAATGTAGTTTGTGGGACTTCCCTACCTACTTTCCTACCAAGACGATCGTCATCCACAATAGAGTCTCGTCCACACACAAAAAGTCGTCTATGCCATTTATACACTTAAGCAGGACCCACTTTTGACATAATATCCCCTTTTCCCATTATTTGAACAGTTTCTATTGGATATTTCCAGACTGTGAAATCAAATTTTATGGCCATTTGTTGCTCCGTGATTTCCCGCGACGTCATGTTTTTTTAATTTTTTTTTTTATTTTGTCCTCACGAAAGAGAACTGCGTGCCTTCTGTACTAGGTTTCCATTAAATACCTCGGCATTTTACGTCAAAACTTCGGTTTTAAAATGACGTAATAATTCTCTACTAAAACCTCTAAATTCTATCTTGATTGATACCATTTTTGATAGATTTGACAATTAATATTGAGCATTACTGAAGAGACATTATTTGTCGAAATGCGCATCTGGTGCATCCAAACTGGTACCGTATAAGTTTTACGTTATATGATGCATCTTTGTAAATACCGTAATTTTACCATACCATTTTTCGGTTTAAATTTTTGAAAGATTTTCTGGTACATGTATATGTAGGGAAGGATATTGACAATTACTTAGAAAAAACAACTTGTTCTTAACCCTCTCTCTACCGTATCGGTCAATATGACCGATAGCGCGTAATTTAAACAGGGCTACGCAAAAGGAGTGTCTATAAATCTTTGAAACTGCGGACGTAATATATATGTTTTATGTATCATATTTTTTGGAAATTTTCTATATTTTTTAACTATGCAAAAATCAATTGAATAAATAAAGCCATTAAGGTAACTCCATACTCGCAGTTTTATCTGATACAAATTTGGAAAATGTATTTATTTCCATTCATTCGAGTTAAAACTAACAAATTATCAAATAAAATACATATGTCATCCAATCTGATTAGCGACATAACAATAACGGAGCGGATCAAAGATCTTATTTTAATCAGATTGCTTACAATAACGGAGCGGATCAAAGATCTTATTTTAATCAGATTGTATGTCATCACACTTTTTAAGATACGAGACGTATATAAACAGAATCATCTATCACCGTCAGAAAATTGCAATTTTCCTTAAACAGTGTTATCAAAATTTCATACAAACTGGTTATGACGATAAAGTAGCATTCATAACAATTTCATGAAACTGTATCTTCACAAAAATATACAAAATGTCTGTAAAACTAAAGGAAATCTATCGCATAATAGACTTGATAAAGAAATCAATAGAAACAGAGTTATTGCCCTTGGATTCAATAATTTAATTCGTATCATTGATTATTCATCTATAACTAAGACTTTTAAAATAGTTTATTTTAACAAGATTTTTTTTTACAATAACTATCGGAAAAGACTCCAACAAAATTTATGTTCCTATCACGCATAAATGTAAATAAATTATTGATTTTGCAAAATCTATGATTTTTTAAAATTTTCCCTATGAATGCAATATTTTTTATATGTTTGAAAAACATATATTCCCTGCTTTCAGTACATATAAAAATTATTTTTAGGGCCTGGCAAAGTTATAAGAAAATAGCAATTTTTTTTTTTTTTTTTTTACACATATACGTAGTTTTAGGATTTTATTTCTCAATGTTTAAACAGGTCGGCGTTTTATCTATATTTATATATGGAAATAGGGAAAAGTAAATACATCCTGTAAAAGTAGAGGAAATGTTCTTTTTGATGGACCCTTATTCATGTTATAATTCTCGGTAGTTTTTATATTACGATAAAATGAAATTGGGATATGCTGCGCGGTTTTCTTAAAAATTAGCGACAAATCGACGTTGCTAACAGCAATCGACGCTCGTCGCACAATAAAGTGGTGAAAACTATTTGTATTGTCCTCTTTTAGTAAATTCAGTATCTCTGCTTTTTTCAAAAAGCATAAAACCAATATTGGTTTATAACAGTTACACAACCTACATGTAACTTCATAAAACACCTATTGAGAATGTTACATCGGCAGATTGAATTTTAAAAAAAGATAAATGAAATACTTCAAATTCAGATATAAACGTTATATTTGTTCGGAATAGTAATATTTTTTTTCTCTGCCAAAGAAAGAAAACAAAAAAGAAGTTCGCCTATATATAGCCTGTATACTTTCATTTTTCCGTGATCCGGATCGAGGGCCTCGCGGGGTTTTCTGAAAGTGTGCACGTGTTTCCGTTTCAACGAAAACAACACAGCTTAACCGTGACTGTCACAGCGAACGCTTGTATTTTATATCTTTAAAACGCAGTCACGAGTTAAGGAGGTATGCTACACAAGAGAAATTTGATGTAGATGAATTGTGGAGGATATGTACAACAATATTTTGAAGTTGAAAATTTTCAAATTTACTTTATTTTGTCAAAAAATACAGTTTTAATAGAAGGTAATCTGAAAAAAATTTAAAACCCCTGCTGGACTCGAACCTGCGACCTACAGTCCGTATTCTAACCTACTGAGCTACTCGGCTAGGTATTTCAATGGAAAAAGAAAAGTCAAATATTGCTGATATCGATTTTTTCATCCATGTTTTTAAAGGAAGTCAGCCATTATGACGATGTAGAGTACTACCTTAAGAGCAATTCTCTGTAACGACCAAAACATTGCAGCACGCACTGAAAAATTCTCCAGTATACATAAAAAAAAAAAATGCATCATTCAATACGCAAGTTCCGAGTTCCCCAAGAGTTATTTCCCTTTGTCGAACTCTTCCGTAAATTATGACGTAAGATATGATGACAGTGGGTACATTTGCTAATTACTATCGTTGTATTATTTCTTAAAAGATGATATCCAGAGTTTCTGAGACCATCCTATCTCAGGGGAAAGGCAACTTTAATGAGTTTATGAATATTGGATTACAAAATAGCTCAAACAAATACTGTTAATTGCCATCTTTCTTTGATAAAAGCGTCACTCATATAGAAGAGGAAACGAATAATGATCTAATAGCCAATTTGATGATCTTATTCAAACAGATTATGCTTGATATGGCCAGAATATACATACCAGTGATATAAACAAAAGTTACACTTTTATTACATTAATCGTACGTAATTGTTATGTACAATGCCAGTCTACGATATAATGTATACATTGTGTACCCACCATACGTCATAAAATGCGAAAGAGTTCGACAAAGGGAAATAATTTTTGTGTAACTCGGAACTTGCGGATTGAAATACATAAACTCTTTAAAAATATTGTTTCACTTATTCTGAAAAGTGACACAGAACAGGAAAAATGGAGTTCTGGGACATTATCACTTCAATTTAAAATATCACGAATATTTGACAAGGAATTTTATGCTAGTTGCTGAGACAAAGTAGTAATGATTTTTATCAATCTGCAAATTCATCTGGAAATGTTATCATTATTGTAGCACAGCTCAAAATTCAGGCTCAAATGACCAAAATTTAGCAGTTTTACCATGTACTTTGACCAACTCCTGAGCATAAAGGCAGCCATATTAAAGATAATTAAATATAAATTTAAGAAAGTAAATAAGTGATATAATGTGGATTAAAAAATTAATGGGCAAATGACATTTTATAATAGAAATTTGGCATGGAAAACATGAATTTGTTGAATTTTGCACATTGAGTTATCTCCCCTTTCTTTTTAATCCATCTTCAACATGCCCCTGTCCCGGGTTTAAATCACAGCTCTGATTACATCAGCCTGCCTTTCTCTTAACTGGTCCCCTATTGTGACAGCTCCCAAGACCAGTTAACGTAAATCCGGGATGGGACACATTGAAAATGGATTAAAAGCAAGTAAGTGTTGATTTCCTTGTGACAGTTTTGTGTATTGCTGTTAAATGTTTGAAAATAAATTGTCTATTGCGTAAATCCAGGCACATCTGAGTCGAAACGTCGGTCGAAGCATAAACCGTCACCGACTCCGGCATTTACACATTTTCCAGAATCAAAACATGAATGCTTTCGAAGAGAAGTCGATGAAGGCTATGCCTCTCGACTTCTCTAAAGAGAATACCTCTGAGCCCAATGTTAATTGGAGAAAAAACCTGCATTCAAGCATTTACGTAGTAGTATTTGTTGTATATACATATAACTTTCTCTACAACAATTTTCACATGCTCTGGACTATTCCCCTCACTCCTACCCAACTTCACCATATAAATCTTAGCCTGAGATTGCACAACGCATCTTTGTAAATCGGAAAAACGAGGGATTAGTAGAAATTGAATGATTTTTTTTCTTGTTGGTTGGTTGATAATGTCTAACGCTTTCCACTTACATGACATATTTTATGGTGTCACATAGCAGTGTTGTGACAAGGGGCCTTGGAGTTTGCCTTTAAGAGAAAAGCAGGCTGACGTAATCAGAGTTGTGGTTTAAACCCAGGACAGGAGCATGTGGAAAGCTAGGTGTCAAACTCAAGAGCAATGTTGAATTTGAGAGGATCCGTAACTCTCACGCACATAAGATGACGTCATTCATGAATGGAAACAGAATAGTATACAAATCCTCGTGGAATTGATGAGATTGATCGCAGTTCGTTATAATCCACTTTCACAGAACCGCAACCCGAAAATTAACGTAGTTCCACACTCTTGTGACGTCATAAGATTTTGCAAAGTCAATGATTTAATGACTGGAACATAAATTTTGTTGGAGTCTATTTTAAATAGTTATTGTTAAGATATTGTTACCCATAAAATATTTCAAAAGTCATAATTATGTTTGAATAATCAATGATACGTTTCAAAATATTGAATCCAAGGGCAATAACTCTGTTTTCATTAAAAATTTTATCAAGTGTATTATGCGATAGATTTCCTTTATTTTTCACAAATATTTTACCAAGTTGATAAAGAATCATTATCCGTGTCTTTTCATGAAATTACATAATATCTTAATCCCCGAATGATTTTGAATAGCTCAACTGTATGGTGCAAGACTTCGGGGTTTTTTCCCCAAGGGGGTATACATACTCTGGAAGCTATAGATGTGAAATTATTAAGGAAAGGTGTGGATTTTTTTCATAAATAACTATAACAGATGTACATCTACTAATATAAACAGAAAAAATGATAGGTAAACCATGATATAAGGAAAATATGTCCACATTTGTTTTTTTTTTTAACATTTTGGAGAATAATGCTAATTCAATAATTTTGCACATATCATTCTAAAACTTGATGAACATATTGAAAATGACTTGTGTTTTAGTTATTGACATGTTTCCTGATAAATAAATGCAATTAAAAATATTTTGTTGTTTTTATTTTAAAATAACAAAAAAAAAAAAAAACAACAACAAAAAAAAACAAAAAACGGTTTCCAATAAATTTCATAAAAATCTACACAGGGGTACATAACTTCAGTAGTGTCTGTAATGAAAATCAATATGGAAACCCTTTACTATTTTGCCTTTTTACATTACTCTGATTGTTAATTTATTGATTCCAAACAAAAAAAATGCTACCTAAACCCCAAAAATCCAGGACAAAGGACCTACCTTAATTCCGTTCTCGGAAAAGCTACTGCTGGAATCACGAGTGTATCTCAACAACCCAAGGCTACACCACAAAAGAAATGTAGAATTCTCTAGAGTAACCAACATTTTATGAGTGCATAGTTCTAAGGGGATAAGTGCAAGCCTAGAAGCTGAAAACAAGCCGGAGTATCATAAACAATATCCTTCCTACATTATGATTTTCCATGGTGAAGACAATGCCCTGTCCAACTTCTTCCACTGATTTTTAATTGATTTTGGAGAGTTTTGTTTTCTTATTTGGATAAGAATTATATAGGTAAATGCAGTCTTTCGAATAAACTATAATGGTTGGATCTTTAACACATGATTAATGAAAAGGGGAATCAGAAAAATATGTCCAATTTCGGCAATAAGTTTTCTCTTTGATGTAAAAATAATATCACTAAAAATCTTCTCAAAACATAAACGTTTTCACGAAGGACACTATTAGCACAGAGTTAAAAATTCTACAGCATGTAGATCATGTGCAATTGCCATTATTAAATGTACAATCTATGGAAAACGCGATATGTTGGAACAACTTTAGTCGTACTTCAGTTATGCAATTAAACGTAGAAAACAGAGGAGGAGTTTACATGGACCCCTTAAAATTATGAATAAACTTTATTGGTTGAAAACTGGCAATACAAATGTCTGTGATCTTTAAAAAATAATCAGGAATATTTCTCTAATAATGAAAGGTGAAGATAACAAACAGTGATCAATCTCATACATTTTATAGGAAATACAAAAAAGAACCGCCCGAATTAGTCGCCTCTTACGACATCCCGTGGGGACCCGGGTTAGAATAGGTCCTCAGTACCCCCTTGCTTGTTGTAAGAGGCGACTAAATGGGGCGGTCCTTCGGATGAGACCACAAAAACCGAGGCTCCGTGTCACAGCAGGTGTGGCACGATAAAGATCCCTCCCTGCTCAATGGCCATAAGCGCCGAGCATAGGCCTAAATTTTGCAGCCCTTCACCGGCAGTGGTGACGCCTCAATATGAGTGAAATGTTCTCGATCGGAACGTAAAACAATATTCAATCAATCAATCAATCTTACGACAATCAAGGGGGTACTGAGAACCTATTCTAACCCGGATCCCCACGGGATGATTCGACATTCGACATTTGAAATTGAAAATTGTACAGTAATGGTATTTTCAATCAATAGCTGAATAACATTTACATTCAAGGCACACTGAGCTTTATGTTTTAATTCAACATGGGAGTACGAGACTGGATTGTTTCAATATTCGTGGTGAATAAATTGACGGTACGTGTATGTAAAGGTTTCCATTTGGCACACATACTCAGGTAAGTACTGTTTTAACACATGGATACGCAGATACAGACATCAAGGAAGCTAAATGTGGAATTAATTGTGGAACCACATCGATCGTGGCTCTAGCACCACAATTTCTAATTGCACTTCAAGACGATAACGATTTAAGATTATATCAAGTACGTAATTCATTTTCATTTTCGTCAGTGAAAGGAGAAGATGACGTACAGTGATCAATCTCATAACTCCTATAAGCAATACAAAATAGATAGTTGGGCAAACATGGACCCCTGGACACACCAGAGGTGGGATCAGGTGCCTAGGAGAAGTAAGCACCCCCTGTCAACAGGGCACACCCACCGTGACCCTATATCCTGATCAGGTAAACGGAGTTTTCCGTTATCAAAGCCAGTGTGCCAAGAACGGCCTAACAATCGGTATGAAACACTTCAGACATCATTCGAAATGTCGAATTGAAGGCCACAGCGAGAGATTTTTTCTTCTGATGTAGAAGTTTTTGAATAAATTCTGCTTCATGTGAATATAGAAACAGATCAGCAAACAGCGACATAGATGTGTACGTTTCTCAATGAAAATAATTTTTCGCGTTATCAGACATACAACTCACTTACATTCTACCTCGTTTCAACGAAAAAGAGGTATATTACCATGTCTACTTTAAAGCATATTTTGATAGTTCATGGTTGTTGCAAGTAAAAATATCAAGTCAACAGTCTCGTTTAATGTCAGCATTTTGCATATTCTATGGTCGTTATAACGATCTAGTTTTCCAATATAACCTATTATTACGTCAAATGGTGCCCGAGGTGTTTCATACCGATTCTTAGGCCGTTCTTGACACACTGATTTTGACTACAGATAACTCTGTTTACTTGATCAAGATATAGGGCTCACGACGGGTGTGACCCGTCGACAGTGGCTGCTTACTCCCCCTAGGCACCTGATCCCAACTTTGGTATGTCTAGGGGTGCGAGTTGGCACAAATTTCTATTTGTATAGCTTATAGGAGTTATGATATTGATCACTGTTCGTTATCTTCACCTTTCTCTTATGTATTGCAATGAAGTAAAGAAAAATCTTTGGAACTACCCGGTATCGAACGCGGGACGCATACATATCTAAGGACTGGGCTATCGAGGTTGACTTTTCCTCCCTGAAGACTCGAACCAGTCACAGGGGCTTAGTGGTAGTATCATTGAAGACTCGAACCAGTCACAGGGTCTTAGTGGTTGCATCGCTTGCTTCGTAGGTTGGTAGTGACAATGTGGTATGTGAAAATTTAAACAATGACCGCTCCTTCGTCAATTTCTCGGTAATCACTAAATCCCACACTGACTCGAATATATATTTTATAGCTAGATCAGAATTTCCTTTGCACACAGTGTGAGCGCCGTATTTCGAATTTATTTTCATTAGAAATTTTACATGTATCGTGTGCAGCTATTTTAGTTTCACAATATGCATATAATGATGTATATAAATGGCTACTTAACATTCTTTTACAATAAAATTTGCGACATAAGTGTCTATATGAAGAATAATTTACTATCACTTTACTTACCATTTAACTTGTTTTTTATTTTGTACCCCATAAGGAAACCAACGTGCAATGTGCTTCATTAGAGAGAAAAATCATCCACCCAATCTAATTAAAATCAGATCCTGAAATATACTCACAATCGCTACAATAGGATCTGACATAATCCCATAGGGGGTCATGTCCGCATGATCTTTCGCTTGGAATATTCATGAGAACTATCAGCCAGTCAGATTGCGCCATACAGACAACGATGGCTATTTAGGAGGTTCCTGGCAATTAGTAAACAGATTGCTGTAATTTCTCTCCCACGAAGTTTATTCCACACTGTAAAATTGTATATTCTCGCATAACGAATTTTAGACTTTCGCAATAATGTCTAATTTATTCCGTTCATACAAACAACAAAACGTACGATATGAAATGCACTCAAATTAAATTAATTGTGAATTCCGATTTATGTTTGAATGGGATGGGTACGATTTGAATAGCTTTCAAGATGGTTTACTTAAATAATGTGAGGAATATAACGCCAGTCGACGTAAACGGTACATTGTGACGTTGTATCTAGCTGTGATGTGTTTTCTTTCAAACCAAACAATCGCAGTCATTTTCCTTGAATTGTGAACACCGCCGATTTCAAAGCTGACGCGCTGATTGACTGACATAAAGTTCATTTGAACATGACCCCTAATCGGGTTATGTCAGATCTACTTACGCAGAGTATACGGCGCGGATCTAAGAAGTCTGATTTTAATTAGATTGATCATCCACCAACTCTTGCATGACCGTAAAAATGAGTTTATTTCATCTGATATGGAAACTAATAATATCAATATCGCTACACCATTTTCTTTGAACATTCATGTGACTATTTCCTAGTTAACTTTAATTTATAAACACATTAAATCATGTTTATACTAAATTCTGAATATCTGTAAGTACTATTGTCAACGTTTTGCAGGATTTTCTCGTCTTCGCCGTGCTTGCAGTTGGTCCATAGTCCAAAAACATAGTTGGAACTGCATTTGGTCGAAGATTTAATTTCTTATACCCATTATTTTTTGACAATGTAGAGTGTATGTAAAACTTGCACGGTACAAATTTTGATCCACCAGCCGCACATTTCGACAAATAATGTCTCTTAAATGATGACCAAGCCAAAATATTGGATAATACAATACCATATAAATGAAATTGATCCTCATCAACCCCTGTGATCGCGTAAAATGATTGTCACAGAACTTCGAGTTCTGTTTCCTCGGTGTAGATTTCACATTCAATTCTTTTTGAACGTTAGATCCTTTGGACAAAAGTATATTTAAATACCTGACTTGCTATATTACAGTTTAATGTAAGCACATTGAACATTTTGATGGCTGAAACCCGCAGATACACACACATACACCTTTGCAACAAGCTGGTCTCTTTTGACGTCATCAAGCACGTGAGATACATGCAAGTCAACGTACTATTTTAATACTTCATCCCACAGCAACATTTGACGATCTGTAGCGCCTGTTATCTTACGATTTTTTCTGAATGACTTATTTATATGTGTTAAAGAATTAGAGAAGAACATATTTTCGTGCAAAACATTTTTTGTTGAAAATCGTCTTCTATGTCCTTTAACCTGTTTATTTGTGGCATCAGTAACAATGGATTCTGGAAAGGAAAAGAACAAAAACAAAAATTTCGACTATGATGTTTTGTAAAGAGAAGAGGATGCAATATTTGAATGCACCAGACGTCAACAATGTATGCCAAAACTCTAAAAACCCACGTGGCCGGTTGGAGTCAATACTCTGTCCGTATTTCTGCAACATTACTCATCAGTAGCCAATCCTTTGTATACTGGAATGTCATTGTTAAGTTATCGGGCTGAATCTGACGTTTGTTCATATCAATGCAACTTATCACTCGGTCCAATTCTATCTGACATGTTTCATACCGATTGTTAGGACATGCTTGACACACCGATTGTTAGGACATGCTTGACACACCGATTGTTAGGACATGCTTGACACACCGATTGTTAGGACATGCTTGACACACCGATTTTGACTAAGGATAACTACGTTTGCTTGATCATAATATAGGTCTCACGGCGCGTCTGACCGGTCGGCAGGGGATGTTTACTCCTCCTAGGCGCTTGATCCAACCTTTGGTATATCCAGGGGTTTGTGTTTGCCCGACTCTATTCTGTATTGCTTATACGTGAATTTTCAATGGATAGCACGCATTTCAATAATCTTATTTGCATAAAATCCCTATAATTAGCCTTCACACAGATGCGATGATTTTGTTCGGAAGGGTTTTGCCAATTGCTCCGGAAAACCAGATTGTTGAAACTGAGCTATTATTGCACTACGGACAAATGCTCCAGTTGAAACCGTTGAACAGTATTTCAGGTTTAACTATTTTTTTTAATTCTTCATCATTTCGCACCTGACATCTAGATTTGCATACTTTATTTAGACGTTTAAGGATGTACTTGACCCCGTGTTCTGCAGAGAAACTTACAGATGCGCAAGACTTGCAAAGAGTTCTCACAATGAAATTTGCGTGAAACGTCCCTTTTCCTGATGATTTGGAGCAAGACCAAGAAATATTGTGAATTGTAAAAATGGTGGAACACTGGAAATTGACACATTGGAGAGAACAATTTTGTTTTGTGATGCACAACTGTATGCAAATATTTACAATATATACCAGTTATTACTTATAATTCCTTTAATCTATTGCTCCTGAGATTGCGATTTCAAAAGTTTCCTTTACCTGTACATTTCCATGTAAAACTTTGATCTCAAAATGTGGCTCCAAACTATCCCTGGGTATACTCATTCCTACAAATTGAGAATGATTGCTTATTTAATTAGGATCTAAACTCAGTATGAAAGCTTTCCAATACGTTTTGTCTTTTCCGGTTGAGTGGTTCTTGCATTGGGAATGACCCTTAATTTGATTAAATTTGAATCCCCTTCACCTAACGATGCTTTATGTCAAGTTTAGTTGAAATTGGCCCAGTGGTTCAAAGGATGTAAAAAATACGTAAAGTTTACAAACGGATGGGCAGACCGATATATGAACGGACAGCAGGTAATGAATAAAGGTGTCTGGAGCTTATGAAAGAAGTCAAGTGAGCTAAAACACCTGCATTTAGAACTTTTTAAATATTTATGTAATGTAATGTGGCAATGTTATTCTTGAAATACTCATGTAAAACTGATTCACAATTTAAGACAACACTAATCTGCACTAGGAATATAAATACGCACCATAGAGATGTTTGCTAATCAGTGCCTCTTGATAAGAATATTTTCCATGATTATATATACATCTCATTCCCTATTATGGTACCACCCCATCCGCTACCCCGACGATGACAGGGAATGCATTAATGATGACAAATGAAGGCCCTGTTGGTCGTTAGATTATTAAAAAGCCTTCTATATAGCCATGAAAAAATCCAATCCCTTAATGTGCCCCCAAACCCAGGGGTATGATTTGAATAAGTGAAATATGCATTTCCTGCGCATGCTTGCATATTGAAAGGACTAATCATCACTAACCATGCCCCTACTGGTCTAAAACAGATATTAAAAGATTTTCCCTATAAATTCTTATGTTTCCCTAACATGGCCTAACATGGCCCTACTCTATCAACGGGGACATGACTTGAACTAGTTTGAATTTACATTACCCTAAGATGTTGACCATTCGCGGTCTTGTTCTTATTTGTATTACCATGTAAAATGGAAGTTTGAAGCGTAGAAAGCATTAACATTCCAAATTTTCAAAATATATTTTCAGCACTTGGCCATATTTGCCCTAAGGCCTAAACCCCTGACGGAGGAGCAATAAATGTCACAGTGTAGGTAGAGAACTTCACGGTCATCTCAAAATGCATATAGGATTAATCATATAAAGATTTAATCCATTTTCAATATATATCCATATTGGCCCTGTCTTAGGGCCTGAACACCTGACCGAGGAGCCATAAATTTCACCTTTTGAAACATGTGTATTCTTACCCCAGCAACATTTTGCATCCATGTCGGTATGTATTTCATTAAGGAGGTATGCTACACCAGGAAAATTTGATATGGATGAAAAATGGAAGAATATGAAATTGAAAACTTCCAAATTTACTTCATTTAGTCAAAAAATGCAGTTTTAGTAGAAAGCAATCTGAAAAAAAAAAAATTAAAACCCTGCTGGACTCGAACCCGCGATCAACAGTTCAGCAATCGACGTGCTAATTTACTAAGCTACTCAGCTGGGCGATGATTTTTGAAATCAATAGTCCAATATTGCTGATATCTATATTTTCCTCCATGTTTTAAAAGGAAGTCAGCCATTATGACGATGTAGAGTACCTCCTTAAGTATTCTAGTAGTTTGAAAAGTTAAGTTTTGGAAAAATATTAGGGACTGGGCTATTGGCATTTCCGTACTAAAGGAAAAAGTTTTTTTTAATTCGCAGTTCAACTACCTGTACATAACATACGGATTATATAATCAGTTGGTATCACCATATTACAAACAGCGAAGAGGCATATATCTCCATCAAATTGAAAGTGGTTTTTAATCAAAATCTTCGCAAATATCAATAACCCCCTTCATGTTTTGCACGTTCGGTAAAATTACGTATCTCTCATTGTATAAACCCATTTTTCCTTAGACCTGTCAGAAAAGCAAATGAACTTCTAAAAGTAACTGTGTCTGGCGTGCCCCTTCAGTGGGAAACAGTGATATTTAGAATATGTCGAGAAAGCAATGTTTAAATCTTAAGAGCAAGGTTAAATTTGAGAGGATCCGTATCCCTCACACACGTTAGATGACTATAGTCCTCAATGAAAAGAAAACAGTATACATGTACATAGAACCGCTACCTGACATTAAATTCCTTCCTTAGAAAACATATTGGTTGGGTCGTCAGTGTAATATTTACCGTTGGACAACCCAGCACTAGGAGTAACCAAAAGCTCACCTATGGGTGTGAAGAAGGACCTAAGTGTAAGATCTGTCTTCAAGCTGGACACAAGCCAGGGGAGTGATTTACCCAAAATACAAGAACAACACCCTTCCTTCCTTATAATGTTCTATGGTGAAGACAAAGTCCTGTCCAACTTCTTTGCATGCTCTTTAACTGATTTCGGAGAGCAGTTCCATTCCGTATCCTCGGTGCGGGGGACTTAATCTTTACGAAAAAAGAAACACTTCAAATCAATGGTTAAATAAACGCGATATCAATATAGTAATGGTTAAAACAAACTCACTTTTGTAAGGGAAATCTAAATATGATTCGAGATGGCATGGGATTTCTCTTCATAGTTTTATAGATTTGATTGATACTAGGAGAGTAATAATTCTTTTTCATTAAAAAAACCTTAAGATTGGGGGTAATTAATAGTCATAGATCATAAGAGGATAGAAAATTTTTGATGAACATTAAAATTAACTATATAGTTTATACTTTTGTAAATATACATGCCCCTAATAATAAATAATTCTGATAATAGAAGTTCATACTCAGATATTTTTTAGATGACTGCAAACATGGATATGTCATTATACAAATGATCAAAATACAATTTTAACGCCATAATCAATAACATAAGGTATTAACTGGTCACAACAAAACGTTTAATATAAAAATTTATAGACGCTACGGACATGCTTAAATTTGACAGACAATAGGTAAACCAGGGAATTCAGGCTTTACGTCAAGTACAAAACAGTAGACGTCAGGGAAATAAGATTTGATTCTACACTGAAAGCACAAAAGAGAGGTAACTGTTATTAGAAATTAGATACATATTATTAACTGATGTTAATTATGTAACACAACTTAAGGAATTGATACGTAATGATTGGAGGACATCAATAAACATTTTAGATTATCAATTGTAGAGGGACACATTAAATTGATAGTTAAAACTTTTTCAATGCAACATAAAAATCTTGAAACAAAACAATGTGTTCAGCTGAGAGGGAAATGATTTTAAAAATACAAGCATTTGATTAAAATAAAATCGACATAAAAAGAAAAATAGCGGTTAAAGCCAGAGCTAGATGATATATACAAGAATATTGCAAAGGTACATATGTGCGATCAAAGTCAAATTAGATCGATTGATCACTGTTTGTTATCTTCACCTTTCATCGAAAAAAAAAAAATAAAACCAAAATCACACCCTAAAACAATCATCTAGAGTAATACACGAAATAAAATCAGGGAATGATGAAACATTCGATCAAACTGGGATATAATGAATACATTGTAAGAATTATATGATGGACTATATGCAAGAACTAATATTTATAACGAACACCTTATCAATACGTACTTAAACGACGTGGAATGCACAAAGCTATCAAACCACGAAAGACAACTCTATGATGAAATCCCGACGCTTAAAGACCCAACTTTAAGTTAACACCCCCAAATTGTTAACCGCCTGTCAATCAAACCTTTAACAATAGATGTCATGTGGAGTGACATCTACAGATAGAGGTACCCCAGAGAGGTGTTTTGATAACAATAACAACCAGTACCTACAGACATTCTTTAGATCTTGAGGAAGCCCTGTATTCTAGAGTTTTGATAGCGTTGACCTGTCCACAACTACTATTTTTTCGTAATTCAATTGTTTTTGAAAAGACCCCTGAAAAATGCAATTTTGATATACATATAATTGTAATTTCCCCCCTCTGTATATGCATGCATTATAAATTAAACTATCAGAAACCAAACAATAATTCGCCCATTAATTTCTAAAACTTGTAACTAATTGAATTAATTTATATTATCAATTTATGACAGTTCTATATTTATAAAAGAAATTATTCATTGAGCCAATGACTGAGAGTAAAAGAGAGAAAGAGGGGGTGATGTAAACTCTGTGTCATCTAGCCATAGGGATACAACCATCATACAAACACTATGACCACAGAAACACTGCAGACAGCCCTGAGACCCTTCCTGTGTACATCAAAAGTATACACAGCACCCTGATCTCTTGGCCAGGTAAATTCCAGGTAAATAACAATGACCATAAATGAGCTCCGCCCACATCCAGTGATCTGTGAAGAAACCAAACGGTATTTATTTGGGTCTTTAATGATTGTGAGCAAGGTAGAAAACAAATGAAAAATAACAAGTCCTCTGGAAATTCTACAAAATATTTTGGAATGAAATAAATGATTATTTTTACAATCGCTTACACATACTTTTCAAAATAAAAACTAGATGTCTTTTACACAGAGATTGTCATTAATACCATTGATCCACAAAAAAGAAAAAAGCTGACTCACGTAATTATAGACCTATCAGCTTGACTAACCGCGATTATAAGACACTCGCTTTTATCTTCGCACAGAGGCCATAACTAATCCCCGATAGACTCATAAATAAACGATCAAACAGCATGCATCAAAGGTAGGTTTATTAGCAAAAATGCAGGGCGTCTGTTAGATATCTTTTAATATCTCAATCGAATTCTGTAGAAGGTGTTCTTTTATTTTTAAACTTTCAAAAACATTTTGACTAAGTAGATTTGAACTTTTTTATTTAATACATTAGCAAAAATAAATTTTCGTCCTCAGTTTGTGGAATAGATAAAATTTCTATATGAAAATCCAATCTTTCGAATAAACAATAATGGTTGAATCTCTAAAACATGCTTAATGAAAAAGGGATTCAGGAGAGGATGTCCAATTTAAACAATGGTTTTTCTCTTTGTTGTAGAAATTATGCCACTAAACATTAAATCCTCTGAAAATATTAGAAAGTTTCATCATTTATTGGGCACATAAATAGAACTTCTACAGCATGTAGATCATGCACCATTGCCATTATTAGATGTAAAATCTCAAGAAAACGGTATAGGTTGGTTATAACGATCTAGTTTGCCAATACAACCTATCATGGGGTCAAATGCTGTCCTACGTATTTCATACCGAATGTTAGGCCGATCTTAGCAGATTGATTCTAACTGCAGATAACTATGATTACCTGATCAAGATATAGAGTTCACAGTGTGATAGGGGGTAATTACACTTCCTATATATCTGATCCCTGGTATATATATATTATGAGAAAAACGGGAATGATAAAGTGAAGAGATGGGGAAAAATAGCACGTAGATAATCGAACAACTTACTCTCTCTGGCAAATGTACGAAATACATTAGCACTTACACAATTATACCACAGTGCCACGATTCTGGGCACCTATTCACAAAATATCTTACGACTAAGATCAAATTTTACAAACACGTTAATTTCCTTATTTTCATTGCTTGTAGCCTTTCTTAATTAATATGTAAAGTACATCCATGGTTTATAAAAGTTGAATACATACTTGTGACTTTGGGATCGGTATTTGATTATCAGACAGAATTATGTTTTTCATCTTAGTCGTAAGATATTTTGTGAATATGGGCCCTGAATTTCCCAAGTGAAGACTATTTAAAAATTGATTTTTAATTTTCTATGCGGGAAACGTGATAGAATGAAAATAAATATTTTAATTGGGATAGTTGATGATGATGTGATGGAATCTGGATTTTAAAAGCAAATTTAAATTGTTAAAAGTTGTGTTGATAAAGCGCTTATCCAAAACAATTCTACGTCATTATTTGAAGTAAAACATTATCATATTCAATTTATCGGTTGAAAACTAGCAATACCAATATCTGTGACCTTTTAAAAAATTCTTTTTTGAACCTTTTTATTCTGAAGTTTTGTATGCATTTAATCAATGCAAAGTTAAAGAAATTATATATGCCTCAGCAGACAAAGCTTTATCACATCCAATCTGGTTAATTGAAAATTTCCAATTGATAAAAAAAGTCATTATTTTACACTCATTGGGCAAGAGGGGGGATTCTCTACGCACAGTATCTAATTGACGGAGAATGAAACTTTCATGATATAGAATATTCCTCTAATGTGATACAAAACAAATCTAACTGGATTTGGTAGTATAAGTTGCTTAAATGAACTTTCAAACCATTATACCAAAAACACCAATGAAAACGTTTATTAATATAACAAAAAATGATAAATTATCATTGAGCAACAATGAACAAATATATTTAGGTAAATTTCGTTTTAAGAGGTTTTATAGCATTTTCATTTCTATAAACAATAATTAAACCATATTCTTAGAGAACTGTGACACAAAATTTCAATGTAAAACTTCAAACAACACAAAAAATGAATGCATGCATAAAATAATAACACAATTCAAAGATAAACAACTTGCTGAATTCACTTTTAAACCTCTATTTTTGAGTACCTTGAAGACAAACGTATCAAATTTATGTATTCAATAACTGTAACTTGACGGAAAACATAAAACACTTAATATTCGATTGTAAAAACTTTGCATTTTTTGTTTGTTTTGTTCTCTTTTTTTTTTCTCCTTCTTTATTTTAGTTGAAAACCGAAACACACACTTCTCAATCTTTCATCATTTAAAATTGCATTTTATACGCAACATGAAATTGAAATTAAGATATGGAAGTTAAAATTTACGTAAAAACAGTATTTCATGTTACTTTGACATTCATGAGAAATTAGAAAACAGATTAAATGCAAGGTGAAGATAACGAACAGTGATCAATCTCATAACTCCTACAGGCAATACAAAATAGATAGTTGGGCAAACACGGACCCCTGGACACACCAGAGGTGGGATCAGGTGCCTAGGAGGAGTAAGCATCCCCTGTGAATTGTTAGTGTGCTCATTATAAATGTTTTAACTAAAGGCACGGGACCTGTCCTCCTGTAGAACTGCCAAGGGAAAACTGTATGGACAGTATTCTACGTGAGACGCTACCCTCTTATGGCGGCCTTCAGAAATATACATATGTCATTACAGTCTTGTAGACATATGTCATTACAAACTTGAAATCTGGTATTTTGATACAAGTTCATTTTATAGAATGTTTCATACTCATCACATGTACATATTTTTGTTCAGAATCTGGTCATATAGATTATAATATGCATGATAGTTCAAATTCATTTTTACGTGACAGATGATATGCTGAACATGTATCAAATGATAAATCATGTCAATCAATTGCATCTGATGAAAGGCGAAGATAACGTACAGTGATCAATCTCATAACTCCTATAAGCAAAACAAAATAGATATTTGGGAAAACTCGGACCTCTGTAAATGATGTAAATGCATATTCTGCCATGCTGTTATGTGCTGATGAAATAATAAAATGTCGACAAAAAATACACTTGTCATTATGATTTATTTAGGTTGGTTTGTAAAACAAAATATTGTTTAAAGCGTTTCGCTCGAAAAGATTTCACTCATATGGAGAACTGACCATTACTGATGAAAGGCTGCATAATTTTGGCATATGCTCAGTGCTTATGTCCTTTGAGCAGGGAGGGATCTTCATTGTGTCCAACCTCCCATGACACGGGACTTCAGTTTTGACAGATCGCCCCATTTAGTCTTCTCTTATAATACGCAAAGATTAAATTCTCTAAATATCTGTCATTGTATATTGCATGCAGTAGACTGCAAATCGTAGGCAATGACAATTTGTATCATTGTTTGTTAGGCTTTTCCTTTGGTGACAATAATATTCTTATTTCTGAAACTGCCGCGGTGATCTAAAGGTAGAACGTTCACCCCGCATGCGGAAGTTGAGTGTTCGAATGCTTGCCGCGACAGACTTAAGCCGTCAAATCAAGTAGTGACAGTTCCCTCACCAAACGCTTGGCATTAGATATGAACGTCACGGGTCCTCGGAGAGGAACTTAAAACGGATGTCCTGTGACACAGTACAAATAGTTCATCATAGTGTTATAGAAACAGGTCATTAGAATGAAAGGTGAAGATAACGAACAGTGATCAATCTCATAACTCATATAAGCAATACAAAATACAGTCTGTAGAGATAGGTCATTACAGTCCTCTAGAGATAAGCAATAAAAGTCTTCTAGAAATAATGTCATCATGAACAGTCACAATTTTTTCTATAAAATATATCTAACCTAGTGAACCGCACAAAAGATAATAATACCATATTTATATAACACCCTTTCCATACACCATGGATGCTCAAAGGTGCTTTACAATGCACATATACCTTAATAAAGAATGTTATACACATAAAACATTGAAAATAAATAAAACATTAAAAAACAATGATATAAAAGGCGTTATCACATGTAAAAAGTCCGTAGTTGTACGTATCCTGATTGTTCATATAAAACATGAAAACACAAGATACCATAAATATGCTAGATAAGAATAAACATCAGTTTCAGGGCGTATTAGAATAATAATAATAATAGAATACACACATGCACACACCGCATATAGTGTCTCAGTTATAATGCATTAAAACATAAAATCTTTTTATATATGCAAAGTGAAGATAACGAACAGTGATCAATCTCATAACTCCTACAAGCAATACAAAATAGATAGTTGGGCAAACACGGACCCCTGGACACACCAGAGGTGGGATCAGGTGCCTATATGTAAAACCTGGTTTGGGTCAGTTTACGCTTTATAATCTGCGAAGTGGATTATAAAAAAGCGTAAACTGACCCAAACCAGGTTATACTCGTATAACTTGCCCCAGAAATAAAATCATTCCTTATAATTTAATACAAGAGACAAAGATGATAACCTTCGTTTATCAAAATGTGCATAAACTCGGAACAATACAAGTCAATTGAGCCGCGCAATGATTCACTTAGCAACAACGACACGAAGCGTCTATGTGAAGGTCGCCATCTTTAATCTTAGTTCTACGGAGCCTACCCATTTATCAAAATATTGTATCGAAGGTGAAGTTTGCCATGATAGAAAACATATGTAGACTATGCATGCAATGCGTATTTCGCTGCCCTTCAGAGATTGGCTAGAGATCGATTTGAAGTCGCTCATCTCCGACAGATTGAGAAAATACGGGAAAATGCATTGTTTAGGCCTACCCAAAATAAATCTTCAAATATCAGAAAATGCAAAATTTGCGATTTTTAACTCTGTGAAAACTTCTACTACATGAGAACTTACCCTTGTATGCAACGTTGTCGCTAATACTAAATCCAACACAAGAAGATATGTAGATCTAAGCAAGTGACAAATCGCGCGATCCACATGTCAATGTGTCTGACTTCATGTGATAAAATGTGGCGTGCGAATTTTTGTTTGCTTTGTTGAAAGACGGATCAAACAATTAAACACCCCCCTTTCCCCAGTGAGAAATGTATTTCAAAATGAACAGGGTAATGCTTACTTGGCAAATCATTCATTCGAATGTAATATCTTTGTTTTAATCTCTTATTCGACCATGCATACAGGGAAAGATGTTTTACAATAGTGATTTGCGTACAAGTAGATGCTAATATTAACAACGAGAAAACAACATATGTATCAAACCGAAGTATCTTATTGTACACGTTGACTTTCTATTCCATAGACGACTGAAAACAGTGACGCGATACAAATTTAGAGAGAGAGAAAAAAATTGTTCCGGCTTTTGGTTGTGAAGGGGGGTGTCCCAATACCAACAAGGCTATACAAAAATAACTTGCGTTCCTCAATTGGAATTTGACCAATCAAAGACAAGGATACAATGAGAATTAAATTATTATACTGTAAATTCCTAAATATACGTGAGAAGTTTATCATCGGATAAAATAGAATTATTTGCTTTTAATTTTCTTAAAATAAAATACACGTAAGAACTCTTGATTAACAGACGAGACTCGAATTCATTCTAACGCGATTTGATGTGTGAAAGGTGAAGATAACGAACAGTGATCAATCTCATAACTCATAAAATCAATACAAAATAAATAGTGGGCAAACACGGACCCTGGACACACCAGAGGTGGGATCAGGTGCCTAGGAGGATTAAGCATTCCCCGTTGACCGGTCACACCCGCCGTGAGCCCTATATCCTGATCAGGTAAACGGATTTATTGATTCTTTTGCGATATATCTGTATTAGGTTTTCGCGTAAACGGTAAGGTATATATATACAGCAACTCTTTTGTCTAAACAAAATGTCGGGAAACATAATATAAATGGGCACTAATGAGCAGGAAGAAAAAAATATTTGGAATGTTGTCATTCAACATACACTAGTCTGCATAGATTAAGTACATTCATTATTGTTATGCATCTTAATGTTTTCTATATAAAACTGATACAAATTAGAAACAACTTTTAAACTATCAAACCAACTCTCACACTCGTGTACTATTGTCCGGTCAACAGTTTACGAACGGTTGACCGGGCAATCACTTGCCCTATTTCTATAGGCTACGCAAGTCATGTGGTTCTTGGTCCTTTGCTATTTTTACATACATGTAATTGTGAAGCTCACTGATTTAACTAATGATGAAATACAGAATTTATTAGCAGAAAAGCAGAGGAGAAACATGAAAAACATTATTATCAATATTAGGATATTGGGTACGTTTAATTTTCAGCTTAAGGACACGGTGATAAATGTACGCAATCACACTGTCCTGTTGAAAGTTCAAAGTCAGCAAACCATATGCATTTAGAAAATTAAAACAAGATAAAAAAAAGAAAGTGTGTAACAAAACAGTTATAGACTGTGTCCTCGGACAACAGCTGTTAGGTTGACCCTCGAATGGATCAGTTGCCCTCAGCCTACGTCCTCGGGCCAAACAATAGAGTTGTTGTCCTCGAATCCAGTCAATACCTGAATACTATATACTTGTAAATATACACAGGAAAAAATATTTAGTACGCTTGTTTTTTCTCTCTCTTTTAGTTTAAGTATGATAATTAATTTCACACTGTAACATGAATAACAGTATTCATGTTTGACATTACTTATAATATTCTAAAAACAATAAAATCACCTTCAGTAAATACATTCCTTGTGGTAGTTTGCGGAAAATTCACAGTAAATAATTAACCTCTATTTGTTGATTGAAAAGTCTATAATAAGTGGATTCAAATTAAAAAGTTTTTCATAGTTTAGTTTAACTTCAGTTTACACGAATGACGGACTCTTGGTATTTTCTTACGTCAGTGATCAAACGTTGAATTTGACGTTGTGATAGAGCTTGTCGCTTGTGTTACTGGGTGTGTATATCAGTTCATTTAATATTGAATTGACAGCGTACTCTTGCGAACTCGGTAACCAATTTGTGTCCCTAGAAGCTCAATAGGGTTGACATCTAGACTTCGAGCAGATCATGGTAATGTCACAACTGACTTTCTTCGCAAATCACCCTACATAGCACGAGTGATATCATAAAGGTTAATTGTCAGTTTGCCGTTTACATCTATGCTCAATAAAATATCTAAGTATGAAGCAAATGCGGTGTCTTATATTGCGAATTCAATATTTCGAATTTACTGAGATATGTCGAGTTGACATATCAATAAAAATTATTAATATTGATAAACAAAACGTGGTTGATATGATTAGATGTTGAGTTAAATGTCACAGTAAGAGATCATGCCTTCTCACGAAAGGTGAAGGTAACGAACTGTGAAGCTTTTGAATAAAATATATATCGTAGTTAAATAAACCATATCAGCTAATGACACAAATTCATGCCCCTTCAGCTAACGGATCAGCAAGTGCAAGTGTGAGCCCGAACATCAAATACAGTAAAAGCTGTAAAACATGTTGGCTCTAACGTTGTTAAAATCAATTATTGATATGCTATGAAAGGACTGAACATGAAGTTTTCATTGCCTATAGATACATCTTGATATAAACCCATTCAGTCCATTTGCTAATGACAATTTATCTCATTCTCACCTGTCTTTGCATTCATCCCCATGTACTTCCTCCAGAAAGAGTTATAGTATTAATGAAATTCCTCCAGGTGTTGTACAAAGAAACTGCGTTCTGATGTATTGTACAAACTAGCACACGACGATTTCTAAATGGCAAGGAAGCAGACCCTGGTACTTGTGATGATTGTCATTATCTATTGCGACGTGCGTTTTCAAGACAGCTACTCAAAGTTACAATATGGATACAGACTGGATAGAAAGGTGATAACTTCTTTTGTTGAATTCAGCATTTTAGACTGTGCTGAGGAGTGTTTGAGAACAACACGATGTAAATCCGTGAGCTATTACAAAGGATCAAATTTCTGTGAAATAAACTATGAGAACAAATCGTCGGCCAATGACATATTCTTGGAAAGTCCGGGGTGGATCTACAGTGAACGGGAGGATTGGCATATTGTGAGTATGATTTTATATTTGTTAGCCAGATTCAAGGGCAACTTCTGTTTTATTAGCTGACCAAAATCATAATTTTTCTATTTTTAAAATACTCAATTAGTGTTTGAATATGAAGTCATAGATATGTCATAACAGATTTTCAATAGGTAAGCGTTGTGCACTAGCATAAACATACATATCAGATTCGTCGTCGCTAGCCACGGTTACTGAGTCCGGTTCTACCTACTCTACCTCAAAGCGTGACTGCATGATCAGATAAACCCTCGATCTTCATGAATATTCACGGAATGACACAATGATTGTTTTCGACCAATCGCAGTCACAATAACAGATGTCCAATATTTTAATGGCTGCCCCACAACTAAAACGTGCAGTATTTGTTTACAAGAAATGTAAAGATAACGAACAGTGATCAATCTCATAACAAGTGATAACGGAGAAACATACTACAGATCCCTGTTGACAGAAGCAAGTAAAATTTAGAAGTATTTATTAAATGAAATTCGCATTAAAAGCAGTGGTTTCCTTTGTAAATTATGTGTTAATAAACTTAATCGTATTCTCAAGCTTAATGAGGAAATTCGGGCTAATGTGGATATGTTGAGATTGGTTGACTAATGAACATAATTATTCATGACGTCGAGGATATTCTTAATCACGCAAGCCCAGCATTAGACGTAGTCTGAACAGAGACAATAGGCGTGGCTTGCGACGATAAGACTAAGGTTTATCAAATATGCAGAAAACATTGACACTTTTTATTTACGATAATTATTGTTTAATGTGTTTTATATTGGATTAATAAAATCTAAAACATATATCATCATTATTTATTTTAAAAAAAAAGATATATGGGAATATGAACGACAGTAAATTTAACTAAGGCATACATTATTTATGTTGTTTTATACATGTGTTTGTTTATACCCTAAGTTACTCCATAATAAGGGTTAACAATACTTTAATTACGGTGGTGGTATGGCATAGACCCTTAATATTATTATTATAATATTACCGGTTCATGTGGGCCGAGATGTAGACATTTTCGCAAAGATGAATGAAGAAAGATACTTGAAACCAGCAGGGATGATAAATTGGCAATAATCATGCTACATTTTGTGTCTATATGCTTGTGTCTATGTATCTGTTTGTCACTTCTATACAGAGAGTAGTTGGAAAATTGTCGACATTTTTCGTACGTCTAAAAGAATTAAGTGATTCGATCTTTTCATTTATAAGAAATCATCATTAAGCACTCTCCATTGTATTTTATTAAATGATTAAAACGTCAATATCAGTACAATCCACTAGATGGTCCCTGTGGATCTTTGTAAATAAGGAAATTTCACTATAAACAATGATATTATTGATGTATAGAGAAGTTAGTGGAAATATGCACTGTTATTGGTTGTAAAGTTTTTATCAAGAGTACTTGTTAGTATTTTTACATTATGATATTGGTTTATTTTTTCTCAATGAAATCTACCAGAGGTACATGTATATTTTGATTATTAGCATATTCAATCGACATTTTCGCGTTAAGTTAGAGTGTTGAATTTTAACATCTGTTCCGTTCCTATTACAGGGTATTGTATCTTCTTGTTCGGCATCAAATTGTTCCATCAATGAAAAATGCAAACCCTTACCAATGGGCAAGTTTGAATGTGTTTTATCAGGTAATGAATCCTTTTGATTATGCTTTACTAAGACGTAGCGTTTTTCCACTGTGAGCATTTGAACCCCTAAATCTCCAAGAATAAACAAATTAGAGTGATATATTTAAAAACAAGGAAATACAGTTGTTAATCACGAAATGTAGACCCACTCAAAACACGCTAATTTACCGTATCTTCATTATCATCAGATTGCGGCATTCCATCCCAGTGGGGGGTGAATCTGAGCAGCGTCGGTAGATGGGAAGGAATTGGGATTCACAGATTCATGAAACTTGACTGTTACCAAAATTGCAGTCAGTCTGGTTCACCGATGTTTGTTTGCGCACCAAACGGACAGTGGAAAACAAACATGAAATGTGGTATTTTTTTAAGATATAAAATCCTTTTTCACATTGATAACAATTAATAACCTGTATGATGTCCAGTGATGTTGCATTGTTCATTTCTCATTTCATCATTTTTGACGCTGCGTTCTGTGTTAGGTTTGATCCGACTTAGCTTAACGGCGGGTTTGATCTGTCGACAGAGGATGCTTACTCCCCAGGCACCTGATTCCAGCAATTTTTCTATTTTTGTAAGGATTTATGTGAAGTTTAGGAAGCCAGTTTTCGTACGGTAACTCATAGTTCATCAATACAACCTATCATTGGGTCACATGTTGTCTGACGTGTTTCATACCGATTGTTAAGCCGTTCTTGGCACACCGATTTTGACTACGGATAACTATATTTACTTCATCAAGATATAGGGATGACGGCGGGTGTGGCCGGTCGACAGGGGATGCTTACTCCTCCTATGCACCTGATCCAGTCTTTGGTATATCTAGGGGTCTATGTTTGCCCAATTCTTTATTTTGTATTGCTTATAGGAGTAATGAGAGATCACTGTTCGTTATATTCGCCTTTCATAATTCACGTTTGATATTTATGATGATGAAATCTTCAGGGTGTGTATCGAGCTGGATAGAGTACCAGGGTCATTACTATTACCAAGGTGAGAAGAGACTCAAATGGACAGACGCCAAGGTAAAATTTCCTCTCCTTCAATTACAATATTTAGTATTATCCTTATTTTGTATCTATGTTTCCTACTATTTTTATCGGGATGCATCAGTGGAATTGAAATTGTTGTAAAAATTGAATATACGCACAGTTCCATAATCTCCAGACTCTGCAGTGTAGAAAGTTAACATGGATTCAAAATAATATACGCACCTATAAAAATAAAACCAAGTGTGTTAAAGTTTGTAATCAACTCAACGCTTTTTGAAGAAAATGAATTCAAATTCAGTCAATGCATGAAGTATATTTAAAGTTATCACTCATTTTTCTCATATATCACCTAATAGTCCCGGTACCAATTTTCAACAAGGTTGAACGACGCAAGATGAAAAATATTTTTGCAATTCAATTAATATCTTACTTTTTTCGAATCCAAAATTATGCCAAATCGAGAGAAGACAACTAAAAGCAAAAATAATTACAATTTGTATACACAAATGGAACCACTTCCTATCATATACTGTAGATTTATTAATTTAAGCGTACCTAATGTAAAACTTATACAGTACCGAATTTGATGCACCAGATGCGTGTCGTTTGTTAATCAAGATTTCTTAAATATATTTTAGCAACAGGAAATTAAAAGCGAGATATTTTATTTCGCGAGCGATACATCTCGCGAAATAACGCGATAATAAACTCCTGCGTATATTTAGGAATATGTAGTATTACAATGGTGTTCAGGTAAAGGACTAAAGCCAGAAATTATTTTTAAAAATGGCGGTCCCAAAATCTTGTAATATTTTGAGTGTCAATGGGTTATCTGCTTCCCAAAACAATTTAATGTTTGCCATTTCCTACATGCACTTTCTTTTTAAGGACTTATTCAAACATATCAATGAAATATAAATGCTATTTTGACATTTTTGTATTGCTAAGTTATATAACTTTTAATGCTGATTTAAATGGTGTAGCAGAAACAACCGTACCGTATTTGTTACGTTTGCATTTTGCATTGTTTTTGTCTGTGATAACTTTACAAATTATAATGATAGCCATTTCCTTATGAACGAAAAACGTGTATGGATCTTGATGAATATTGGATTTCTATTTTAACGACTGGTAATTCTAACATGAACTCATTTATGGTGATATCATTCAATATACATGTATTTTTACGTCAGAATTCCTGTAGGATTTATAACATTTGAATTTATATAAATAGTTACAAATGACTTTTGTACATCTAACATTTTGCAAAACATATTACATGCATATTGATATGACTATAAACCACGGCCAGTAGTCCAGTAGATTTTATACAGTTGTTCGTATGTACAAATATCATTCCCATTATGCTCAAACGTACCTCACGGGATTACGGTTCAAACCTGGGAATGATTGCATTCTACACATCACCATGCTGTTCTTGAGAAGATTTTAACACCGCCTCCCCGAATATTCGTATGTAAAAATTTGAATCATGTGTCGCTTTTTAAGACTTCACTTTGATTTTAAAGTGAAATATATTCCAAACATATTGCATCTTCAATGTTTTATTGATATGATTTGGAGGATTTGAATTTAATATCTTTCATTCGTAAGATGGTATGTGTAATTTAAATCAGGGTATGCGTTTTTACCGCAAAACAACGGACCACGAAATAATACGAGACTGGGAAAGTTGCTAAACGTCTCTGTAAAACTTTGAATTTGTATTGTGCAAACCTACCACGGGTTTTTTAATCAAACTTGAATCTGGAATGCCTGAAGATGCTTACACATTGATATGATTAATCCTGATTAAGCTACTCTAAGAATAATTTTGAATGATGATAATAATACTAAGACTTATATAGCGACCTAATCAATTAAAAATCTCTGAAGCGCTTTACACAAAAAGCATACAATTCAAAGTAAAAACAACAATGCCCTACATAACAAAAATGATGGTACATGTACATGTAGATGCATATGTAAAAAACCTAGAGTTGTCTTTTAGTTAGATATTAAAAGCAATATATACAAAATTAGTTTTTAGAAGTCTCTTTAAAAGATTTACTCGGGTATTATGCTTTGAAGGGACTTACAGTAGCTAAGGATTTTTGCATAATAATATGACTAACCATGACATGTTCTCCAGATTAAAAACTATTTCTCACACATTGGCATGCAAAAAGTCTCTATTGTGGTTTCACCCTACCCCCCAAAATCATGATTTTAATAAACTGGAGGATTCTTCCTCATTAGATTGATTAATTCTATAGCAACTCATCAGAATTTTAAAATGACTTTTTACAATGTATCCTCATGTAAAACTTATACGGTACCAATTTTGATGCACCAGATGCGCATTTCGACAAATAATGTCTCTTCAGTGATGCTCAACCGAAATGTTTGAAATCCGAAATAACTATGAAGTTTTAGAGCTAAATATAGCCAAAAACAACGTGCCAAACAAGTGGAGCCAAATTCGTCCAAGGATAAGAGCTATGCATGAGGGAGATAATCCTTAATTTTGAAATGAATTTCTAAATTTTATAACAGCAATTAAATATACATCCGTATTTTCAAGCTAGTAACGAAGTACTTAGCTACTGGGCTGTAGAGACCCTCGGGGACTTACAGTCCACCAGCAGAGGCCTCGACCCAGGGGTCATAATGTAAAACTTATACGGTACCAATTTTGATGCACCAGATGCGCATTTCGACAAATAATGTCTCTTCAGTGATGCTCAACCGAAATGTTTGAAATCCGAAATAACTATGAAGTTTTAGAGCTGTAAACTTTGATCCCCTCGGAGGGACCACATCTTTCATACCGATTGTTAAATTGTTCTTTTCATACTAATTTTGATAACAGATTACATCTTTTACCTGATCAAACTCTAGAGCTCAAGGTGGGCGTGACCAGTCATCAGGGGATACTTCTCCTAAAAAAACTGATATGTACATTTTACTTACAAATATAGAACTGGTATTTATATATATAACTGATATTTAATAAAACATGTTACAGCTGGAGTGTGAGAAGAGTGGTTCTCACCTGGTGGAGATCAGGAATCAAGAGGAGTCAGACTGGCTTGCCTCCACTTTTCTCGACAAAAGTAAGTGAACTTTAATACATAGCTCGGATTCTGTCAATTTTTTGTGAACTGCAATGTACAGCTCAGATTTTGTCAATTTATGTAGTATAATGTATACAATAAGGGGATGCACATTTTTGTAGTAAATGAGCTTTTACTGAAAATAAAGTAAGTAGGGGATTTGACGTTCAGTGGATCCTGCGCTATTCGCATCAACGTAACTTCCTAAACTAATGTACACTGTTTATTCAAACCTCTACTAACATATTGTTTGGATCCCTTAAATTTTGCAAAACCTCTTTGTTGGATCAGAATATATACGAGTTGGATTTCATCGTGAACTTCCGATATTTATGTAGCAATAAACCATTATAACCTGCATGTGTTGTCTCAACTGATTCGATATGCAAGAGCTTGTTCTGCGTATGATCAGTTCCGAAATCGAGAGGCTACTGACAAACACGTTGATGATGCAGGGGTTTCAACAGTCTCCTTTAAAGTCAGCATTTTGCAATGTTATGGTCGTTTTAACAATCTAGTTTGCCAATACAACCTCTCATTATGCCAAATGCTTTCTGACTTGTTTCATACCGATTGCTAGGCGATTTTGGCACTTTGATTTTGACTAAGGATAACTACACATCCTTGAGTATGATATAAGGCTCACAGCGCGTGTGACCGGTCGTCAGGGGATGTTTACTCCTCCTATGCAACCTATCCAACCTATGGTATATCCAGGGGTCCGTATTTGTCCAAATTTCTATTTCATATTGCTTAAAGGACACATCTCATGTTTTCAAAGTATACAAACTTACAATCATGTTGTTTTTTTATGCTTATACACTGTAGTAACTTATCAGTCGTTTGCCGACATAATGCGATAATTAACCACCTAAGCTCCGATTTCAAATTTAGTTAATTAGTTAGCTAGTTATGTGGTACAGTGACGTCACATGCGCCCCTTTTCGATCAACTGATATTATTAAAAACCCAGCTTTCATCGGCCTTATTTATTCACCATGGACAACATTTACATTAATGTTGACAAATTTCCAAAGTATTATATGCTTTCGTCACCAATGCATACAATTAGCGATGTAAAAACCAAAATAAAGCGAGGAAAGCGAGTATGAAATCGGCCCAATATTCCGAGTAAAGTATGTTTATATGGACCGTTGTCTACATACTATTTGGTAATGTTATTCTTTTTTACATCTGTAATTCGCGTTGTTTTTCTAAAATAAACAGGACAATTATTATTTGTGTTTGGATTAGGGCTAGACAAATTATGATATGTTGCATTGTTGAAAACTAGACCTACCTACTGTTACGAGTGCAATTTGGAAAGAAAGAAAACGAAAAGAAAAAAGCCACACACACGAATCAATAAGAATAATCAAATTTAAAGTGGAAATCACATTTTTATTTTGATAAAGCAATCTTATTGTTATTTTTGAACTGTGATCTCCATGTCGTTAGGAAGTGGGAGCATTACATTTTACTAAAGAACTCAATAAGTTATAAGTTCAATGAGAAATAATTTTTCAATTCAATTTAAAGTAAGGAAATGATATAGTCTCTTATTTATAATTAAAAGCTGAATTATTTTGTATCTTTAAATTTTTTTGTAAATCTACTAGTTGGTAGAAACTTGGAGCAGAAGTTAAACTTATATGTTACGAGGTGAAGGTCGGCTGATCCAAGTGTGAATTGAATTTGAAGACCAGAACAGAATGATGAAGGCCTACTTGTATATGCTTTAGGCCTAGCAGTGCTTAGCTTCGATAAATCCATTTTCTCGCAGTTTATCTGGGTCCTTGTCTAAGCGGCTATTTAAAAGGTAACTGGGTGAGTTTTTTAAGGTAAAGTTCTTGCTCCAACAAAAATTACCCACATCTTATTTTCTTATACTTTCCTTCCAAAAATTGAAAAAAAATGTTCTAATTCCTTTCCAGCAACAACTAGTACTCCCTTACATGGCACAATACACCTGAATGCAATGTAATTGCAACCCGTTAACTTGATAATTGATTTCAAAAGATTATATCTAATCTATTTATTAAATGGCTAATAGATAATTTCAAACCCGAGGGCACATATGACGTCACACATAATGGCGCGTAAAATGCCGAAAGTAAATATACATATCGCAAGATTTAAATTTCATCGTTTTCAAACTCGAAAACTACCCAAAATATTTCCTTAAAAACACATCTAAAGTAATGTTAGGCATGTTTATAAACTTGCGTTGTGTCCTTTATAGGAGTTATGAGATTGATCCCTGTTCGTTAGCTTCACCTTTACAGGAGTTATCAGATTGATCACTGTTCGTTAGCTTCACCTTTATAGGAGTTAAGAAATTGATCACTGTTCATTATCTTCACCTCTATAGGAGTTGAGAGATTGATCACTGTTCGTTATCTTCACCTTTACAGGAGTTATGAGATTGATCACTATTCGTTATCTTTTCCTTTATAGGAGTTATGAGATTGATCAATGATCGTTATCCTCACCTTTAATTTGGAGGTTTGAATATGTATCGCTGAATTCGCTTTTCATATCATTCCACATACACTCAAGGGACATCCAATACGAAAGTGTGAGATGCATCCGAGTTATTTGCCTTTAGAGAACTCTCGTACACAGTAAGGCGCGACGCAATTTGTTTACACGCGGGAGTGGGACAAATATTCATCACTGCGTAAGTCAATGTGCTCAGTAAGATTTCCATCACCTGAACTTGATCGATACACAATGTGTCCAGGGGTCCGTGTTTCCCAACTATCTATTTTGCATTACTTGTGGGATTTATGAGATTGATCAATGTTCGTTATCTTCGCCTTTCACAAACTAAGTAAGTGATAAGTATTCAAGGGGTAATTAATTACATGAAATTCTTATCATATCTCGTTATTTAGTTGTGCGTACTGATCATATCTAAGTCATTACTTACAGATGTGACATTGTTTTCATGTTTTCATTGTAGTAAACATTTCTGTCGGTAGTAATTTGTAATGGACACGAAGTGTGCTTCTTCATTTGTTGTTGAACTGTTTTAGTATTCTTGGGTCAAAAGCAGGTTATCAACAGGTCGAACTGTAAGGCTGCTATAGCCATACTTTACTTAGTGATTTTGACGATGGATTACTCCGTTTAATGACGATAGAGGGCATACACCCCCCCCCCCCCGCAGACATCTGATCTAGACCTGTGATATCTGTTTTGAGTCTCTATATTTCGTGTTCTCTGACAGACCCTGTTCGCTTTCTTCACCCTTTTCATACTCTGTTAATAGCGAGTTAATTAATCTTACTTGGAACGCCTAATTTGTAATCTTGGGAATTTGGAGAACAGTTTAATTTATCACCACATACAGATAACGTCCGATTATTAGAAAACAGAGGTATACACTCCACCCTTTAGCAATTACAGACCATTGTCGTTTATATCTATTTCAGGCACTTGTCCCTCATCCGTTTATGAGGTTTGTACAGCCTGGACAGGGGGAAACGATCGTGATATTGAAGGTCAATATCGATGGAGCTACTCCAATGTGATCATAACCTTCACCGCCTGGTACAGAGGTCAACCGAGTGTAGGTTATCCTGCACAAGCAGCGGAAAAAGACTGTGTCGACCTATTTCGAAATGGCAAATGGAATGATAGACCATGCTCTTACCTTAATTCATTTATTTGTGAAATGTCCTATGGACAGTAGAATTATACTCTAATTCTCCAGAAACACAAACTCGATGTTTCTCAATAATATATTATTTTTGTGATACTTCACGTACAATTATCTTGCATTCTATCTCGTTTCTACAAAGAATGAGGTATATTACTGTGTATATTTTAAGGTTAGCATATGTTAAAATTTCCTCCTTATTGCAAGTACAAATGTAAAGTCAGCTCTTATGTATTATAGTAAGTTACAGAAATGTAGCAAAAAAGTAGAGAAAAATCCTTAGAACTACCCAGTATCGAAACCGGGACCTTATTATATCTAACCACTGCGCTAACCAGGTCGACATTATATAAATATTGCATGTAGTCTAGAGTAACATTGAAAATTTTCACCCCGAGAAAACCATTGTTAACCTTTTGACCTTACTCGCAATTCTTTTCGTTTTGTACATATGAGATATTATATAAATATTGCATGTAGTAGAGGGTAACATTGAAAAGTTACATTGTTTCAATGACAATGGTTTCTCGAGGGATGAAATTTGTCAATGTTACCCTCAACTATATGCAATATATGTTTTATTATACTGAATGCTATTTAAACAATAAAGCAGAAAGACTTACGTCCGTTGACATTTGATCAATCAAAGTCGATGCGGGTATTAGCGTTTATTACAAAAGTTCAAACGACCTCGTATAACAATCTACGGCGAACCGTACGCGCATAAATTTGACGCATGTAATAATTTTTATAATATCACCTTTTGTCAAGTACTGTTACCTGTTGTTAGATGCCATCACCCTGGAAAATGTGCGTTCTCTTCTCAGAGGGTAACAACATAATTTTTTTTCAAATGCTTCTCGACCAATCAGATTTAGCTATATCGACTACGTTTTGTCCATTAACAATAATAACTTTCATTCATATGTCGAGTCAATATATCCCTGTGAACTCCAAATAAAAGACACCACAGAGTCGCCCACTTCTGCTTCATACTTAAATATCTTATTGAAAGTAGACATTAATGGCAAACTGACAACTCAACTGTATGACACACGGGATGATTTCAGCTTCTCCATCGTCAACTTCCCATATTTATGTAGCAATATTCCATTATCACCTGCATATGGTGTTTATATCTCTCAACTGATTCGATACGCAAAAACTTGTTCTGTTTATGGTCAGTTTATAAATCGAGGCAAGCTACTGACAAACACGTTAATGATACAGGGGTTTCAACAATCTCGATTGATGTCAGCATTTGCACATTCTTTGATCGTTATAAAGATCTAGTTCGTCAAAGAAACCTATCATTGGGTCAAATGCTATCTGACATGTTTCACACCGATTGTTATACCATTCTTGGTACATTGAGTTTGGCTACGAATAACTCCGTTTACCTGATCAGGATATGGGGTTCACGGCGGGTGTGACCGGTCAACAGGGGATGCTTACTCCTCCTAGGCACCTGATCCCACCTATGGTATACCCAGGATTCCGTGTTTACCCAACTATCAATTTTGTATTGCTTATAGGACTCATATATATGTCATTCGAGTATTTTACATGAAAGTATATTAAAGATAGTATGGTCATTTTACTACAATATAGCATTTAACCTATTAGGGAAATCATAGAAGAACTCTTCATATTGAAAAGGTGAAAAATAATTATAGAGAAAATATCAGAAATGTCGCGTATTTCTTTGATATTTGTTGGTTTTCCTCCCTGAAGATTCGAACCAGTCACTGAGGATTATTAGTTACCTAGTCATTTAGTGACCTGGTACGGGATGACACCAGGTCACTAAGTTTTATACCGGGCTATGCGTAACCGAGCCCGATATATAAAACTTAGTGATCTGGTATCATCCCGTACCAGGTCACTAAATGAGTAGGTAACGAATTTACCCCACCGATGACCTATTTTGATAATATGCATGAGGCTATTGCATACCAGAACTACAGACAACACCATACCATAAATATTCCTTGTTCACAGACGACTGTATTTAAACGAGCTTTTGTGGTCAGACAAAATCATTCCATAATTTTTTCCCTGCATTGCATATGTTGCATGGAGAGCTGGGTTTGATTCCAGGCTATTGAGAGGAAATACAATCCTATAACCTATAGCCAATTCATTTATGTGCTTCCTGTCGCACCCTTTTTGAAGGAAGAATACAAAATTCAAATATAACAATTTTATAAGAACACTAACAGATATAAATATAACATCATTAAACATATATCACAGTCTATTCAAATTGATATGAACGTGACGAACACAGAACTGGCAAAACATGGCATAAATCACTACAATTTTCACAGTTATTATTTTGATATGTTTATGCTGAAGATGATTGTCCCTATTGTGCATCAGTGGAAAGCTGGCATAATTTGCCTGGTCTGGACACTCGAAAACCTGGTTTCTGTTTGAGATTGTAGAGTATGATCACAGTTAAAGTCACCAAAGAGATCCGAAATGTTGATTCCCTGCTATTCGGCAACCGCTTCATGATCACCATGTTCCTGAGGTAATATCACCAGGCTACTGTCTCCAACAGATTCGGGTGGAGGTAGAGCAAGTGTTGCAGTGCTCGGTAAAGCAACGACAGTTTTCAAACTCTGCGGTGCAAGACTTTGCCCCATTGCCTGTCCCATGGCGATTTTTTCCTCTGTATCGGTTCATTGGTAGACTGCTGGAGACTGCTCTGATTTATGTCCAGTGACGGCCATTATTTGTGATTGACTAAACAAACATTTGGTCAAAATTGTAGCACCAGTGGCTCTTATTGAATGGTTGGTATAGATTTGTGACAGATTTGTGTCCTGACTTAGTTTTGACATAAATGATGCTAGTTTTTTCTCACCCAATCGCACGTTACAGTACCAAGTTTCATGATCATCGTCAAACGAATCCCTTGGTCTTTGCCATAAACTTGAGCAACTGGGATGGAGTTTGCCAATATACTTTCCAAAAGATCTTACCGGACAGAATGGAGATCCCGGGGATTCTGGCATCACACCGGAGGTGGTTTCCCTGTCGTTACCACTATGGTTTTTAGTTATTTCGTCTGTACATTTCGCCACACATTTCAGTCCTGATTTTGGTTCCTGCATGACCTCAAACGTTGATTTTGACATAATATGCATGTTCTCTACAGATCTCCGGCAAAAGCATAGCCTTACATCAAATTGAACTTTATTCAAAAGTCCGTACGGGGTTTGGGGATTCATTTGCTTCGACTCGTACAGTTTTTGACGGTCACTTTCGTTAATAACAGGATGATGTTGTACACTCCCTTTCCCTATCCGTTTTACCTCAGCCAGGGCAGCCTTGAATGACACATTTGCATCGCGAAATTCGTCATCTTTTATTATATCAAATATTATATGGGGGGTCCCGCAAGTACCTGTTGATCGCATGCCTCATGTTTTCAAACGTTGTGGCCTTGTAAATTTCACCATCCTGTTTTCGTGCATTTATGTTGAAATGACAAAGCACTTCGTTCAAGCGAGCGGCATCGAATTCTTCGAAATTTTGATTTTGATTGAGTTCTCCTAAGTAGGCCTTTAACAAACGAGCTGCCTTCTGATTGCTTCGAATAGTTTCTTTGGAGTTAATCCGTAATTTCTTTTTTTTTTCAATCTCGTTGCAAACCGTTTGGCCGCCATTGTTGTTGACAAATGCAACAAGAAAGATAACTCGCAAGGAAGCCTGGTATAAATTTTGACGGTGACGTGGGATAGAATATCCCACGTCTTCACGTGACCGTAATGAGCCAATCACTATTCAGGATCCCCCCGCTAACTTGTCAGAGGTGGAGTAATAGTGGATATCTCATTGAAAACTGGAAGCAGTCACTGGACTTAGTAGATATATTGTTTACTTCGTAGTTTGACCGTGTCAATGTGATATTCAAGAATAAGCAATGACGCACCGTCACCAATATCTCGGTATTCACTATACCTTAAACCTCGAAGTCCAGCGTCAAGTGAGGCGTTGTCACGATGACGATTTTTTTAAACTGCCACCACCTTCTGTTTTAGAAGTTTAAAGAGTTATGCACGTTAGGTAGCAAAATCGGCCTTGTCTACAAATTTGCTCGAATTAAATACATAAGATATCCACAATATTGTCAGAACAAACTCATTTCTCCATATATCTCATATCGTTTTCTTGTAAGCGTTAGTTAAACATAGCGTTGTTTCTTACAACAAAATGCAAATAACGTCATGACGTCGACGTTTATGAACAACGTCTTAGGAAGCAAAATAGAAGAAAGCATAAAACAAGAGGCCCATGGGCCTAGAATCGCTCTTCTGATACATTGTAGAACAGGCAAAAATTCTCACTTGGCAAGATTCATCAATTAACAATCTGATGATGGTAAGTCAAATAGTACCTGAAAATTTAAATATAACTGTCCAAACGTAGATCACAGTGACCTACTTTTGGTCGACACACTGAAGACTCAAGATGCATCAACTGACAAGTCAAATAGTATTCAAATATAGCCGTCAAATTCCAAAAGAAGGCCACAGTAACCTACATTTTGGTCGACACACTCCAAAGACTCAAGATACATCAACTGACAAAGTTTGATAATTGAAGTCAAACAGTATCTGAAATATTCAGTTATAAACGTCAAATTCCAAAAGTAGGCTATAGCAAGCTACTTTTTGGTCGACACACTCTGAAGACTCAAGACCCATCAACTGACAAAGTTTGATGATTGTAAGTCAAACAGTATCTGAAATATTCAAATATAGCCGTCAAAATCCAAAAATAGGTCATGGTGACCTACTTTTTAATCAACACACTCTGAAAACTCAACATGCATCAACTGACAAAGTTTAATAATTGTAAGTCAAATAGTATCTGAAATATTAAGATATAGCCGTCAAATTCCACAAGTAGGTCACGGTGACCTACTTTTTGGTCATCAAACTATGAAGACTCAACATGCATCAACTGACAAAGTTTGATGATCCTACCCTTCATAGTGTCCAAAATATGCATTTAAAATTGAAAACGTGAAATTTGAATGCAAAATTCAAAAAGTAGGTCACTGTGACCTGCTTTTTTATGAATATGTTTTGAGGCCTCTAGACACATTAACTTACCAGATTTGATGATTCTAGATCTCTCGGTATCTGAAATAACAACCTAAAATGTATTCATAAATGATTAGCCATAAAATTCATTAAAAGTAGGTCTTTGTGACATACTTTTCACATGACGCACTTTAAGGTCCCATGGTCCATCAACTCACAACTTTTGATGATTATAGGCACAAAAGTGTCCAAGATATGCATCAAAATCTATTTAATAATAATTACCTGCGAAATTCAAAAAGTAGGTCACCATGACCTATTTTTGAGACAACACGATATTAGGTCCTAAGATGCATCAACTGACAAAATTTGATGATCCTAGTCCTTATACTAAGCAAAATATCAAAGTTTTAACAAAACAAAATTTAAGGTCAACTTTGAAGTGACCTTGAGGCCACACCCTTTGCCCGAGGATGATGCCTTGAACAATTTTGTTATCTGCTACCTATCCTCATCCTTATGCATAAGTTTGGTGATAATTTGCCCAGTGGCTCTTGAGAAGAAGATTTTTTAGCAACCACTACTTTTGTTTGCATTTTCCTAATTATCTCTCCTTCTGAAAGGGGTAACAACCCTAGTGTGAGTACAAATGAAAGCCCTTGAACCAAGAATACCCTGGGACAAATTTGACAAAAATTGGCCAATGGGTTCTTGAGATATAGCCCTTTTTCCAAAAAAGCTGACGCACACCGCACGCCAGACCCATGGCCATATGATTAGCTCTTTGAGCCTTCGGCTCAGAAGAGCTAACAAGCGAGATAAACCTTTATTTTTGATGGTTAATTTCCCTATATAGTACAAGCAAAATTCATGCACAGTGGGCGGGGTTTTAAAAAAATAGATACGTAGTAATAGTGAGAAAGGAAGCTTCTATTTCTTAATTGTGACATACACGTCCAGTGAATTAGTTTTTTTCCGGTCCAATAGTTTCCTTAGCTGATTTCTATAGTTGACTATTGGATAATGTATCATTACTTGTTATGTCAATAAATGTGCTTAGTAAATCAGACTGGATATGTGAGGAATATGTACTTGTTTCAGCTGGCAAAGCTTGTCACAACACTGTCATCGTTTGTGTGACTCATTACTTCAACTGTATTTTAGAACTTGGCTGTAATTCCACATCTGATAATCCAACTTCTACTAATGCTCTATTTGTTTTCTTGAAAACATAAATTCTTTCCAAATCACGTTTCAGTTTTATTAGCATCTAATATCCTACTCAATGGAACAAACTACCTTTCCAAATCTTCACAGAACCCTTAGACACTAGTGATGAAGAACACCAAATCTGTCTGAAGCTACACCACCCGCTCCCCCTAGGCTTCAAGAACACCAAAACTGTCTGAGGATGAATCACCCGCATTCCCTGGCGATAGAACACCAAATCTCTCTGAGGATACAAAACCCGATCCCCCTGGCGATAAAACATCAAATCTGTCTTAGCATGGATCGCTCGCTCCCTCTGGCAATAAAACATCAACTCTATCTGAGGATGCAACACCCGCTTCCCCTGGCGATAGAACATCAACTTTGTCTGAGGATGAATCACCAGCTCCCCTGGCGATAAAAAACCAAATATGTCTGAGGATACATTACCAGTTCCCCCTGGCGATAGAACATAATATCTGTCTGAAAATGCAACAACCGCTTCCCCCTGGCGATTGATCACATTAAAGCAGTCTGAGGATGCATCATTTGCTCTCCTAGCGATTAAGAACATCAAATCCGTCTGATGATACAACACCCGCTCCCTCTGGCGATAGAACATCAACTCTATCTGAGGATGCAACACCCGCTCCACTTGGTGATGAAGAACATCAAATATGTCTGAGGATACAACACCCGCTCCCCCTGTCGATAGAACAGTACCTCTATCTGAAGATGCAACACCCGCTCCCCCTTGCAACAAAGAACATCAAGTATGTCTGAGGATGCATCAATGATTACAAATCATTGTCCTACTGATCGTGAGGAGATTATCGGAAATATATTATCATGCAAAAATTAAATCCCTTGATGTACCCCATCCCCAGTAGCCTGCCTCGATTTAAAAACTGACCATACGCAGAACAAGCTCTTGCCTATCAAATCAGATGAAAGATATAAGCACCATATGCAGGTGATAATGGAATATTGCTACATAAATATGGAAAGTTAATGTTTATATTAATATTTCCTTTTTCTCTTTTTGTTGACGAAGCAACTGTTTGTGATGTCAACAATACTAGCCTTTAGTTTTTTATGAATCGTGTAAAGTGTTTAAAAATTATACGTTTTGATGTTGTTCATTTGAGAAAGGGTTTTGATTTCAAATTTACTGAACGTTCTTTAGAATTTAGAATTACATATTTAAATTGCACCACTCCTGGCATATGTTGTGGCAGACTAAGTTTGAAGTTTCTACTATGATAATAAAAAGAATCAATATTTTCCTGAAATAGAGATTAAAGATTAAAAGCAGGTACTTTGTCTATGTGATTTCTGTTGTCATGTCCGTGACATCGTGGAACTGCATGGGCAGGAAACACCGGTTAATTGTTAATGGTAAAGAGGCATTTTGTCATTTAAGTTCCGTCCCTGTTCAACAGTAAATATACTTCAAATAAGATCATTCATACGTTTATTGGAGTTCATTAACAATTCAGAGGTTCTACACTAACGTTCTGGGGATGCTGTCTGACGTGTTTCATACCGATTGTTAGACCGTTCCGAGGATCCTTAAGAAAATATCATATAAGATACTAAAGGTCAAAATTTGAAAAATATGACGTTTAATGAATGTGAATTTTAAATGCGACCAATTGATCGTTTGGAACATCCAGGGACATTGAATAATGACTTACTACTTCGAAACAATTAACCACCTTTCAGAACGACTTGATATGTTTTGAATCGCAATTTATTTCTTCATCTTAAGATTGAAACATGGGAAATCAATATAACTGTCTGATAATCATAAAATAAACAATTGTATACCTAATTTTAGCCATAAGTTGATATAGTAGGCCACAGTAAATGTACCAAGACAGCTAAAATGCAAACTGAATTTGTATTCCTCCGAGAGAAAAAACTTGTGAATAAATTTCAGAGGAATTACCCATAATGAACAAAATTGGGGACACTTTGACCTATATTTAGTGTGTTGCCCCTTCAAAGGGGAGATAATCACAGAAATCCAAAAAATAGGAGGGGGCCATTTAAAAAGTTTCTGAAGAACCACTAAGCCTGAAAAGGTTAATACATTAAAACTTCCTGATATATTGCAGATTTGAGTTCATTAAAATCATGACCCCGAAGTAGGGTGGGACCACAATACAGAATCAAAGTTTTACATGGATATATATATATATAAATTCCTAACAAATTTTCTGAAGAATCACTGGGCCAGGAAAGTTAACATTTTATGAAAGCTTCCTGATATAGCAAAAATTCAAGTTAATTAGAATAATAACCCCGGGGTAGGGTGGGGCCACAACAGGGTGTACATGTAGGGGTGTATCGGGTAATTCTTTAAAATCTTTCCGAACCCAACACGGCCAGAGAAGTAAAAACTATCTCTCTTTGAAAAAAGCTTTAATGTTCTACGTTTAGGACCCACGGCAGGTGTGATCGATCAAAATGGGATGTTTAGACTACCACCTGATCCCCCTCTGGCCCATGTTTGACCAATTGTTCGATATCTTCACCGTCCATATGCCATGTGTATATCATAACGAATTATATTGTAAAACATGTTTTATATGCAAGGTGAAGACAACGAACAGTGATCAATCTCATAACTCCTACAAGCAATACAAAATAGATAGTTTGACAAACACGGACCCCTGGACACACCAGAGGTGGGATAAGGTGCCTAGGAGGAGTAAGCATCCCCTGTTTTAAGTTTTTTTTTAGTTTGAGTATTACTCAACGTATTACATGCAATAAAGCTGAACTGTACTTAAGGAGGTGTGGTTTATTCTGACTGCAAGATGTCTGTACAATATAGTACTTATCAGTAACATATTTAAATGGGAAGGCAGCCCAAAATATTTTGATGAATGATAGGATTGATTATGTGATAAAGATTTGTCATACTATTCTGTTGATATACGGCCTAAATAAGCTTCAATACTAATTTGAAAACGTTAAAAATTGAAATCCCTGCTTTCTATAGATGCTGCCATGATGTGGTTTCTTTTGAATTCTAGACCACAAAAGTCAATAATTTTGACGTCACACCGTCTGTTCCGGTTTTGATGAGATTCTAAGATCATCAAAGATGTGCATGTGGTAGCTTTAACATCACCAATGTTGGGACTGATGTCATAGACAGAATTTTCACAACCCGCACTGTAAACATCTTTAAACTCCTTGAGACCCGAATTTGCTCTATCTGTCTGTTGCGCACGCAGCACCAGCGTTGTAGGGACTGCTGTTATGGACTATCCAGCAGTGGACACACGGTATAGGGATCGCCTTCCACAGGACGCAAAATTATACATCGACAGTGTTTAAAAACATAAATATAAATTGATTTTGATATGGGGAAAAATGTCTACTGTACCTAAGATCTTATGTATATGCTACTACAGATGCCTTGAGCCCTCTTCATTCTGCTTTTTGCAGCAGACTTAAGAGGGCTCTGAATATGCATAAGAATTCCTCTCTGTGGTTCGCTTGCATATATCAGTCTCTAATTCATGCACCGTTGTGTCAATAAAATCTACACAGGAATATTGTGCGTGGAATGATCGATAAACATGCGGACCACGTCAGTCAATAGAATCGAATTCAGTTAGACCTAAATCACAACCATTACTAAAGGAAATTTCAATAGACCTATATGCAAAACTCCTTCCGAAATAACTCATAAAGAAATTAACTAAATCTGTCACTATTACCCTGTATATGTCAGGGCAGAGCACCTTAGGTGCAGTGGACAATAGGTGACCATGTAGAAAATATGAGTTAACAAATTGTCTTCTTCCATGTTTCCTCTGAGAACTTAAAACCTCGGGGATCGAACTGACGATATATATTGGCACGTCCTGTAGGCGTCCACTTCCAGATCAACAGTTTCTCAGGAAATTCAACATCACGGAAATGTTACACTTTTAATCATCTATAACTTTATCAAACCAAAAGCAATTACAAAGATATTTTGTCAACATCTAGTGTATTGATATAAATTTTATTTGACAAAATTTCGGGAAGTTCTGTTAAATAGTCAGTTAATTATGAGGTCATAATGACGTCATCACATTTTCAAGATGGAACCTTCATGTGAACAGCTGGCAGATATTGTCAAACTTTACTATGAGTGTAAATCTGCTACTTTAGTCATTAGAACCATGAGAAAACAACATCCTGGAATGAAAGTGCTCAACAGAATGCTAATTTACAGACTTGTGAGGACGTTTGAAGTTAAAGGTACCAGAAATGACACAAGACGCAATTCTGGTATTGGGAGACCAAGGAGTGCCCTACCAAAGAGAACATTGATGCCATTGATAGAGTTATTACTGAAACTCCACAAAAATCAGTTAGACGGGTATTCATGAACTGAATGGCACCGTTAGCAAATCTAGTATTCATAGAATGCTCAAATTTGATTTAAAATTGATTCCACACAAGATAAGTGTGATGCAGCATTTAAAAGAGACAGACATTAGAAGTCGTTCAGAGTTTGCCCATTGGATTTTAAGTAGACCCAACTCTGAAAAGTTTACAGATGCCATATGGTTTTCCGATTAGGCCCACTTCCATCTTAATAATGTTGTCAATAAACAGAATTTTAGATTCTGGGGTTCGGCGAAACCCAATTTTTATGTGGAAAAACCTCTTAACTGTGAGAAAGTTACTGTATGGGCTGCATTAAATTCAAGCAGAATAATTGGCCCCTTTTTCTTCGAAAACACCGAAGGCGATGCAGTGACGGTAAATTCTGAACGATACTTAAAGTTAATGAAATCAAAATTTCTACCAGTTCTTAGACAAAAAGTTGTAAATTTCGATAATGTGTGGTTTCAACAGGACGGTGCTACGCCACACACTGCAGGTTGTGTTCTTCAGTGGCTGGACAACACGTTTGGTGATCAATACATTTCTTATCGTACCACACATGTTTGGCCACCGCACTCCCTCGATCTGAACCCCCTTGATTTCTTCTTGTGGGGTTATCTAAAAGACAGAGTGTACTCTCCTTCCCTGCAAACAACAGAGGACTTAAAACAGCAATTACACGAGAAATAAGATCAATCTCTGTTGATACATGTAAAGCTGTGGTAAAAAAAACTTCAGAAATCGTGTTCAAATAATGTTAAAGACAAAGGGACGTCATTTGACACATATGTTGTAAAATGACATATGTTATTCTGAAGAAAGTTTTTGGTGATTAATAAGGAAGCTGTGACAAATGTGTGCATTGACAAAAAATTTAAATCCTTTTTGTTATATGTTGTAAATTTCATAATTGTAACTTAAGGTATTTAAATTTTATAACAGTTTAAAAGTGTAACATGTTTTGGATCACCCTGTACCAGCTGAAAACATAACATTAGGAAGTTTAAGATAAATCATCACGGTACTTTATATAATTAAAAAAAATAAAAATAAATAATAATAATAAAACAAAACAAGAGGCCCATGGGCCACATCGCTCATATTAAAAAAATGTCCTATATATTTGCTTGTAAAACTTTGATCCCTATTGTGACTTCAACCTACTCCCGGGAGTCATGATTTTTTTTCAAAATTGAATCTGGACTAGGTCAGGAAGCTTTCATGTGAATGTAAACTTTTCTGGCCCAGTGATTTTTCAGAAGATTTTTAATGATTTTCCCTATATATTTGTATGTAAAAATTTATCCCCCATTGTCGCCTCATCTTACCCCCGGAGGTCATGATTTGAACAAACTTGAATCTACACTATGTCAGGAAGCTTTCCTGTAAATTACAACTTTCCTTGCCCAGTAGTTTTTTAGAAGAATATTTTCAAGAGTTTCCCTATATATTTGTACGTAAAACTTTGATCCCCTATTTTTGCCCCACCATACCCCCGGCGGCCATGATTGAACAAACTTGAATTTGCACTATGTCAGGAAGCTTTCATATATATCTCAGCTCTTCTGGCCTAGTGGTTCTTGAGAAGAAGATTTTTAAATGACCCCACCCTATTTTTGAATTTTTGTGATTATCTCCCCTTTGAAAGGGACATGGTCCTTCATATGAACAAACTTGAAAGCCCTTTACCCGAGGATGCTTTTTGTCAAGTTTGGTTGAAATTGGTTCCGTGGTTCTGGAGAAGAAGTTGAAAATGTGAAAAGTTTACAGACAGACGGACAGACGACGGACAACAGGCGATCAGAAAAGCTCAAGTGAGCTTTCAGCTCAGGTGAGCTATAAAACCTACTTCGTATACTGTCCCTCTCTGTCTACTTTCTTGCATTTTCTGCAAAGTTCGGCGTTTTGAATCAAATCCATAATTTGTATATGTGACAATTCGGAAATTCCTACTCCGCCTTTGGGTATTCTAAATATTATAGTTTCCCGGATAGATGGCGTTTTTGTAAGTAGTATATAAGCGGGAGATTTCGGGCGATAAGCAGTTGATGCAGTGACGGCAGAGAGTGAAGACGTGGAGTTAGAAAGGTAATTTTATTTTATACATTGCAATTGTTTTTAACATTATACAAAGCCTTAGACGTGACTGCACAAGTCTTTCCTGGCTTTGTATGAATATTGGATAATTGTAATACCGCGCTGAAAGAGCCGGAGCTAGAAAAAGCCGGAGCCACGAAGAGCCAGAGTCGGAAAGAGCGACGAGAGGCGAGCTTTAAGAGCCGGAGCCACGAAGAGCCAGAGTCGGAAAGAGCGACGAGAGCCGAGCTGTATGAGCCGAGCTGTATGAGCCGAACTCAGAGAGATAGAGCCAGCTGCATCAGAAATCCTGTACATACTTAATTCAAGACAAATAGTCAAGTTTTTCTTGTAGCAATTATTATATGTATATATTGAAATAAAATATTAGTACCTCAGAAAGTTAACTGAGAGTGCCCGTCCGCTTCTTACTGTTTATATATGTATTTTTGGGGCTGCACGCTACATATACACCATCATTTTGGAGGACTGATGAGTGTTTGTACCTGTTAAATATATATAAAGATCCACCTCATGACGGGGTATTCAATTATCAAGTTGTTTTTAACGGACATGTGAACTAACTGCATTTAACTTTAATGTGCTCCGGGTGCGAAGCTATTTTACCTGTCCGAATGACATACCGTATTACGATAGGACAGACACCCCCTATGGACTAAATTTATACTCAAACAATGTAGTTATTCAGATAATGTATGTTTTTGTTTATCATAATCAAATTTATCCCTTTAAGATAAATTCAGTTATTGAGAATGACGAATTTGATATGCTTGAATATTTTTGAGTACAATTCAATTTTTCCGGAATTTTGCTGTCCTTTTCTTGACACCAGACTTGGTCCATAAATAGTCCTAACGCGAGCATGCTCTTGGCCTTTTCATTTTCATCCTCGGGCAAGTGCAGAGGAATTCCCCTCCCATCCCTCCCTTAAATATTATGGTTGGTTTGAAGGTCCAATTCTACTGTATAATTTGATGAACTCATTTTCTGCTGTGAGTTTTCTTTCAATATTCAGAAATCGTCATGACTGTTAGAGACTGGTGAAGAAATTCTAACGTGTTGGCGCAATTTTGACAGAAAACCATTTGTTGAGGGATACTGTTGTCTCCAGGTCCCCCAGCTCTGATATGGTTTGTTGAATATTTGTGAATGCTATGCTGCCAAAAGCTTACAGGTGGCAAGATCAGCGCATAGGGTATGAACATGCGAGTGGCATGTTAACGGTGAATGTTGTTTCAAATAAAAAGCCATGACAGTTCTGCCAATATGCTTTTGAGTATTTTTTTTCAGGTCAGAGATGGTTAAGATAAGTAAACTACCTATTAAGCTGAAATCTGTAGACATCAGCTTTATTCACGTGTATTGATTAATTTAAGTTTTAGGAATTTTGAAATAATCCACTATTAAGGGCATCAAACTATGACATCCAAAAATCTAGGGACAAAATTATTTTCTTTTTGAGTGACAATAACTCTCAATTATCTGATTGACTTCTCTTAATTAGCATCATAACAGTTTATGAAGAAAGTTAGAACAAAAATAAAATCACTAAATATTATAGAAGTATTTCTCGATTGAAGTCAGCATTTCGCAAGTTCTATGGTCGTTATAACGATCTGGTTCGTCAATACAACCTCGCATTGGGTCAGGTGCTGTCTGACGTGTTTCATACCGATTGGTAAGCCGTTCTTGGCACACTGATTTTGACTGAGGATAACTCCGTTTACCTGATCAGGATATGGGGCTCACGGCGGGTGTGACCGGTCAACAGGGGATGCTTACTCCCCCTAGGCACCTGATCCCACCTCTGGTGTGTCCAGGGGTCCGTGTTTGCCCAACTATCTATTTTGTATTGCTTGTAGGAGTTATGAGATTGATCACTGTTCGTTATCTTCACCTTGCATTTACATAGACGAATACCAAACTTCAAATGGAAGGTTGTGCACGTTACAAATGTTTCTTTTTTCTTTTTTAAAACTAAATATCTGTTTGGTTATTTTTTCTCCGGTATATACTGGTCTTTGAAATTTCTGTCAAGCATTGGCGCGACAATGTGTTTATGGTCAGCCTGGATTAAAGTCGTGGACATCCCATATAACAATGGACTGCGGCCTTCTTTGAAGATTTTTCTCTATTAACTACCTGCTCCGCCTCTCTCCCTTTTACCCTGTAACCTCAACAGCCAATCCTTAGCCTCCCTTCGGGTTAAAAAAACAACAACATTGGACTGGTCATGGTTTATCTGGGTAAGGATCAAACTATGAGGGGTCGTTTTGGTTTCTTCTTGAAAAGTTAATAAGAAAACATTTAATGTGTGGTTTGTTCAAAAGTTTTGATATAATTTTGTATTAGAAGCATGGCAATGTTTTCTGCATATGAGTAAAGGGGGGGGGGGGTGTCTATGCACCCCTCTCTTTTCCCCAGATATTTAAGCTATTTTGAAAACCTTCCATCTTTATACCCGAGAATGAGGTCATCATTACGCTGCGGTCATTCTCTCTAAGGAATTGTATATTTGAGAGGAATCTTACGCCGTTCAAAGAGAGACTCTCTCTCTCTCTCTCTCTCTCTCTCTCTCTCTCTCTCTCTCTCTCTCTGTGTGTGTGGGGGGGGGGTGTGTGTGAAAAAGGTATAAAAGAAAGTCGGCAATTATTTGAAATAAATCTTAAATCTGTAGATAGATAGTTTTTTTTTATTCCAAACTAGGGTTTCCGGCATTACAAATGGCATATAATCATGTTATTCGCTCCGCGAACGAATTAGCATGTATTCTACGTTCTTAATTATAGCATTTATTCCGTAAATGTGAATGCATGATTTTTGGTTTTATAAACCGAATAAATAGCATGATTATAAAAAGTCAATAGTTAACAGTATAAACCAAGCATGTCAAACTGATTCGCTCCGCGGAGCGAATAACATGATTATGCCAAATTGACATGTTGCCGACATGTTATACAGTCATAATAATGGACTTTAATTGGAGTGAATAACTATTAGACTGGATTTATAAGGTTAGACATGACAGCCTGTACTATTTTTCATTTCGCGTGAATTTTAATGTACAGGCATGACGGCGTGAACGGGTTTAAAAAAGCACATTTTGTGAGCAGCCTATACATATCACATGTATGTTACTTATGTCGCGTGACTAATGGAGACCTGTACAACTGTAATGCATCCACTCACTTAAATATTGTCCAGTAATTAATTAGAAGTTAAATTATTTTTAAATTGATAAATATAGTGGATTAAAGTGCCCCGAATTTTAGTAACTGCATGATTAGAAATGCTGTCAGTACCTGGTGATTGGTCAAGTCCACTGATTGCCTTTGATATTTCAGATTTAGAGACTTTAAAATCTAAATTTGTTCAAACATAACGGAGCCTCTAATGCAAAACTTGACCTTAGAAAGTAATTCTCCGATCTACAGATCTGGACCCTGGAATAAGGAACCTATCGCTCTACAGATTTAGACCCTGGAATAAGGAACCTATCTATCTACAAATCTGGACCCTGGAATAAGGAACCTATCTATCTACAAATCTGGACCCTGGAATAAGGAGCCTGTCTATCTACAAATCTGGACCCTGGAATAAGGAGCCTGTCTATCTACAGATCTGGACCCTGGAATAAGGAGCCTGTCTATCTACAAATCTGGACCCTGGAATAAGGAGCCTGTCCATCCATTATGGAATATCAAACTTGTCTTTCATTATTACTATAAAAATAATGGACGGCAGTCACTAAATCATATCCGACTGTGTATGAAAATAACGGAGAATGTTTGTTGTTACCCCCCCCCCCCCCCCTTGTCGCAAATCACGGGTTATTGTTACATTCTGTTTCACAAACGTTTGTAAAATAGAATGAAACAATAACCCGTGGTTTGGGACGATGCCACCCCCCACCCCACCCCACCCAATGTTACGTGTCTGTATTTGAGCAAAGGTTCATTCTTGTGGACCGCGCCCAACCCCTTCTTCTTTTAAAAGATACATGTTTTATGATTAGTGATGTGGTTTTCATTTTTTAACAGTTTTAATGTAAGATGTGTTTAAAGAAAAACAATTTAAAGTTAATTACTTTGAGAAAATTATACTCTAAATTCCCAATAATGGACATTTAAAAATAGAGGAGGGGGATCCTGTCCACCAAACACGCCTGAGTTTTTGAAGGCATGCGCAATCTGCACAGGAACATGTGTACAATCACAAAGGGAGATATATCACAGGTGCTTGGGTTCAGGACCCCCCCCCCTACCCCCCCCCCTCCGAATAAGCTACATGAGTTGATTTAATTATTTTATTTGTTGAAAATATTTCTAATACTTGTCAACAACGTCTTGCATACCCCTAAAGTTCAAAATATTTCAAAATAAGCCCTTTAAAAAATACAGAAGTGTTATAATAACCAGTGAAGGTATTTTTATAAAAGATTCAACAACAACAAAAAATAATTAAATCAACTCATGTAGCTTATTCGGAAGGAGGGGGGGGGGGGGGGGGTCCTGAACCCAAGCACCTGTGAGATATATCAGAATGTCTCTGTCTGTCTTGATAAGATTTTAAGTCATTTTAGCTTTGCAGGTACTTTGATATAACTGATTCATATCAGCCCCAGAATCTTCTGTTGGAGATTTCTTTCGTCATTTGTAAAGTAATGAATGACAGTTTTTAACCTTGGCCACTCTTATGCTTTTGTTCAGATAAATGCATCGGACGACAGCAAGAACGAGCAACGGTGAACAGCCACGGCGAAGAGAGGGCGAACATAGAGATATTTTTAAAATTTCTTTGCCTGACCTGAACTGCGAAGACACCTGTTACAAAACGCGCAGAGTCCTACATATTCACATTTTCCCCATTGTCTAAGTTTCGGCCATGCTTAAATTTCATACACCATTCATTTAATTTCTTACGCCATTCATTTTCTACATTGGAAGGCAACTGTCTCGCATTTGGCTGAGCAGGTGAACTAAGATATGCAAGTTGGTTATCTATGTCCATGAAATTTATGATTTTTTCCCCCAGATTTGCCAGTGACTTTGAGACGGGAAAGAGATATAATAAGGTGGAAGACCCCCCCCCCTCCCTTCTTCCTGCCTGCATATATTCATACTGATGAGTCTGTTTCTATATTTTTTCTTCCTTCCTGCAAATATTCCTACTGCATGAAGAGGCTAACGGTTTCAATACAGAGTGTATGTTCGCGTATTTTTTCATATTACATACATGAATAAAAATTAACTTTCAAATTATTGAAAAGTGTTAATTCAATCTAATTAAAATCAGACTTTTTAGATCCGCGCCGTATATTCTGCGATTGTGAGCGTATTCTAGGACCTGATTTTAATTAGATTGAGTGATAATCCAACAGTTTTTACCTATAAAATGAATATTCGCAACACCATATACATGTAAATATCAGAATGGGATGGGAGCTATTTCTTGCATACATACTTTACAGATCTTACAGGTACTTACAGATATATACTATAGACAAGTCAGAAACTTATCTCAACATAACTAGCTGTAGGTTAGCTCAAACGATAAAAACAAAACTTATTTCTACAAATTTAATCATAGTTCGATTTCAAGGAGAAATTTCAAAACATGTCCGAAGGAATTTCTCACGGAAGCTTGTAGAGGCCAATGTATAGAAAGGAATTTTTTAATTGCGTTTAAACGCTCTCTCTCTCTCTCTCTCTCTCTCTCTCTCTCTCTCGTACTCTGTTTCTCTTATTTCGCTCTGTATCTCCCTATTCTCTCTTCTTTCGCTTTCTCTCTCTCTATCTTCATGCGTTTTATTTCACTTGGTTACCCCGTTGCCGAGAAAAAAAATATCCACAATCTACAGGTCTCTCTCTCTCTCTTTCTCTCTCTCTCTCTCTCATTATATATGCATATGCGAACCTCTTGTTTTATTAAAAATAGATTTAAAATTCATTCATGAATTCAACCAATCACGTGCAATAGCTATAACGTGATTCATAAATTTATCCAATCACGTACGAGATTAATATCTCCATTGTATGAGGTGAAACGGTCGAGTCCTGTCTTCCTATTCCTTCGTCCCACGCTGACAGTTCTATCATATTCGGAAACCACCGATTTCAGGAAACTAAACGTTAGCGTTGTGCACTCTACAAAATGCTATGTACATGTAAACATCAAGCCACGTAAAAGGAATGCCCTAGTCTGGCTCCTTTTTCTACTGTAAGTGTTCAACACAATCCGATCTCGTTATTTCCATTGTACACTAATTTTTAAAAAAAATAATTTACCAGGATATATATTGCCTTTTCTCATCTTTTTATTTTCGTTTTTTATTTTATTTATTTATTTTATTTTATTTTTTTTATATATATTTTTGTTTTTGGATGTACAAACTATCACTTATTTACTTCATGTTTTTGAGATATTTTTTGTCGCCGATAATGTAATAATATAGTTTATCCTTTGTGTATTTTGATAATATCTGTAATAGAGAAAATAAAACATGAATGACTTCTTAGATCCGCGCCATATATTCTTCTTAATAAAAGATGAATGAATGCAAATAGACTTTTCAGATCCTTGCCATGTTTTTCTTACGCAGATTAGAGGGTGTGGATCTATGAAGTCTGATTTCAAGTAGATTGCGTCTCTTATTGAGATAATATAAATAATCTCCGGACTTGTTAGTCTAATCAATTAGTCACTACTACATCAAGTGTATAAAAAAAAAAAAAACCAGACTGATACAAAGTTTTGATAAATCTACAAACATCTTTACCTTTATCTTTAGAACTCATTTTGAATAGTGACAATAACCTTATTTAAACAAAATGTTGCAATTTTCATAATTGTACATGAATTTATCTTGTCTACCGGTAGATTCGTTTGATAAATTTCATTCTCAAACCACAGAACCAACCTGTTTATATGTTTCTCTTAAAGTTTTATTAAAAAGTAATCGGGGGTGTTGGGGGTAAAAAAAAAACCCGTGCTAGACACGATTCGGCAAACTACATCTCAAAGCAGTCATGTTAACTTACTGAGATACCCGGCAGTCATGTTAACTACTGAGATACCCAACAGTCATGTTAACTACTGAGATACCCAGCAGTCATGTTAACTTACTGAGATACCCAGCAGTCATGTTAACTACTGAGATACCCAGCAGTCATGTTAACTTACTGAGATACCCAGCAGTCATGTTAACCCACTGAGATACCCGGCAGTCATGTTAACCCACTGAGATACCCGGCAGTCATGTTACCTTACTGAGATACACAGCAGTCATGTTAACTTACTGAGATACCCAGCAGTCATGTTAACCCACTGAGATACACAGCAGACATGTTAACTTACTGAGATACCCAGCAGTCATGTTAACTTACTGAGATACCCAGCAGTCAGATTACTGAGATACCCAGTAGTCATGTTACCTTACTGAGATACCCAGCAGTCAAATTACTGAGATACCCAGCAGTCATGTTAACCCACTGAGATACCCAACAGTCATGTTAACCCACTGAGATACCCAGCAGTCATGTTAACTTACTGAGATACCCAGCAGTCATGTTAACCCACTGAGATACCCAGAAGTCATGTTAACCCACTGAGATACCCAGCAGTCATGTTAACTTACTGAGATACCCGGCAGTCATGTTAACCCACTGAGATACCCAGCAGTCATGTTAACTTACTGAGATAATCGGCAGTCATGTTAATTTACTGAGATACCCAGCAGTCATGTTAACTACTGAGATACCCAGCAGTCATGTTAACTTACTGAGATACCCGGCAGTCATGTTAACCCACTGAAATACCCAGCAGTTATGTTAACTACTGAGATACCCAGCAGTCATGTTAACTTACTGAGATACCCTGCAGTTATGTTAAATTACTGAGATGCCCAGTAGTCATATTAACTACTGAGATACCCAGCAGTCATGTTACCTTACTGAGATACCCAGCAGTCATGTTAACTACTGAGATACCCAGCAGTCATGTTAACCCACTGAGATACCCAGCAGTCATGTTAACTTACTGAGATACCCAGCAGTCATGTTAACTACTGAGATACCCAGCAGTCATGTTAACCCACTGAAATACCCAGCAGTTATGTTAACTACTGAGATACCCAGCAGTCATGTTAACTTACTGAGATACCCTGCAGTCATATTAACTACTGAGATACCCAGCAGTCATGTTAACTTACTGAGATACCCAGCAGTCATGTTAACCCACTGAGATACCCAGCAGTCATGTTAACTACTGAGATACCCAGCAGTCATGTTAACTTACTGATATACCCTGCAGTTATGTTAAATTACTGAGATACCCAGTAGTCATATTAACTACTGAGATACCCAGCAGTCATGTTAACTACTGAGATACCCAGCAGTCATGTTAACCCACTGAAATACCCAGCAGTTATGTTAACTACTGAGATACCCAGCAGTCATGTTAACTTACTGAGATACCCTGCAGTCATATTAACTACTGAGATACCCAGCAGTCATGTTAACTTACTGAGATACCCAGCAGTCATGTTAACCCACTGAGATACCCAGCAGTCATGTTAACTACTGAGATACCCAGCAGTCATGTTAACTTACTGATATACCCTGCAGTTATGTTAAATTACTGAGATACCCAGTAGTCATATTAACTACTGAGATACCCAGCAGTCATGTTATCTTACTGAGATACCCAGCAGTCATGTTAACCCACGGAGATACCCAGCAGTCATGTTAACTACTGAGATACCCAGCAGTCATGTTAACCCACTGAGATACCCGGCAGTCATGTTAACTTACTGAGATACCCGGCAGTCATGTTAACTTACTGAGATACCCAGCAGTCATGTTAACTACTGAGATACCCAGCAGTCATGTTAACCCACTGAGATACCCGGCAGTCATGTTAACTACTGAGATACCCAGCAGTCATGTTAACCCACTGAGATACCCGGCAGTCATGTTAACCCACTGAGATACCCGGCAGTCATGTTAACCCACTGAGATACCCGGCAGTCATGTTAACTTACTGAGATACACAGTAGACATGTTAACTTACTGAGATACCCGGCAGTCATGTTAAATTACTGAGATAACTAGCAGTCATGTTAACTACTGAGATACCCAGCAGTCATGTTAACTACTGAGATACCCAGCAGTCATGTTAACCCACTGATATACCCGGCAATCATGCTAACTTAGCTACCCAATAGTCATGTTATCAGGTTGAAAAGGTATATGCAGGTATTGCTACATCTATAACTTCTTTTATGTTTTTAAAAGAAAATCAGCCATTATATGACGATGTGGTTTTTCTTGAAATAACAAATCAAAGTATTTTCCTTAAAATAACAAATATAAATTAATTGTTTAAAGACATTGTAAAAAAACCAACAAAAAAACCCCCAAAGTTTACGATTGTTTACCTTTTATAAAAGAAGTTCTTATTGGTAACTCTTCTAGAATCATTATTGTTAAGTACAAATAGATCACAAAGATATAATGTAGTGCGTTACCGTTCAATCTTAATTAATTAAGTAGCTGCCATCAACTCAAGTTGCCCAAGGAGCGTAAAATGTCACAAGAGATGCTGGCTCGAGGACCTATATTTTCTGTTACAATGAAAAAACAGGCAAAACATTATTTAAAAGTTGTTTGCTGTATAATATCACTATACTTAATACTGTATTTAAGATCGTTCTGTTATACAACTAATTTTGATACCGACCAGATCATTACCTGGTCAGGACTGCAAACAATTGCCCGATTAAGGTCAAATCGGGCTGTCAAGGTCAATACCAATTGTTTGAGTTACATAGCATTTATATCTTAGCTGATAGATTCTGTAAAGGTTAAGTAAAGATTTTATCAACTTTCTGAGGTTTTTTCTAATGTTTATTCCACTATGTGATTCTGTAGTGACAATGTTTTATATGATAAAAAATAAGTTTTTGTAAAATCTTATAAATAAATAACATTTAATGTAAAATTATATTTTTAATTTGTTATTTTAATCCAGCATGCAAGGGACGCTACTCAAACTAAATTCACTTACACAAGTAAACGACCATGTGAATACACTATTATTGTATAAGAAGAATAACAGCCAAGTATAGAACAAATAGTCATGCAATGCTGTTTAAAAAAAACAACCCCCCCCAAAAAGAAAAACCCAGACGCGGATCCACAGCGGGGGACGTGACTGAAGGGGGTGGGGGTGGGGGCCAAACCTCTTCCTCGAGATTGGTGAAAAATATTTAGCTTATTTGATTTTGTGCAATTACAGGTGTGGCATATTACACATTAGACCCCTAGTGGTTGGAACCCATTAGTAAAATAGTAAAAAAGTGGGGTTTTTTGGACAAGATATGTTTGTGAATCATTGATGCCCCCGGATAACAACAAAGCGGAACTGTAAGACACTGTATTTTTTTTTGTAAGTTTCCCAAAACTCGGTTAATTGTCAATGTCACAGGTCAACAAATCTGGTATCGTTTTAAAAGGTATTCTCACCAAAAATACACATGCTTGATATCAAAGCAGCACTTCTTACGATTTGAAAGATATGGCTTACATCTGAATTTTCTAAAAGTAGGTCAAAGATCAATGTTAAGGTCACCAGGTCAAAGACTATGATGCCAATGAAATGACTTTGTTATAAAAAGATACACATACAAATATGAAAGCTCTACCTCTTATGGTGAAAATGATACGACCAAGGTTAAAGATTTTTGCCAGAGACAGACAGACGAACAGGACAGGGCAGTAGCGTAGTACACACACACACACACACACACACACACACACACACACACACACACACACACACACACACACACACACATATATATATATATATATATATATTATATTATATTATATCAGTGGTGGATTTAGAGGGGGGCGCAGCCGGCGCGCGTCCCCCTAAAATTTTCAAATTTAAGGAAAATCGCGGTATCTTGTGTCGGAAAACGTACTAAACGATAAAAGAAGCAATAATTTCTTCCACTCCCGGAGAAATAAATGACAAAATCCTTTGATTTCTTGAACTACTTTATTGGGAGAACTTAATTTTTTCCAAAAACTGAATGACTTTATTGGGATAACTTAATTTTTTCCAAAACCCCCTTAAAATTTGGGTCATTTTATTAATTTCACCTTATTAAAATAATAGAAAATAGTACAAATGACTTAATAGGAGAAATATTTCAAGCCCCATAAAATCTGTAAAATCCAGGAGCTTCTGGGAGCTTCGCCCCCTGGACCCACTGCGTCATGAAGTGGCGCCCCCCGTAACCACAATTCCTGGATCCGCCCCTGTATATATATTCTATTAGTATGATTTAAACACACAACACAGCTCTAGAACTTTGAAGGACTTCAAATACAAGCCCAATTTGGTACTTTCGGGCTGTCAATGGTCACTAGTCGTGTGCACAGTGTTTTTACACTGGAGTTAGCTCTTAGATTATAAGACTTTGTAAAGGCTAAGTAAACATTATTAACAACTTTCTGAGGTTTTTTCTCTAGTGTTTATACCACTGTGTGACTATGCACTGATAATGTTTTATACAATGAGATATGTTCCGTAAGGTCTCATAAATAAATAACATTTAATGGAAAATTATATTTTCAATTCGTTATTTTAATCCAGCATGATCAAGGGGCTCTAATCAAACTAAACACTAACGAGAAGATCCTGTTTAAATACAACACCATTGTATCAGAAGAGTATCAGCAAACTGTAGAACAAATAGTCAATGCAGTTGGCTTAAATATTTTCAAAAAATAACAGGCGCGGATCCACAGAAGAGAACGTAACCGGAAGGGGTCGGGGAGGGGGGTTGGTGGGTGACCTCTTCCTTGGTCAATGTTATATCATATTGTTGTGCAATTACAATTACAAAATGATATGCATTAGACTCCCTAAGATTGGATCCCAATTCGTAAAAAAAGGTGGGGCCGGGGGTCCACCCCCCCCCACCCCCCAATTCTCTCAGTGCATGGTTCGTACTACGTAACATACATTGATTACATTCACGTGCTCTGATAATACGCAGGTATTTATAATTTCAATCGGGTTTCCCGTGTTCTAAAAATAAAACTTTTTCCAGGTAGATCAAGAAACCCGAACTTTAAAGTACATGTAATATATGAATGTATTTTCCATACTTTCGTATTAGTTTCATGGTAATGAATTTCTAAATATATTGCATTTATAAAGATCAAAATTTGAATTAACAGTTCTTATGAATATTTCAGCCACTGTGAAAACAGGTACATGTATATATATCTCTTCTCTCTATGTGACTTTTTCTTTCTTTCTCTCCAACTACATCTTTCTTGGTTTGCTAACTCTAAATCTGTAGATGGTTTTAGCTGTAAATAGCATTCATCTAACGGCACAAAACTATTGTTTGCACTAAAATCTGAAATTATAAGTGTCGTTTATAAAAATTAATATATATTTGAATATGATAATTTATATTATTAATTAATGTATATTTGAATATGATAATTTATATCATTAATTAATGTATATTTGAATATAATAATTTATATCATTAATTGGTGTATATTTGAATATGATAATTTATATTATTAATTAATGTATATTTGAATATGATAATTTATGTTATTAATTAAATCCTAGTGTCATTCAGAAAATGGTAGAGCTAAATCATTATGGTCATGAATTTTCAGAAATACTCGCTGAAATACTTAAAAATAAGAACAAATGCATGCATAGATGGAGAGCATATTATTTTACACGTGAGACGGTTGATTGGATGTGCATGGATCTAAATTACATGTAAATATTCTTCGTTTTCCTTTACATGTAACCCGGAAAAAAATTGTTCATCTCAAAATTTACATTGCTTGCTCACACGGGAAATTTTTGCACCTCATATTGTAAAATCTTTTCCTCTAAATTTTTATTCACTTTAAAGTTTCAATTTATTTTTCTTAGTTGTGTTGCACACTCGTTTTCATTCGTACAATGTAAATTCTCTGGGGGTAGTTCTCTCCAGTTAATATCTTAATATTGGTCGCAAAGAAAAACTGACGATAAAATACTCGGTATGTTATTTATTAAATGTCTTTTCAATTTAGCATATCCAGAATATCTGATAAAAGAATGGTCGATATATGATTAATATATCACGCCATAAGCAGGTACAGAGGATAGTACTCAGTGTATGCTACCAAATATCTGTCCAAAACATAAAATATTTCTATCCCCATCCCCGCCCCCGCGATAACTTGCTATAGAGGATAGTATTCGTGTACTCAGTGTATGCCATTAAAATATTTGCCCAAAACATGAATTATATTTACCCCTAACCCCACCCCCTTATTGATCATGGTGGGTTTCAATAGGGTAAGCAAAATATATTTTCATTTTCCGTTTGATATTCAGTCATTCTATATACCTTTTTTAAATATTCAAACTGTACGTTTTAACCCCCAGATGTTTAAATTTCGTGTTATATTGCAACAACAATGGAAATACGCGAGGTACAAATATTTAAAGTATTTCATTTAAAGGGCGATGTCAAAAGATCGATGTCGGATAAAAATCTAAAATCAAATAGCCAAGGGAAGGGGGATAAAATCTCCTGTAAGTTTCTGTCATCCGACATCGATTACACTGTAGTGGAAAAAGAAAACAGAGAAGCGACGGTTAAAAACCATATCATAAAGTTACATTTCAATGAATATTTCATATTTTTAATGTACACTTTCATTTGTAAATAAACAATAGAAAGGGTATACAGAGTGTTATTTATAATCCTATGTTTTTGTTGTTGTTTTTTTGTTTGTTTGTTTGTTTGTTGTTTTTGTTTGTTTGTTTGTTTGCTTTTGTTTTTGTTAATTGATTAGTTTCAACATTAATCATATTTAGTTTTAAAGGGGGGGGGGGGGTTACCTAGTGAAAACTACATGTGAATTTAGTTTTTTATCAGACATTGAAGTTTTGATCTCACCCATAGATATCACAATGTACCACAAAATGAACCTGAATGGGACTTTGACAACACTGTTACTCCGCCTGGTTGCATAATTACATAATGCAATGTATTTTCTGAAATCTATTTATTCTAATCCGCTTGAAACACCCACTGACTCATATGTTTAAATAGGTACTGGGCGTAAAAACAGCTTTGTATTCAGTATTTGTTTAAAATCAGATATACACTGTACAAAGTATTTTCACATTAGTTTCCTCGTACTTGAATGTTGCGCTTGTAATTTTCCAGAATAAGAAATGTTCCATAAAAATCCCATCCTATACCAATGTCCTCCTATTCGCTGTCTGCCATTCTCTATGCCTGTCCCTTTAATGTAACCAATATTTTATTCAATTGTGAATGAGATTGGGCATGCAGTAGTCAGGATAAATCTATGTTAGTCCCCTCCCTGGTTACAAAAGGTCAAATCAAAGTTGTATATGATAGACACAGTAACTAAATAATCTCTCTCTCTCTCTCTCTCTCTCTCTCTCTCTCTCTCTCTCTCTCTCTCTGTCTCTCTCTCCTAACTATAATTTTATTGAAAACATTGGATAATACATGTAAACTGCTTTTTTTCCCCAGCAATGCATACACCACTAGAGTGTTGTTTAATCTTACTGCATATTATCTATATCGATTTGTCTGGACGAGGTCCACTCATTGTAGTCATACCTGTGTCAAAGTTAAATCACATTTCACCTATAATTTTCTTTACTTCATTTTACAGAAAAACACGGATAATTTAACTCAAAGAGACATAGGTGTAAGCAGATCAAGATGGTTGAACCGAAGCGTAAAAGTACGTATTTCTAGTGTTTATTCAAGAAATATTAAATTTTTGAAAGTGAATGAGATGATATAAAACGCAGCATCCCCCAAAAAACAGGTATATGCCGTTGTAATGAAACTCGCCCCATACACTGCGCGTGAATGTAAATATAAATCATTACCATGACGACAGTTCATATGACAACACTTAATAAACAAGGATCAGATTTATTTAGAATAAGTAGATGGCTGGTTCTAGTTCTTCTGCTGAACGTATATAATACATGAACATACACACACGTGTCTATCAACACACACACACGTGTCTATCAACACACATACACGTGTTTATCAACATACATACACGTGTCTATAAACATACATACACGTGTCAATCAACATTCATACACGTGTCTATAAACATACATATTCGTGTCTATCAACATACACACACGTGTCTATCAACACACATACACGTGTCTATCAACACACATACACGTGTCTATCAACACACACACACGTGTCTATCAACACACATACACGTGTCAATCAACATTCATACACGTGTCTATCAACATTCATACACGTGTCTATAAACATACATATTCGTGTCTATCAACATACACACACGTGTCTATCAACATACATACACGTGTCTATCAACATTCATACACGTGTCTATAAACATACATATTCGTGTCTATCAACATACACACACGTGTCTATCAACATACACACACGTGTCTATCAACACACATACACGTGTCTATCAACACACATACACGTGTCTATCAACACACACACACGTGTCTATCAACACACACACACGTGTCTATCAACATACATACACGTGTCAATCAACATTCATACACGTGTCTATAAACATACATATTCGTGTCTATCAACATACACACACGTGTCTATCAACATACATACACGTGTCAATCAACATTCATACACGTGTCTATCAACATTCATACACGTGTCTATCAACATACATACACGTGTCTATAAACATACATATTCGTGTCTATCAACATACACACACGTGTCTATCAACATACATACACGTGTCTATCAACATACACACACGTGTCTATCAACATTCATACACGTGTCTATCAACATACATACACGTGTCTATCAACACACATACACGTGTCTATCAACACACACACACGTGTCTATCAACATACATACACGTGTCAATCAACATTCATACACGTGTCTATAAACATACATATTCGTGTCTATCAACATACACACACGTGTCTATCAACATACATACACGTGTCAATCAACATTCATACACGTGTCTATAAACATACATATTCGTGTCTATCAACACACACACACGTGTCTATCAACACACACACACGTGTCTATCAACATTCATACACGTGTCTATAAACATACATATTCGTGTCTATCAACATACACACACGTGTCTATCAACATACATACACGTGTCAATCAACATTCATACACGTTTCTATAAACATACATATTCGTGTCTATCAACACACACACACGTGTCTATCAACATACATACACGTGTCAATCAACATTCATACACGTGTCTATAAACATACATATTCGTGTCTATCAACATACACACACGTGTCTATCAACATACACACACGTGTCTATCAACATACATACACGTGTTTATCAACATACATACACGTGTCTATCAACATCCATACACATGTACACGTGTCTTTCAATATACACAAACGTGTCTATCAACATACACCACACATGTCTATCAACATACATACACGTGTCTATCAACACACACACACGTGTCTATTAATATACATGCACGTGTCTATCAACATACACAAACGTGTCTATCAACACAATACACGTGTCTATCAACACACATACACGTGTTTATCAACATACAGACATGTTTTTATAAACATGGTATATCGGATATTTTCTGCAGTTGTTCATTTCTTTTGTTATACAATATCATATTGCTACAGAAAATTCAACAGAAGAAAATACCCGTTATACGGTAGAAATATAGCCTATATAGTGATTATCTTAAATATTTTAAATACGTGCTTGGACTCTAATTCATACTGGAATTGTATATATTTCAACTTATTCAACAGGATCAAATGACGAGGCCTGTGAAGTAGAGGAAAAGAAGCCGAGGTTAGAAATACCTGGTGCTCACTTGTCCGGAAACAGTGTCACGCTCATCCCCGATGACGCTGATCTCCCTGAAAGCAGTTCAGTAAGTGACGGTCCCGAGAACGTCCACCAACAGACTGTGGTAAAGCATGTCGATTCAACTGGTGTGGAGATCAATGTCTATGGCGACGAATCAAAACCCTGCAGAGAGATATCAATAGAGTGTTTGAATACTGAATCTAAATGCTCAACTTTGGATGCAGCTGCCGTATGTATACCGCGCACCACACGCACCTTGTCAGAAGACCCCGACGGCAAATATACACACATTGAGATATCTAAGAGCACGTGGTCTCTGAATGACCAGAAGTTTGTCGTCGTAGAAGATGACGTGGTTCTGGATGTGGAAGAAATGTCCGGAGAAAATGTCCTTCTGCATTCGTCAAATATTAAGCAATCTGATGTCAAGGATGATGTCGAGAAAATTGCCATGGATGATGTCGAGGAGGTTGTCAAGGATGGTGACGAGGAGGTTGCCAAGGATGGTGACGAGGAGGTTGCCAAGGATGATGTCGAGAATGATGTCAAGGATGATGTCGAAAATGATGCCAAGGAGGAGCAAGATGTGAGCGACGATATAGATTCGTCTTTGCAGGACGTCGAAAAAAACATCGATCGTGAAGACGACCAGCATCATGTTGACGACCATACAGAAGAAATACTCAACAACGACATCAACGTCAACGAAACAATGAATAAAACAACAGTAGCGCTAGGGTCTACAGAGACCAAGGATGACGATGTTCAGATCGACTCGACATTGCAGTAGGACAGTGAGGAGTCTGAAGAACATAAATTTCTGTATCGGTTACTAAGACCAAATGAAGAATATAAGTCAGGTATTTTACCTAAGAGCAGCAGCTCCTGTACAACTGTAGAGATACATGTCGCGTACGGTTCAAGCAGCGATATAAAGTCCAAATATGTATCTTGTTCAAAGTCACTTGATTCAGTAAAAAAATTTGCTCGGGGAATTAGAAAAACTTGGCGTTCCGAAATGAGGTATATTGTGGAGATCAATCGCACCTTGCTAGGCGATGACGTTGAGGAAATCGACCTCATGCAGGACGATGTGCGAAGAGTTCACCTTGAATCTCCAAGATCTGAAAGAAATGCTCGCAGATTTAATGAAGTATTATTGGCACCACGAACGTGTGTGCCTTCTGCGAGCATCAGGAAAATTGCAAATGTGCAACATGGCACTATTACCCACTGCACCATTGCATGAAATGAAGAACTTTGATTTCTATGTCTAAAAACTTCAAGTTCTAGAAATTTCTTTTCTAATTTCAAGTTCAAGCAATCATCAGTGAGTCATCGTTATATTCTGATGTCAACATAAATTTATTTCATTTACCGGTATATTTCAGGGACGGATCCAGGGGTTTTTTTAAGAGGGGAGGGGGGGGGGGGTCTACAATTAATTTTGGCTTCCAAAATACGTTATATTCTTTTAAAAAATATTCTGACGAATTTACAACGCCCGGACCCCCTCCCTCTGAATCCGCCACTGTATTTTCCGTCTTAAAAAGGTTTGGTGTACAACAGTAACCCAAGTGTGCGATGGTTTTTTTTCCAAATGTGTTTCAGTCTTTCACACATTGATAGTTTTCTGTCTTTAGCTGGGGAAAGTGGTATCTGATATTGAAAGCTAATCCTGTGATACAAATGTACTAATATAAATATATATGTGATAAGTTATGCAATCATGATGATGATGGATTTTTTTTCCGTCGAATTTTATGAGCTAATAATTTGATTGACAAAATGTGTTGCTACACATGCAAGACACAATAAACTTGGTGTGATACAAGGGATTTACAGTGTATTGTCTTTTTTTTTTTAAATTGTGATAGCTTATTGTGGTGTGTTACTTCCCATGTTTTACCTGCATGTTAAGTGCAATTTTTATTTATTTATGCATTTTATTCATTTCTTCCTATTTTGTTATACATTTTGAGATGTGAACCAGATTTATAACTTTCATTTTGGTTAAAAACAACTTCTAAGATTGAAATGAAATTCACTCAGTTAAACCTATCTTTAACTTGTAAGCTTGCTGTATTCACACACTATTACCAATATAACCAAAAATGAAAGAAGGTACCCCCCTTAAAAAATCCAACAGAATATTTCCTCAGGCACTCTTAAGCATGTGGTGAAGTTTCTTCAGAAAGCAGTCCGCATTAAATGCGATTTGTCTCCTGACGGGTACTGGAGGTAGGGGGGGGGGGGGGGTAGACAGACGGAAATAGAATCGGGGGTGGGGTGGAGTGTTGATAGATGGTCAGCTGATGAAGAGATGTGTATGTCTACATGACGACCCTCTGTCGTCTATAACTATGATGCATCTCATTTACATATAATTACAATTATTCAACTGAAATTGTACTGTGTGAATACATGTATTAAAATTGACGAATTAAAAGAAATTATTAAGATTTTACAATTGTTATTATAACAATTGTAAAATCTTAATAATATAATACTTTTTGGGACCGTATTAGATGTCCTGTCCCATATATTTTCTTAAAGAGAAATCGAGAAAATAATTTTCTCTATCTTACAAATGTGATCCGATATACCCCTTGCTTTAGTCTGTGTCATTGTGCACTTTATTATATATATACACCTATATATAGTATCATATGAAAAAAATATAGAATTATTACCGGGAGGAAATTCGGTCCACTTTATCAAATTTGCCAGTGATGTAGTAGTTTTTAAAATGATAGAAATGTGCTTAATATATTGTGTTTGAATATTTCAAAGCGGAATAAAATTGTAATGAATGATTCAAAAGAATATACACATGATATATCTGCTCAAATGAAATTATTAGGCATAGGCCTATGTTGTCACCTTGAACTAATATTAACCTTCATTTACCTGTATTTAGTTTGTTCGAGTGTCAAGATTTTTCACACGTTTTGAGACGTCACCAGCTGTAGGTGAAGTACTACCCGGCGCAATCACCCCCCTCCCCTATATCTATACACAGATGCAACTTATCTAGGTTGACATGCAATTCTTATTTAAATGTCGACATGCGAGATAAATATGTCGACATGCAACTTGTTTATGTCGACATGCGAGATAGACATGTTGAAATGCATATTTATCTCGCAAGTCGACATAGATAAGTTAAATGTCTACACAAATAAGTTGCATGTCAACATAAATGAGTTGCGTATTGATATAAATAAGTTGCATGTTAACATAAATAAGTTGCATGTTGATAAATAAGTTGCATGCTAACATAAATAAATTGCATGTTACATGTAACATAGATAATTAAGTTGCATGTCAATATAAATAAGTTGCATGCTGACATAAATAAGTTGCATGTCAATATAAATAAGTTGCATGCTGACATAAATAAGTTGCATCTAGCATTTTGGAAGTCACATGTGGACGATATTTGATAATTTTGGAATATTTTACAAATTCTCATCTGATTGAATTTTTCTTCCATGTCAAATTCAACATCTATATTGCATGTTGACATGATAATTATCCTGCATGTCCACATATTTATCTTGCATGTAGACATAAATTATAGAAAAATAGCTTGCATACAAGGGGCAGAAATATGTCACGTACGTAGTGTAATTGTGACGAGAAATAAATTCAGTTTGCAGTTTAATTCATCAGTTTAAGCTTACAGTAATATAGTCCAGGGGCGTAGCTAAGATCGACTATTTGAGTGTGTAGGCCGAGGGTTTCGTGGACGCGCCGAGGGGTAGTCCCCTTTTGCTAAGTTTTTCAGGGGACCATCCCCGAGAAATGTTTGAAATATTATAGGATTTATTTGCGCTACTCTGAGCATCACAAAAATTACCAAGATCTTTAAACTGTTGAGTCGAAAGTTTATCAATTTTGATCGCCATAAGTTTAATAGAAATATATCATCATGCCGATCGAAGTTCAGACGGGCCGAAGGCAAGGCTTTAACGGTAACACAGCACATGCATCTTACTAATTTGGATGAGAATATTTTCATCTTCATTAGTCAAAATATGTGTATAGGCACGTGCCTTAATTTAGAGCCTAATGAAGTTTAATTATAAATATAGGCCTACGTACGCCCCTGATTACTATGAAAAAGTGGGGGTGATTGGAAACAATCATGCATCTAACATGTGAAAATAAATATTAAGCTGAATTTGCGCATTTGCATGTCACAGGTCATGCAGATTACATTTGCATTTGATTGAGCACTGCACTAGCACCTAGCTGTTTGGTTTTCCCTTGTTCTAAAAATAATTAAAATATCTAGGCCTATACAATTTAGAATAATTAATGTTTAAACATATTTTTCAACTTTTATTTTTAAATAGTTAAAAATGAATTTCGCAAGGATACATGTCTTATATTCTTAAAGCTTTATATATATATGTGTACTTTCTGCAAATTATACAAAAATGTTTGAAGATCACGTGATGTTGTGATTCGCTGAGCCTTTTCGTTTTTTTCCGACTTGACGGAAAAGGCCGAGCGATAATTTAGAAAGTAGGTCTATAAACAAATATGGCGACGCGAAAGCGTGGACGTCCCGTAGGCGGAGGTCTTACGCGTTCGATTATAAGGGAAAGAAAAAGAGAATCGGACAGGGAAAGGAGCCGCGAGAAGATTTTTATTGGTAACCACATAGACCGCTGGTGTCGGGTGAAGAGGGAGTTAAATTTCCTGTATAATTATGAGCTCGCGGGCTATCTGCTTGACAGGTCGGTCTATTATTACTTTCTATTTGTTCAGTTTTGAACGAAACTTCAATAAGATGGAGATTACTTGCTGGTGTGCATGCGTGGAAAAAGAATGTAGAGAATATTTAACTAATTCAAATTCAAGGTATGATTAAAAAGGACATAACTTTACGTGACTGAACGGAGCATCAATGAAGAGTGTGGATTTGGTTTTGTTATTGTTTTGTTTTCTTCAAGGCGAGTCCTGGCCTCATCGGTGAGCAGCATGTATCTCACAAAAATTCAATGAGTCTCCAACAAATATTATCATGAGTTCCTTTTGTACAAGAAACGGGACAGAATGTGTTTGTTTTAATTTGTTAGTTTTTCTGTCATAGGCCTAACAAAATGTGTTTGTTTTTATTTGTTTTTCTTTCGTACATATTGTAAGTGAAAGAAAAAACAAATTCAATGCAATCTCCGAATTTATCTGAATACATAGATGATTTAAATTTCCAATCTCCCTAACTCTCACAATCTCATTTAGTACCAACTGCAAAATGACAATATTATAGTTATAACATGCCCAAGTGGTTAGAGCGTTCGCCCCGCATACAGAAGGTCGGGGTTCGAATCCCGGCCTCGACAGACCTAAGTCGTTAAAACAGGTAGTGACAGCTCCATCGCCAAATGTTCGGCATCAGGTGTGAATGTCACAGGTCTTCGGAGATGACCTTAAAAACGGATGTCCACAGAGGGTGTGGCACGCTAAAGAACCCTCACTGTTCAATGACCGTAAGCACCGAGCAAATAACTAAATTTTTATTTAAAAGACCTTCACCAGTGTTGATGATGTCTCCATTTGAGTGAAAAATTCTCGAGAGATGTGTTAAACAAGATACAATCAATCAATGGAAACATGCTTGGGTATTAGTTAGATTTATGATACTCTGTTACTTCTGGTTCTAACAATAGCTACTGGGGGATGCACTATTCAGTTTTATTATACCTCAGAATGTTTTTGCTATATAAATGTTAGGTGAATAAATTTGCTATTTCTTCTGGATACAGTCCCTGAAACGTTCTACTATGTTTACACATAGATAATAAAAATAGTAAATTTTGTACTTAAATGTGCATAAATTCTAGGATTATTTCCTTGGGTCGATGTAGCTGCGACAAATGAATGACGCAAAATTTAAGTAAGAATATTTAATATTGTTAGGAGTGTTTTAAGGTGTTGACACAGGGTATACCGTCCGTATTGTTTGTTTACGTACTGCATCTATCTTGACTCCTTTCGGGGGTGTTTGTTAATTACAGGTATCCCAAACGATCGAGCTCGTAAAGTTTGAAGCCATACATGAACACCTGTAAATTCTGGATGTCACTACGCATATAGACTATAGTGTTTTCCTTTTCACATGCATTGTATATATATTATACCCATGCATTAAATGTATCTGTAAACGTAATGGTACATGCATACGCAATGTACATACAAAATTTGCTTTTGTTTGTGTATGACTGTTGCGTGTATTAATGTACAATTTGCGATAATTTCATGAAATATATATACATGTGATGTATACTCGGCACTTGTACAAAAATATATTACATTGAGTATATCCAGAACTGTAAAATATGCCGTCCGGTTTATTTCATTTTTTATTAATTGATGAAATATACATGTATTTTATTACTTGATTATGAAATAAGTAAAATCCCAGGAAAAAATCCAAAACATTCCGAGTAAATAGACCATTTTGCGTTCAGCGTGCGCTCAGCGTTCGTTCACCATTCACTTTGCGCTCTGCGTTCGCTCACTGTTCACCAAATTGCGTTCACCGTTCACTCTGCGTTCGTTCACGGTTCGCTCACCGTGTGTTCACCGTTGGCTCACCATGCGTTCACCATTTGCTCACTGTTCAAGTGGGAAAGAAGAACGTTTCAGGGACTGTAACGATAGCCGTGAAACTATTTACCGAATGCTATATTTTCCTGCGTTTTCTTTTCTGTGACATCTAAGTCTGATAACTCTATAATTAGTTTACCACTTGGATCACCTTGGTCAATTCCATCTAGGCTAATGCCGTATGTTAGTTTACTTCACTTTGGTATGTCTGACACAAGTAAAGTCTACTTCGGTATAATAAAACACTTATTTACTGACTATTCGGAAAATAGCAAATTTATTGCCAATCACTGCCTATAAATACACTTCACCTAGAGAGTATGGCACAGGGTTATTATCAAAATACAAATGAAATGTTAATATAAGAAATGTCTAGTAGTTTTTAAAGTATTTATTAATAAGATGACACACATGTACCTGAGTGTCCGCTGTATCTGTTGACTTGCAATTGTTAAAAAAAAGAATTTTTCGGTGATCTTGTAACCATTGCCTTTTTTGAAAATTGTATAACAGCACTGATATATATATATATATAGATAATAGTTACTTTTCGCAATGATCGGTAAAAGTATAGGTAAAAAATAAAAATGAAACACGAAGACGTTTAGTTTTACATTTAGCTTCTGAAGATTTGAAATGAAAGCGCTAAAGCTTTACTAAACGTCTTCGTGTTTCATTTTTATTTTTTTACCTATATATATATATATATATATAAGTTCTGATTGTAATGAAGTGAGAGGGCCCTCCATAAAATACTAGTCAACTCAGCACCACCAAGTGAAGTGAATTTGGTTTCTAGTTAATGTGACTTGGCAAATGAAAATATTTTTCTTGATTTATAGTACATTTGTATTTGTATATTACTGCCTCCTTGCACTTCATTCTTGTCGGAGATCTATCAAAGTTCAGTTTCGTACTGGTAAAGGTTGTTTTCCCCTTTTGACAAAAAACAATTTCTTTCCCCTTTCACAGGTAGATATCAGTCATTTATACACTTGCTCTTAGATTATTGTAACCAAAGAAGTGTTGCCTTACCCCTTAGACTCACACCTGCATTCTTAAAAAATCCCCTAAATATGAAATGGGCAGTGACATCTAAAAGTTGGATTAAAATCCTCGTAGCAGTTCATTGTATTGGGGCTGTTGGTATGTTTGTGAGTGTGTGTGTGATACTGAACTGGTCGACAATTCACAGTATTGGGACCGTTCGTATGTTTGTGAGTGTGTATAATACTGAGCTAGTAGACAATTTACAGTATTGGGACCGTTTGTATGTTTGTGAGTGTGTATAATACTGAGCTGGTAGACAATTTACAGTATTGGGACCGTTCGTATGTTTGTGAGTGTGTATAATACTGAGCTAGTAGACAATTTACAGTATTGGGACCGTTCGTATGTTTGTGAGTGTGTATAATACTGAGCTGGTAGACAATTCACAGTATTTTGGCTGTTCGTATGTTTGTGAGTGTGTATAATACTGAGCTAGTAGACAATTCACAGTATTTGGGCTGTTCGTATGTTTGTGAGTGTGTATAATACTGAGCTAGTAGACAATTCACAGTATTTGGGCTGTTCGTATGTTTGTGAGTGTGTATAATACTGAGCTAGTAGACAATTCACAGTATTTGGGCTGTTCGTATGTTTGTGAGTGTGTATAATACTGAGCTAGTAGACAATTCACAGTATTTGGGCTGTTCGTATGTTTGTGAGTGTGTATAATACTGAGCTAGTAGACAATTCACAGTATTTGGGCTGTTCGTATGTTTGTGAGTGTGTATAATACTGAGCTAGTAGACAATTCACAGTATTTGGGCTGTTTGTATGTTTGTGAGTGTGTATAATACTGAGCTAGTAGACAATTCACAGTATTGGGACCGTTCGTATGTTTGTGAGTGTGTATAATACTGAGCTAGTAGACAATTCACAGTATTGGGACCGTTCGTATGTTTGTGAGTGTGTATAATACTGAGCTAGTAGACAATTCACAGTATTGGGACCGTTCGTATGTTTGTGAGTGTGTATAATACTGAGCTAGTAGACAATTCACAGTATTTGGGCTGTTCGTATGTTTGTGAGTGTGTATAATACTGAGCTAGTAGACAATTCACAGTATTGGGGCTGTTCGTATGTTTGTGAGTGTGTATAATACTGAGCTAGTAGACAATTCACAGTATTTGGGCTGTTCGTATGTTTGTGAGTGTGTATAATACTGAGCTAGTAGACAATTCACAGTATTTGGGCTGTTCGTATGTTTGTGAGTGTGTATAATACTGAGCTAGTAGACAATTTACAGTATTGGGGCTGTTCGTATGTTTGTGAGTGTGTGTAATACTGAGCTGGTAGACAATTCACAGTATTGGGGCTGTTCGTGTGTTTGTGAGTGTGTGTGATACTGAGCTGGTAGACGATTCACAGTATTTGGGCTGTTCGTATGTTTGTGAGTGTGTGTGATACTGAGCTGGTAGACGATTCACAGTATTTGGGCTGTTCGTATGTTTGTGAGTGTGTGTGATACTGAGCTGGTAGACGATTCACAGTATTTGGGCTGTTCGTATGTTTGTGAGTGTGTATAATACTGAGCTAGTAGACAATTCACAGTATTGGGGCTGTTCGTATGTTTGTGAGTGTGTATAATACTGAGCTAGTAGACGATTCACAGTATTGGGGCTGTTCGTATGTTTGTGAGTGTGTATAATACTGAGCTAGTAGACGATTCACAGTATTGGGGCTGTTCGTATGTTTGTGAGTGTGTATAATACTGAGCTAGTAGACAATTCACAGTATTGGGGTTGTTCGTATGTTTGTGAGTGTGTATAATACTGAGCTAGTAGACAATTCACAGTATTGGGGTTGTTCGTATGTTTGTGATACTGAACTGGGAGACATTGTACATACTTTTTTGCTCAATTGATTTCATCCTTCACATGTTGCTTTGTTTAAAGTCATGGTCACTACGGACTTCATTTTGTAGATCAGGGAAATTTTGTAGATCCTTTACAGGTAACATTTTTTTTCCATAGTTCACATGCAGTTTTGTTATCAAAAGAGGAAGAACCCTAGATTGATTTTGGGGTTAAAAGTTCAAAGGTCAAGGTCACTACGACTTTGGGGTTGAAAGTTCAAAAGGTCACTATAAGACTTCAGAGATGAAGCTTGTAGACTCTCATTGTGAAGGGACATGCCCCGTATTGTTCAGTGTTGTGGTTTTCTGTCATTAATGAAATAAGAAAGGAAGATGAAAGTCACATAATTTAAACACAATAAAACATTGAAGTTAAGTTGATAAAATTTTTGCTGGAAAATAGTTAAATATTCTTAAGGAAATTGTTAATTTTGTTGGGAAAATTAAAAATTTTTTTTTTTTCAAGTTTTGATGCAATATGTTATGTGTTGATAGTGTGTTTTAAAAAGTTAATTAATCTTGCATAAAGAAGCGCAGTTATAGATTTTGACTATGATGTATGGGCAGCCTAAAATAAGCTATGCCTGTTACACAATCCCATTCACTGTGTAATTCAAATGAATGTATAAACTAGTTTATTCTGCAGTATTGTTTTAACATACACTTTTCATTGCTGGTATTGGCAGTGTGGGATTATTGAAGCCCGCATGTGGACTGAACTCTTCATTACCATCCTCATAAGGGTGATAGCCTTACCTTGTTTATTGGAAATACACCATTCTAGCCACCATGCTGTTTTACTGATTTAATCAGTGGATACATAGTACAGTGAAAACTGCCTAATCCGACACCTGTGCAATCTGTTTTACTGGGCATTCTGACCCTTATTTCATATTTTCATTGTTTTTACATCGTTTATTCCAACACACTGAGTGTGTATTCTGACCAAAAAAAAAAACCAATTGTCTCCCAGTGCATGTCAGATTACTAGACAGGTTTTCCTCTACAATGCACTTTGATTTAACAATTTAATTCAACCTTATTAATCACTCAAAGTTTTTCTCTATAGGATCAGCTGATATAGATTAAAAAAAAACACAACAAAAATGTTACCTGTAGAAAGGAATTGTCATAAACACACACACACACAATAAAACAGTTGCTAGTCGACCAGATAGTGGTGCTGAATTCTGTAAGTGGTGAGTTAAATGAGTGCTGAATTCGCTTCATTGTGTTGAGTTTTATTGGGTACTGGCTGAGTTGACTTGTACTGGTCTGCCTGAAAGGTGTTATTTTGATGTTTGTGTAAGTGTTATTGTAATCATGGTAATATGTTTGTATCTCAGGTATGAGCATGATGTGCGATGGCAAAAGACCACACAGGTGGCGCCCTCTACGCCACCGCCTGACCAGTCTCATCTCGGGAAGAGGGTAGAGCCAGCATCGGAATTCTCATCCATGGAATTCGAAAGACATGCGACATTGTATGTTACTGATTTAGCAACACAATATTGATTGAGACTGATTGCTTTAAATTTTTTTTAGTCACCTGAGTCACTCAGGTGACCCATCACTATTGGTCTGTGTCGATTAACAATTGAACATCAATTTCTTCTTGATAACCACCTTTTCAATACTTTTCAAGTTTTGTATGAAACATCTTTTGGACAAGGGAGACATAGATTGTAAATTTTAGGATTCCTGCACCCACAGGTTCTTAAAGATGGGGCAAAGACTGTCAAAAATTGACCGATTTTCAAATATTTTCTTCTCTTTATCTGAAAAACTAAATGCATAGTCATGTAGAGCAGAAAGGCCTCTACAAAATTTGTAAATTTCATGATTCCTGGGGAAGAGATTCTTACTCTAGGGTGGGGCCAGTTGTAAAACAATTAGATAATGCCTTTATTGTTATTGGTAGTAAATTTAATCTAAATGGATATTTAGAAAGAACAGGTTACCCATTAGGCCAATTCAACTTAATTGATAGATTATCATCCCCGTCCGCCCCTCAAAAATGGACCCGCCCCGAATTTTTTTATTTTGCAAAACTTGCGATTTCCGGAAAGTGTTCATGTCCAACTCCAGTATTTACACTTCTTGTTTACATTTCCAGTAAAACAACGTGAAAAGCCACGTGAAGAAAACAGATGCATGGTTTTCTTAATTTCTTTCGTTCTTACGGGCATAAATCTTTGTGTTTGAAATTAAGGAATTCTTCTGTGGAATAAGGATAGATATATCCATCTGACATTAAATGATGCACTTCTGTTGACAAAAATTCGTTTGTCATTAATATTTTTCTCAGAAAATAAAAATTAGAAAATAAAATCCTCCCACTCGCCCCATACTTTTTGGTGACCCTGGATGATAATATACTAATTAAGTTGAATTGGCCTTACCAAAATTGTAAATTCCAGGGGGTAGGGGTTTTGGTATCAGGGTCAAAATGGTCAAAGTGATTAAATACTTTTATCATTTGAAAGAATTCTTCAATTTTACTCCTACTGTATAAAAATAGGAAAAGCAGAATGGGATGTACCAAAATTTTGAATTTCCTAACCCCAGATTTCAGACTCTAGGATGGGTCTAGAATAGTCATGTAGTGTCCATATATGAAATAGTGATTTCAACAGTATTTTAGTCATGTATTTATATAGAAAATACATACATAATTAAGATTTGGCAGCAGACACAATGCCTGTATAAGCCCTTTCCATATGAAATATACGATATAAGCAGAATTTTTAGGAAGGATTTAATTTCGTCGTGATTAGCGAGAGTATGAGGTCACTAAAATTTAATATCGCTAACAATTTATTCCATATTGGAGGTCATAGTTATCTTTCCTGGATTAAAGTCGCTAAAATTAGCTCTCGCGAAATGTACATACCCATTTTTGATGGGAAAATTGCTTAATTTGTGTCTGGCTAAAAATTGCTTTTATACGGTATGATAGTATATAAAATCTTTCATCAGTTGAGCACTTTATGGGAGCAGTAGTGTTTTTGAAAAGAACACATCTTGTTTTATACTGTTGCTGAATAGTAAACTTGTAGATTTTTAATTTTTTTGGGGTAAATGTCTTGTGTATTTGTAATTAATTATTTAGAATGTTGATATGACTCGCATCATGTCCTAGGAGGTCATGAGTACTGAGCCCCACTCGTGCCATGGCCGCATCAAACGTGAGATGTAAACTTAACTAGTGATATCTCCTTTGCCGAACACTTGGCCAGACCTGGTTTTCTTCCGCTTTTTAGCGGAATTCCACTCTTTAAATTTGTGAAGTCTGCATATAAATTTGTATTCCGCTTTTTAAAAATAGATAAAGATAACCGTTTTTGTCCGGTGAATCTATTTTAGATCCCTTTTATACTATCTTTCTTCATTGGACGTAACACGCAATTTCATTGGTTCTTGGAAGCTAGTAGTGTATTGTTTAACCAATCGTTGGTAATTTAACTGAGAATGTTGGTCGCGGTAAAAATCTAATGGATGTCAAAATTTTACAACATGGGTTGGAGAATAAAAGTGTTCAAAAAGTCAATAAAGGTATCAAAACACCATGGAGATGGGAATGGTTGGAGAAAAGGTGAACGATGATTAATGTTAGCGGGAAGGGCTTTTGCCAATCATGCCATGAAGAAATCAATTACTCGTCACGTAGATGGTTGGTACTGAAACAGTACATCAACAAGACAATTGCATGAAATCTGGTAGAGCCAATCAAAGCTTTTCTGGTAACTACAAAATAATATAAATCCATTGATTTACGATAACAATTAACAGGGATTTATCAGTACCTTCTTGCGGGAACCGAAATTCGTCTCCCTAATATTTTTTTTATAGTCTTACCTCCCCTAAGTGTACAGTACCTTTCATGAGAAAACAAAGTAAAACTGTCATATCATCCATAATTCCCCCTTATTCACCTTATTTAGCAATACTTCATGATTAATATGTTATAAAGGGACTATGTAAAAATCTGCCAACTTTTATAACCCGAATTTTCTTAATTTCCTCTGTTATGGTAATTGCTATGAAGATAGCTCATGATATCATTTTTATGCCCCCCTTTGAAAAAGAGGGGGCATATTGTTTTGCACCTGTCGGTCGGTCGGTCGGTCTGTCGGTCGGTCGGTCGGTCTGTAGACCATGTGTTGTCCGCTCAATATCTTGAGAACCATTCACTTGATCATAATGATATTTCATATGTGGGTTAGTTATGAGTAGAAGAGGATCCCTATTGTTTTTCAGGTCAAAAGGTCAAAGGTCAAGGGTCAATCTACTCTCGACATAGGAATATAATGTCCGCTCAATATCTTGAGAACCCTTTGCTTGAAAGACATCAAACTTGGCACACTGGTACATCCTAAGGAGTAGATGACCCCTATTGATTTTGAGGTCATATGGTCAAAGGTCAAGGGTCAAACTGGGCATAGGAATATACTGACCATTCAATATCTAGAGAACCCTCTGCTTGACAGACATCAAACTTGGTATGCCAGTACATCTTCAGAAGAAGATGACCCCCATCGATTTTTAGGTCACATGGTCAAAGGTCAAGGGTCAAACTGGACATAGGAATATACTGTCCGTTAAATATCTCGAGAACCCTTTGCTTGACAGACATCAAACTTGATACACTGGTACATCTTCAAGAGAAGATGACCCCTATTGATTTTGAGGTCACATGGTCAAAGGTCAAGGGTCAAACTTGACATGGGAATATACTGTCTGCTCAGTATCTTGAGAACCCTTTTCTTGACAGACATGAAACTTGGTACACTGGTACATCTTCAAAAGAAGATGACACCTATTGATTTTGAGGTTGCGTGGTCAAAGGTCAAGGGTTAAACTGTACATAGGAATATACTGTCCGCTCAATATCTTGAGAACCCTTTGCTTGACAGACATCAAACTTGGTACACTGGTACATCTTCAGGAGAAGATGACTACTAATTATTTTAAGGTCACATGGTCAAAAGTCAAGGGTCAAATTGGACATAGGAATATACTGTCCGTTCAATATCTTGAGAACCCTTTGCTTGACAGACATCAAACTTGGTACACTGGTACATCTTCAGGAGTTGATGACCCCTATTGAGTTTTAGGTCACATGGTCAATCCACTCTTGACATAGGAAGACATTGTCTGCTCAATATTTTGAATTGATGATACGACTCTCAATTAAATGATGTGTGTGTGTATAACCCTTTTCAATTTTGCACCATGGGGGGCATATGTGTTTTACAAACATCTCTTGTTACTTTCTCAGTTAACTTATGAGTTATCTAAACCAAGAGGAAGGCTAAGAAACTATGACAAAGCTTCAAAAAAGGCTAGACTGACTCACATCAAACATGTCAGATCATTGTACTGACAGTAGCTGAAATTAGGAAACAAAATAGAAAGTGAATTAGGAATTGGAATGCTGCAAGAATTAATACAGTCACGCATATTTCTAAATGCATGTAAATTGTTGTGTCTATGTAATAAGGTAATACTATGTTGATTAAAATCCCCGTTTACATTGATACATGAATCCATATTAATTATTATTGCTGTAATAATCTAGCGGTAAAGAAAACATAAGAATTAAGGAAGTATATGTATAAACATAAAAGTTTTGTATAAGAAATAGACAATTTGAAAGTGAAAAAAAAGTGCCAGGAAATGCTCAGAACGCAGGATTTTGGACCATTTACCCCAAAGCTTCTGGGGGCCTGGGCCCCCAGACCCCCGGCCTATTACAGGTGATCTTTAAATCAACTTCTTTTATTTCCTTCTGCTTGGCATTAATTTATGAATTTTTCGGATTTTAACCTTAGAAACGGAGGTCCTGTGTTGCGTCAGGCATTGGCAGATTAAAGAACACTCATTGCGACAGCCTTGATTAATAAGCGTGTGTCTAGATCTGTGGTACTTCACCTATAACTTAATGCAAGTGAAATATTCTGGGAGGGATGTATGGACAAACAAATCGTGCTAGACATATTGCACAAATGATCCTGTACATAGTTATCCCAGAATGACTGTCATCCTTCTCTTTTAGTGTAAAGACGGAAGTGGAAGACTTTGACCCAGGTCCACCCAGCAGGTATGTGTCGTGGTTTAAGGAGGAAGGCAACAAGAGATATATGATATAGATGAAAAGTAGAGGATATGTTTAACAATATTTTGAAATTGAAAACTTTAGATTTTACTTTATTTAGAAGTAAAATGCAGTTTTAGTACTAACTTAAGTAGTAATCTGGCCTGAAGGTTATAAAACTTTCTTGAGGACGTTTTCATATTCAAACTTAAACTCCATGCTCTAAATCGTACTCATACTCAAAAGTGAAGGTTATAAAACTTCTCTTAAAATCATTCTCACTCTCAAATGGAGTACATGTGCAATATTTTTTGAGTATGCTTTGGAACTTGCTCAGAGTATACTCAAAACAAACATGGCTGAGTTTGAGTGTGAGTACGGTTACCCTATAAGTTTTATAACCTTCAGGCCTGCTGAAAAAAAAATTAAAACCCCTGCTGGACTTGAACCTGCAATCTATAGATCAGCAGTCGATGTGTTGACTGACTGAGCTACGCAGCTAGACAATTAAAAACATGTATATGAATGGAATAAACAAATATTGTTGATATTTATATTTCCATTCATGTTTTCAAATGAAGTCAGCCATTACGATGCTGTAGTATATACCTCCTTAAAGCTAAGTCTTATATGTACATTGATGAAAAGTGGTTAATTTAAGCTATAAGCTTCATCTTTATTCATTTCAGCAAAAAGGCTAAAGAGGCAGAGCATTCACCATCGGAGGAACCTTTTGAGTCAGTATACATGTATTTTAGAAGTGTTTCATGTTGGGAAATATTGTACCTATAAAGAAGACAATTTGTAAACGAAGTTTAGGGTGGATTAGCGGGTTATATAGGAATCCATTGTCTGTTTGTCCGTGGCATTGTGTCTGGGCCATAAATTCGTAATATGCAAGCACTGGATGCTTGTCTTTTGATTTTTAAAGAAAAACTTTAAGAAAGAGTCTCGAGAGGGACGTTAATCAATACACAATCAATCAAAAATTGCTAAAGACCTTTGGCATATTTTTAGTAATTTTCTGAGAAAGAGATCGTCAGATTGGTCAAATTGGCAAGGATTTTTTCCAAGTATTCTAGCTACATTTGGATTTCTAGAGTCGGAAGTATTTGTTTCATGATTTCTGCATTGCCCTAATTTTAAAATCGAGACAGGCTACGACAAACAAGTTGATGTTACAGGGGTTTCAACAGTCTCGTTTACAGTATTTTTTAAGGTCTGTGATCATTATAATTATACCCCATGCAACAAAGTTGCAAAGGGAATAAATTAAATGTATTTGACCTGACTGTCAATTCCTTTGTTTGTCAGCGCAACTCTTTTAAGACCGCTCAACAGAATTTCATGAAACTTTGTAGTTAATAAGGACACACTGTGTAGATGAGCATATGATGAAATTCGGATTCGATAATTTTTCTGGGAGTTATGCTACTATGGAACTTAGAATTTTGAGCCCGTCTGCCCTGTTCTTGCAGTATTGCATAGAATTATCATTCATTATGTGAGGCGTTGTCAAGCAATGTTGGAGCGTGGGGTATGTGAGCTAGCTCACCTCTGCTTTCTTTCATTATCTTTTCTGCAAATACTACCTGACATTAGGTTGATTGCTGTCCGACGTGTTTCACAACGAATATTAAGCTGTTCTTTACCATACTAATTTTGACTATGCCCAAACTAAATACTACTAATCCAGTGTCAGAGTACTCAATTAACTGACTGACAATAAATTCCTGAGTTTTGTGTTGCAGGTCCAATGTCGGTACAGAAGAATCGGAAGTGGTGAGGATAAAAGAGGAAACGGGTAAATTTTATGGCTTTGTAAACAAGGCTGAAACATTGCATACTGCAGCAATAGGTATTTTTATACCCCCCGAATGAAGTTCTGGGGGGTATATAGGAATCACTCTGTCTGTCTGTCCATCCGTCCTTCTGTCCATCTGTCTGTGCATATTTGTGTCCGGGCCATAACTTCTTTGTTCTTTGACTTAGGCATACCATATTTGGCACACAAGTAGATCACCATGAGACGATGTGTCGTGTACCTTCATGACCTCTATATGACCTTGACCCTTACCCTCAAGGTAAAAATTAAGGTTTTTTACAATGGATTCGTGTACGGGCCATAACTTCGTTCTTTGACATAGGCATACCATATTTGACACATGAGTGTATCACCATGAGATGATGTGTCATGTATCTTCATGACCTCTATATGACCTTGACCTCAAGGTCAAAATTAAAGGTTTTTACAATGGATTCGTGTCAGGGCCATGACTTCTTTGTTCTTTGACATAGGGCATATCATATTTGACACCATGAGACGAAGTGTCGAGTACCTTCATGACCTCTATATGACCTTGAACTTTGACCTCAAGGTCAAAATTGATTATAGGGTTTTGACATAGTCATACCATAAGACATGGGTGTATCACCATGAGACTATGTGTGATGTACATTCATGACCTCTTTATGACCTTGACCTTTGATCTCAAGGTCAAAATTATAGGTTTATGCCATGGATTTGTGTTCGGACTATATCTTCCATTTTCTTCTACAAAAGCATACCATATTTTGACACTCAGGAAAGAGGTAATTTATACCTATTAACAACACCCATTGGGAGATTAGGGTAAGCGGGGGGTATTCTTAGTGAGCATTGCTCACAGTACATCTTGTTTGTATTGGGGGGTGGGGGAGGGGGTAAAATAACAATGAAAGGACGGGTTACTACATTTTACAGTGTGGCCATTATTCCTCATACTTGTGTCCTATTATATACAGGATTTTAATGAATTAGGTTAAAGGTCAAGTGTAATAAAATTAGATTGAAAATAAAGTTTATAATTCATTGAAACCCCTTTTGAAAAGTTAATTGATGTGTTTATTATTTTTTTTAAATCCAGGTGAATGCACAAAATACCTATTTCAAAATCGTTGTTTATAGAAACGAATGAAGGAATTGTTGCCCTTTCTTATTACGCCATTTGAGACAATTGTAGTTGTTTACGCCTGTATATCATCGTTTTAATTTCTGTGAGAAAATGCCAGTTTTAGCAACACTGTGGATAGTGACGGTGAAATACCGTAGATACCCTTGAGTTTAGGGATTCAACCTTTTATGTTTGTACCTGCTCCCGGCGTTTCGAAACCATCAGATAGTAATATTTATATGATATATACATGTATATGTTCGACAAATATCTCATCGGAATCTCAGTTCAAAATTATTTACCAGGCCAGTCCATAGAAAATGGGAATGATATTGGAAAAAAAATGTTCTATCAAAAGATAACCTTGGTATTTTACACAATCTAGGCTAATCAAAATCAGACTTCATAGATACTCGCCGTATACTCTATTGTAGCGATTGTGAGCGTACTTTAGGATCTGATTTTAACTAGATTGACTCTCACAATTGTATTTTTTATGGGATATACTAGTATGAGATTGATCAGATTCAGATTCAAATGTGTTTCGCTAGATGTGTATCTAATTGAAAAATGCCTTTTTGAAAAAAGAACAACAAAAGACAAAAGAAAAAAAACAACTTATTGTGCACGTTATTTGTAACCCCCCCTTTTTTAAACATCTACATGTAGATACAATATCATGAAATGTAAATTAGGCCTATTAGTACATGTAATTTATTCACAACACACGTCAAATGCAAAGTTGAAATATTATGGCACAAAGTTAACGAGTAGAAGCATTTTGAGGTGTGAAATTTTGCCTTAATGATTCGTGATATATTAATTACTTAAAAGCATATTAGGAAAAGAATGAACTTGTACTTGTTTGCACAATGAACTTGGAAAAAAAGCTTTGGAAATTGGACTGACCTCGCAATAAATAAGGTTTTATCAAAATGGGTTTTTTAAATTGAATTCGTTTCCATATTTAGTATATTTTATTTTTTCAAATATAATAGTGAAGAAATGAAATGATGAGTCCCTTATAAATATAGTATGAGTACGACAATATTCAAATTCAAAGATATTTCATCTGATAAATCAGTTCGAAGTAGGTAATGGGTGACATTAATTTTTATGTGCAATCACAAACCCAATGAATACAATGTCGCATTTAAGCATTCAGTGTTGGATGTAGAGATGGATGGATTGCATCCCCCGTTTTGGGTTGAACTTTTTATAATTGAAATACATCCCTCCACTTGTTTTGTAGGATGCCCAGTTAATATCACTTTGCACTTTGTTTGGAGTCAAACAGGATGATGCGTCAGGATTGATGGGAACCTGATCCTCGTTAATTATAAAGTGTCGCTCACTGATCCTCATGGCTTGTCACAAATCTCAGTGTCTCTTTTCAGTTTCAGTGTCCAAATTCTTCGAAATTTAGGGTCTTTTAGGAAAAGAAACATACTTAATCCCTGTATAATAGTGAAGAAATGAAATGATTTCACATTACAGTTTAAAGCAGCGCGTAGTACCATAAATGCAGGACTATTCTATGTAAACACTATAAAAGCCTATCAATGCAATCGTAAGTTGTCTCAGATGACGTCATAAGCTACGAGCGATAACTCACGTCACAACACATTTATCGATCGCTCAGGTAAAAGTTTGATAGCGCCGTGTAATTCACGCCAAGTGATTTTTATCAAAATTGCCATGGAAATTAATCCATAAGTGTACAACAGACATTTTTCTGTATAAAACTCAAGTTTTAGGAAAATCACCGTACTTGACTGTTAATGTTTTTATCAAGAAATAAAACACACTGAAATGATGTAAGTTAATTTTTGACAAAACAACGTTTAAGGTAAGGTTTGCGACATTTTGACATGTAGCGAACAAAGTCATGTTGCATATCAGTATGTTCAGTAGGAATTTATCTTTTAAAAATTAGCTTTTTTAGAAAAATTGCCCGTGTTGTTTTTTGACCAGATGGGCTTATTTTTGTGATGTTTTACATTTTCGGGATCTTTGTACAAAAGGAAATACTAGTGGTATAAAAACTACACCAGGCAAACTTATGGAGTAAAAAGCTGGCGGAATTTTTAAAAAGGGTATTATTTATACTATTATACTAACTGGTAGAAAAAAATGTTATTTTAAAACACAAAAAATAGCACTTTTTATATCTTGAGTAAAATTTAAATCGGTTGCCATGGCAACAAAAAATGTATATTGAGCAGCTTTACAAGGTCTACGTCAGAGAAATTTCACTTCAAACATAATATTTTTACCATAAACATGTAAGAAAGCACATAGAATTACTACCCACTGGGCTTTGTTTCCATGGTAACAGATTAAAAAGAATTATTTCATTTATGCGATTTGTCACTTTGTTTGATATTTGTACAACTTATGAAGAGTGCATTGAGCATTTTCATGAATAAGGTACAATTCCAGCCCAAAAATGATAAAAGATATTTATATTTGATTGTCAAGTATTGTAGTATCACATTTGAATTAAGATGTTGAGGTTTTTTTTCTGAATACAATACAATATTTTCAATATCCCGGCGAGTTTTCCACGATCCTGTTTCGTCATAAATTCATTGTTACATTAGCTCGAACCTGTCTTATATACTACATCTTTGAAATAATTTCCCTTTCCTTGTTCCATTGCTTGATGTTTGTTTACATAGTTGAACTTACAACTGTAACCTTCGCGACAATATAAAGCCCGGTCAGTGGTGGATCGGGGGGGGGGGGGGGGGGGGGGGGGGTAACGTAAAGTTAGTGAAAATGATACTAATGAATCTGTTTTATGTCGACGTTATGCAGGTGTTCCTTAGTCAAAATTAAGACTAAGTTAAGATATGCTAGAGAAGACCCCCCCCCCCCCCCTCTTTTTTTTAAAAAAATTCTTACATGGTCATATCAGTCGCGTTTTCTATATTTCAAAGTTCATGCGGTAAATCGCTCTATCAGCGCAAGTAGGTGTCATAGCATTGAGATAAAAAGTGGATGTAATTAGAGAGCATTGTCAGATTTATTTTAAAAAATGCTTGGGAATAAAAATTCCTAGCATCGTTAATGTCTAACCTTGTCTTTGAGGATACTATTCACAAACAATGATTGATTATGACAGCATGAAAATAAGTCCTACTTTCCCTAGCAAGATTCGCAGAGATTACATGGTCACAGCATAATTTTAATGGAAATTAACCGTAGCGCATACTACATATGTATATATAAAAATTGTAGACTTTTATAATATCAAAGAAAATAATCGATAAATGATCATTTGAGAAACATTAATATTATTTTGTCATAGAGAGTTACACATACGCCGCTTGACACTTGACAGCGGTAGTAGATAACAAGTAAATATTATGTCATTTTCCCTCTATAATCTATGACGTGACACATTTTTTCATTATGACGTCATAAAGCATGAGGGGCATTGAGGTATATCAAGAGTTATCTCCCTGTTGTTGCAAACCTTACCTTAAATGTAATTCTATGAAGATATAAATTTTCAGTTTTTAAAACATCTGCTTGGACAGAAAACAATACCTAAATATTAAAACAGAAATGAAAAAAAAAACAACAATAATTTTTGTTATGTTTTTTGGGCCACATTTAAAAATATGTTTGTTTCCCCTCTCCCGACCCTAAATTTCAGAGGAAGGTCGGTAGGTAGGTAAAAAGTTTTTTTTTTTTTAGCTAGCAGAATTTTATTTATTATGAAATTCCCATAACCATTAACAATGCCCGATACCAAACGTCGTGAAGCACATCATCCATGTTTCCTCATCAAACTCGTATAGTCAGTTCTCGCGTAAATTCTGCTTTGATTGCCACGTTTTGCAATTAGGGAAGGTGTCGATATTTCGGACAGTACTTCATGTATTTTGGAAATGCTCATTATCTAACCACTAAACATAGGCATTGGACTACATGTATACATATTGGTTGATTCGACGAACATTGGGTTTCATCAGAATTTTCTCTGCTATTTATGCCACATACTAACACTTAAATAAAGTTAGGGAGAATGTTGCAACTATGGACAATGGTGTTAGTTTTGGACACATGGTGTTATAAAATTGGTAAACTCGGTTGCTGTCTTTTATTTATGGTTCACTGACATTTTATGCTTTTGTTTTTTGCACATTATCTTAATTTGTATATGATAGTGATTTTGATTATATTTTTAAATGATATCGGTAGATCTAGTTTACCAGAAAACGTTTCAACGGGACTTGATTTTGCCGATCAAACAAAATGGATGCTGACATCAACCAATCAGAGCTGAGTTACACATGTGCATATAATTAGGTGTTTTCCAGTTTGTAAATATAGCATTAGTTCAGAAATAAGTTAAATTGAGAATGCTTCTGATTGACTGTCAAAAATATCGCATCCGTCCGAAATATCAACACTTTCCCCTACTGAAGAACACAACTTGCACACTGGATGCCCCGAATTCTCTTGTTTCCTCGCTCCTCGTATAGACAACATTTCTCCATCTCGATCTTGCAGATCACTAGTCCGAATTGCGAGCCGAATTCAATGTTAAACTCACTTGTAACTAATCAATAAAACAATCATGATTCTTGTACTTATTAATATCGATTAAAAGAAAATATCAATCCAAAATTCGATATTAAACAGAAACCAACAGTTGTAGTCAACCGAATTTTCACTGCCATTTGAGCAAACGAGTCTCGTGACTCAAAACAAAGCTCGACAGTTTGATAAAATGTTTTCAAGAGACTGTTTATGTGATGAAAGAACCCATAAAATCGATATTAGTAAGTACAAGAAGAATCATTTTATTGATTAGTTATGAGCTTAAAATTGAATTCGGCTTGTAAGTATTTGAAATCAGCCAGAGAATGCCGCCTCCAGCTGGAGGCGGCGAAATTTCTAGATTTTGGACCAGAACACCTCCTGTATTCGTATTATTATTTTTTAATTTTGGATCGAAACCAAAGAAGATATAGAAAATTTTTGTCATTATAAAATACTGATCTGCACCAGAAACGACCTTGAAATTTTCTTAAAATTAAATAAAAAAACTTCACCAGAATGGCGTAATAAAAACTTATGGATCGGTGTGAATTTTCAGACTCGGTCGGGCGAGGGGAAACAAACAATATTTTTATTTTGGCCTTGGTTGTAGCATTAACCTGGTTGGTAAGAGTGTAAAATTTTTTTAATTAAAAGAACACAATGAGTCAGACCGGTAATTCTCTGTTGTTGTTTTGATTTCAGAATCCCTGACGTCGGACCATGAATCCCAAGATGTGTCTTTGCATTTAGAAGGTATGATTAGTTTTAAATTCATTCTTCAAATTATATTTCAGTCTTGGGTCGACAGACAGATGCTGAAGGTCGATCACTGAATACACTATATCTAACCAACATCATTGCAATTTAAAATACAATATACAAATTTTTATGCCTATGAGATTGATTATTGAATAATAATGTCTACCCTCTCCTCCAGGTATACATGGTCTACATATAATGATACCCTTAAAATAAATAGGGGGAGTGTGTAGCCAGGGGATATATATAACTGTTTTTTGCAGTACTCGCAGAATGCATTTTAATGTGAAAATTCCGATTCACATACCAAAGCTCAATGCAAGAAATTAAATACAGGTTTCAAACTCTTACCTTCCAAAGTCAGCCGTGCTATGATTGGCTAAATTAGTCCCATTAATACTTATTTTGTTGGGTCACCAGAACCAATGTCGGAAAGTACAGCAGACCAACAATACAAAATCTTTTTATGAAAGAAATGAAATACAAATACGGAGTAAAATAAAAATCAAGGGTACGTATTTTTGTTACTTTGTTGTTGGTTTATAGTAGATCTGTCTGGTCTAACTGCAATAATGTAGCCCTCTCCCAATTTTTTTTTTGGGGGAGAGTCGGTATAAAAAAAAATCGGATAGGACTACATTATTGCAGCTAGTCAGGTCTGTAGAAGTTGTGATGGACCAGTTGTCTATAGTACAAGAGAGTATGTTTTACACAGTGCAGATAGTGACCCTCAATGCTATTTTGTTGGGGTGAAACAGTATGCCTCATTCATGATGTGATACATATTGCGGCAATACTTATGCCATGATTCAATATTTTCAATACAATACATTTTACAGAAAAAAAACCCAACAATTACTTTGAAGAAAAATTTAATTAGGAGTAAGAAGATACAATCAATTTTATACCCAATTTTGAAAATAAAACATATCAAACGGAAGATCGAGGCAATGAATCGAACATTGAATTGAGCTTTTATTAGCTCTTCTGAGCCGAAGTCTCAAAGAGCTAATCATATGTCTGATGTGCGGTGTGCATCAACTTTTTGGAAAAAGGGTTATATCTCAAGAACCCCTTGGCCAATTTTTGTCAAATTTGTCAAAGGGTATCCTTGGCCCAAGGGCTTTCATTTTTACTAAAACAAGGGTTGTGACCCTTTAACAAGGGGAGATAATAAGGAAAATGCAAACAAATGTAGTGGTTGCTAAAAAATCTTCTTCTCAAGAACCACTGGGCAAATTATCACCAAACTTATGCATAAGGATGAGGATAGGTTGTAGATAAAAAAAATTGTTCAAGGCATCATCCTGGGGCAAAGGGTGTGGTCTCAAGGTCACTTCAAAGTTGACCTTAAATTTTGTTTTGTTAAAACTTTGATATTTTGCTTAGTATAAGGACTAGGATCAAATTTTGTCAGTTGATGCATCTTAGGACCTAATATCATTTTGTCTCAAAAGTAGGTCATGGTGACCTACTTTTTGAATTTCGCAGGTAATTATTATTAAATGGATTTTGATGCATATCTTGGACACTTTTGAGCCTATGATCATCAAAAGTTGTCAGTTGATGGATCATGGGACCTTGAAGTGCGTCATGTGAAAAGTACGTCACCATGACCTACTTTCTGAATTTTATGGCTAATCATTTATGAATATATTTTAGGTACTGTGACCTACTTTTGGAATTTGACATTTATATCTGAATATTTCAGATACTATTTGACTTCAATTATCAAAGTTTGTCAGTTGATGCATCTTGAGTCTTTGGAGTGTGTCGACCAAAAAGTAGGTCAATTTGGCCTTCTTTTGGAATTTGACAGCTATATTTGAATACTATTTGACTTGTCAGTTGATGCATCTTGAGTCTTCAATGTGCCAACCAAAAGTAGGTCACCATGACCTACTTTTGGACAGTTACATTTAAATTTTCAGGTACTATTTGACTTAACATCATCAAACTTTGTTAATTGATGAATCTTGGTTAGTGAGAATTTTTGCCTGTTCTACAATGTATCAGAAGAGCGATTCTAGGCCCATGGGCCTCTTGTATTGAACAGTATTGATATTTTAGTGAATCATTTCATCCCTACTATTTCATTAGATGTTAGCATAGTGTTTGTTAGCAGATCCCACTTGCGATGTTGTTAAAAGTCGGGGTACAGTGAAACACAGTTACAGCAAGCACACTTATAATGAATTCATGTTTACAGCGAAGTAATTTTCATAAAATTTAAAGCATATTATGAACGTAGCGGATATAACAAAATATGTTTACACTGATCAAAATTATTCATCCCGAGCACTTCGCTAAAAGTATAGTATGTTAGCAGTTCTAACTCGTGATGTCGTTAGATGTCCGTGTAGTTTGTTAGCAGTTCTAACTCTTGATGTCGTTAGATGTCCGTGTAGTTTGTTAGCAGTTCTAACTCGTGATGTCGTAAGATGTCCGTGTAGTTTGTTAGCAGATCTGACTTAAATTTATTGAGACCAGTTTCATTTCATTGTAATTATTTGGGTATGAATTATGTACTTGATATCATTTTTATTGACAGTGGAAGATGGAGCTGAGTCCATTGATGATGATAGCAGTGGAGAGAGTGATTCAGATACAGAAAGTGGAGAGGTGAGGAAAAGTGTTCAGAGTAATAGTGGAGAGAGTGATTCAGATACAGAAAGTGGAGAGGTGGGGAAAAGTGTTCAGAGTAATAGTGGAGAGAGAGAGAGAAGTGTTCTGAGTATTAGTGGAGATAGAGAGAGATAGATAGAGAGAGAGGTGTTCTGAGTATTAGTGGAGAGAGAGAGAGAGGTAGGTGTTCGGGAGACTTTTCCTTGTCTTTACAATGAGTAATTCCTACATGTATCCTTTCTCTGACTATCCTTTACAGACATTTTGATATTTTTTACAGGAAGTGTGCATTAAGGAGGAAGAGGACCCTTTTGACATTTTATTCAATATGGAGGTAACTACCAGGGATGGAAATCTCTACATGATGCCCATATCTGAGTCAAGGGAAGATAACTCTGTAACGACCACCGAGGCAGAGAATGATAACGATGCATGTCTCTCACAGATACCCCGTCTGGGAGAGTTTGAGGAAAATTATTCAGAATGTTTGAGAAATTCGGAAGTGGATGCAGATAGAACTGAATTGTCAAAGGTTCAATCCACAGAAGATGAGAGAAAGGCTTCTCTGCTCAGATTATTGTCCAACCCAACCTTCACACAAGCCAACCAACAGCTGAAGCTTCTGATTGGAGACAGCACAAAAGCCGGAACAAAGAAGAAAGGGAGGAGAATGGTCAGAAGACCCATAGCTACGCAGACAATCAAAGAACTGAAAAATTTGTTAGAGAAGAGGACAGTTACACAAGCAGACGGTTGTTTTACAAACCTGAAAACCTCAAAATCAAACAGAGTGATGAGAAGTATGAACAGAAATTCCTCTGACTTAAACAGGCCAACTGTAGGTACAACTGGTCCTACTGTTTCTGCAGTTCTCGCGTCACGGACCACATCATCACCCGCTTCAGAACCTCCGTCAAATGCTGCCGATTCTCAGCAGACAGTGAAACGTGATTCTAACGAGAAACAGGCAACCCTGAATTTAACGTTAACAATAAATCCTGTGACTGGGAAACTAATGCTAGTGAAGTCAGAAGATGTAGCAGTTGACGGCAATTTGAAATCAACAAATGCAGACAGTATGAGACAACTATCCTTAGCGTTAGTATCAAACTCTGAAACTCGGAAGGTGAGGGAGTCGTCAGAGGCAATGTCAAAACGGGAACAAACACTTATAGCAAATTCTAGTCGTGAGGAATCTTCGCTGGTGAAATCACCAACGACAAGTGAGGATGGTTTCAGTCGGCTGTCGCCGTCGGAGGCATCTGTGACATCAGATCCCAAGGTAGAGGTAATAGTTAAGCATGATGTTGCGAGTCGGTCATCCATCAATTCAACACTAGGCTCAGACCCACCGACAGGGAATTCGAAGTTATCGACGTCTTCCCAGTCATTTAACAGTGATTGTGTGAACCAGTCATCCGTAAATCTGTCTGTGCCCTCTGACCCTAAAGCAGTGGAACCATCATCAGAAGCAACAGGCTGTGAAAGTTTTAACCAATCACCTCTAGACCTGACGATACCAGACTCAGTGACTAAAACTTCTACAGTAGTGCAATCACCCGATAAGACAAAAGATCGTGAAAATTTCAGTCGGGACCCAATTATCCAAAAATCTGTGTTAGTGACATCACCCAATAGGACCAATGAGAGTAAAAGTCAGTCATTTGAAGGTCTAGATCCAGCGACAGAAACGTCACAAGGAGCAGTTTCAGGAACAGCAGATACTGTAAGTGATCAGGCTGGAGATTCTCGTACGCAAATGTCCGGGGCACCTGCTGGTACAGGATCAAAGTTAATACACAAAAACAACAAGCCGGCAAGGTCAAGGACACAGCACTCACAGCATAAGGTAAGCAGTCATACATCTCATGAGAACAAAGTACTGTGAGTAACATTTGTTTTTGTATTTTGTTTATAAGAACTTTATTTATGTGTGAAGAAATTTGTCGCATGAGACATGCGTTTTGTCTCACAATGCTAATGTATCAAACTTGGATAAAAGGACTCTTGTGATCGTGACCTTTGGCCTCCTTGTTCCAAGATTTATAACTATATTTAATGGTCAGCTACAATGAAAGCATAGTAAATTCATAAATTTCAGATTTGTTGAGACTGTGACCTTTGACCCCACTACTCTGAAAAGAAACATTTAATGTGTATGTAACTTACAACAAGTTTTGTTGATTGTCTTTAGCTGGGCCCTTCTTCCAAAACGGACACATTGTCTCACAGAGGGCAGGTGAAAACAACTCCCGTGCTACAGAATGCAGGCAATGCGGTTCAAGGGGCCGGTTCTGGAGAAACAATAGAGGTAACGAAACCTAAAAAGTATGTCAGGAGCAATCATACCTGCTGGGAGTTTTATGATCGAGAATTACCATAGATAATACACTATGCAGTTTTAGAATATCTTGTTAGCTCACTTTGCTGAAAGCTGAAGGGATTGCTCTGATTGAAAATCATCTGTTCTATCTGTGAACTTAATACATTTATTGCATGAGAGTGAGGGAGATATGAAGATGTATTCACCCAAGAAAAATTATATACAGTCCACTCCACTTATATTGAAGTCGGTTATATTGAAATATCTAGTATATTGAAGTTAAATTAAATCTCCAAGTAGCAATATTTGTGAATTTCAGCATTGGTTAAATTGAACTTTGGATATAGTGAAGAATTCAGGTCGTTCCCCTGAATTTCATTATATCCGGAGTAGACTGTAATTATAATTTTTCTTGGGTGAATACATCTTATCTCTATCACTATCATGCAATAAATTGTTTATTATGCCGAAACAAAGCAAGACTGCAAAAATTGCATTTGAAATTGGAGTCCGCTCATCTATACATTGTATGTAGCTGAGATTTCTTGTATTTCCTTTCTCCTTGAATGCTGATTTACTTGTTTTTGTATCAACCAAAACCAGGTGATTTAACTGTATCAGAAACCCGCATATAACCGAATGCCTCTTGTGCCGTATGAACTATGGAAGCTTATATTTTGATGTCGCAATAAACTATGTTTAGCTTGATGTAAGTTATGGAAAATTCATGATGCTGCCAAAGGGGTGAAATATGATAGGGAGATATGATTTTTGAGAATGAGATATGAAGTTTTATCCTCCCTTGCACCTGACTGTTTAGACCAATCAGATTACCCGTTGCATAGAATTTTCATACTGAGATATATTAATTCATATTTACAAATTCTTTGTGGGCTGGTGATAAGGACGCTTGCTTTACAACAAGATAAGGCTTTCGGAGAAAGTCATAGTGCTGTACAAAAATGACCTCGGTGTACATCACAATGAAAAAGTATGTCACGACGTACAGGCGCTAGAGTCGTATCCCGCGGAAAATGTCATGATATTTTATTATTATTATTATTCATTTATAAAGCGCAAAATTACATATAGTTTCTATGCGCTGAACAATGTTTGTGCTAAGAATCAATGATGATATACATACATGTACCAATAAAAAACCTGCAAGAGCTATAAAATAAATGATAAAACAATAGAAAAACTTTAAATAAAACATGGTAGTAAGATGACAAGGTGGTTAACTTTGACTAGACAAGATACAACTGACACACAGGTAATTGCATTCATATACTGGATCAATGTTCAATTTGTAAGAGATTGCACATGGGAGTCCTTGATATTGCACTGAATTTTACAATTTTACATTCACGCTTTAACAAGAGTGTTTTTAGCTTTTTCCGTAATGCTCCCTGTGCTTCATCTACTATCAAGTTTTAAGCAGTAGAATTACATGTGAGTGTAATCTGTGTGTCATACATGTATGATCATTTAATATTTTTTTACATTAATGTGTATCAAAATTGATGCTGTTCGACCTGTATGGTCAAGTGTTACCAATGGTAGGAATTTTCAGGTCACTTGAATCACCCCGGGGACCTTTTGCTATTGGTCTGCATTAGTTGTTGTCCATTATCCATTTACGATGGAACATTTTAAACTTCTTGATAATTAACCCTCCAACTCTTTTCAGATTTTGGAGTGAAGTCTTTTTGGGACAAGGGAGACATGAAATATAAATTTCAGGATTCCTGCATTCCCAGGCCTTGGGGGTGGGGCAAAAACTGCCAAAAATTGACCGATTTGCAAAAACCTCAAGTCTGTAAAAAAACAAACCCACGTATAGTGATGTTAAATAGGAACTCAAGGGTTCTACCAAAATTGTAAATTTCTTTATCCCAGGGGTTCCAGGATGGGGACGAAATTATCCTAGTAATTATTGTCTTTTTATCATTTGAAAGACTTCATTTTTTTTTCCGTATAAAAACTAAATGCATAGTTTATGAAAAGCAGAAAGGTATGTACCAAATTTGTGAATTTTACAACCACAGGGTTCTGATTGTAGGGTGAGTCAAAAATAGCCCTATAGTGTTATATCGATATGGCCACTTTTGATGGCATTCGTATCTTAAGAACCAATCTTGGTTAAGACTGCTGCTGAATATTAGAATTTAGCTTTGATATGCAGAACAGGAAAATTGTTACAGATTTCATAACTCTTCGGTCTAATAATGCTCAGTAATTTGTATTACTGCATACATCTGCATAGTTGAACAAAAACATCACAGTGTAATGCATTTTCAACAGTGAATACTTATAGGTTATAGACATTGTATGGGAAAATATGGCGACCAAGTTTTTTAGCAGGTAGACGAACCGAGCTTGCGAGGTCCATCTGCGTTAAAAAAAAACGAGGTCGTCTCATATTTTCCAATACAAAGTCCATAACCTTTTTATTATACACTTTCAGTTTCATTTAGAAACTAACAATACTTTTATTTTTAACAATTTTTTTATTGGTTTAAATGTGTAAAAGATGAAAAACACAACAAAAAAAACGAAGTGGTAATTTGATTGTGACGTAATGTATGCGGGCTGGAATGTTTCCGTGCAGATGCCTGCAAACTTTTAAAGAAAGAAGAAGAGATAAAATTGAAAGGATATGATAATATAATTTATCCACTGAATAAAACTGATATTTTCACTGCAGTTAAAACAGCTGATTGTGACGTTATGTTAACTCATTGTGACGTCATGTTAACTCATTGTGATGATATGTTAACGCATTGTAACGATATGTTAACTCATTGTGACGTTATGTTAACTGATTGTGACGTTATGTTAACTCATTGTGACGATATGTTAACTCATTGTGACGTCATGTAAACTCATTGTGACGTCATGTTAACTCATTGTGACGTCATGTTAACTCATTGTGATGTCATGTAAACTCATTGTGACGTCATGTTAACTCATTGTGACGTCATGTTAACTCATTGTGATGTCATGTTAACTCATTGTGACGTCATGTTAACTCATTGTGACGATATGTTGAGTAATACTATACATCCTTTAAGATTTGAAGTAAACATGTTCATACACCAAATGAAATGTAATAGAGAGAAAATTCAGTGCTTTGTAGTTGGATATGGAATTTATTTTACGAGTAAGATGAGATTTTTTTTTTATATTTTCACTCTTTTTCTTATATTTTCACTTGTGCTTCACACTCGTGCTTTACACTCATAAGACAGTATTTTTTTTTTTATATTTTCACTAGTGTCTTGCACTCGTGAAAATATATTAAAAGAAATCCTGTCTCACTCGTGAAATAAATTCCATGTTCAACCACAAAGCAGTGAATATATATATATTTTCTATGGGATTCAGGATTACATGCTGTTTAACACAGAAGGTCAGTAGATTTATCTTTGAATGAATTGTAGAGGCCTCCTTCTAAGACAGTGAAAGGAAAAAGGGATGAGAAACTGGCCCATTTATTTACAACTCCGAAGGACATGACCGTGTGGGGTATGAATATCTTCCAAGGTACAATTTCATTGTTCTACATGTAGAACTCATAATTGTTTTCTATAGTATTATGATGATAAGTCATGTGTTGTACGTGTATTTATAAATAATTCATTTATTTCTCCATTCATGATATTTTTTCTGTAGAAAGTTTTCAGCCTTTTTCTATTCATTTTCCAATAAATTTAATTTTGATACATCGTTAACTATACTTCTGTTTTTTTAGAAATACTTGCGTACATTTGCAATTGTTCAACATTTACATCATACTTTAACATGGTAACCCTCTTGTGTATGTACTGTTTTAGTATGGTACAAAAAACGTATTATTTATTTTTCGAGTATTTCCTTATTCCAATAGTGGACATTTACAAAGGAATGTACTGCAGTCGTAAACAATGTGCATATAGAACTTCTCTATAGATATGGTGCGTCTATTTTAAGGGGTGGAATTTGGACAGAAATCGAAGTAGAATGTAAATATAAGACATAAATTTCAGTTGTGAAAATACATGAGGGCATGAACTACAGTGCTTCATGCAGGCTTACTTTTCATGAAATGCCAATGAGCTTCATGATGCTGGCATGAAAGCATGACAGTTCATACCCTCATGTATTTTCAAAGGTGGAGATTACAGAAATTAACAAGTTTGTTTTTCTCCTATAAAATGAATAAAACGTGTTATAGACGGATAGAAATTTGATAGTTTGTTTAATATTTGCAATATATCATGAATGTAGTCAAATGGACTTTACACTTGAAATAAATCCCCTGGGTTCTCTAAAGTTGTTGAGGGTTCTTTGTATAGTAGGACCGAGTAGTAACAGACGAAGTACTGAATGACACGTCCGGAATTTTAATGTTTCATCAGTTCAGACTAATGTTACTGTAGATGAGATGAACAATGGGTTGGAAGATGGGAATCCTTCAAGAACTTGTGACTCCAAGGAGGGAAAGTCCGCTTCCAAAAGATTTGGAGAGGTCTCTGATGAAGAGTTGATTAAGTACTACGAAGGCAACCAGTCCTCCAGCACTAGGAAAAACACCAGATGGGGACTCAAAGTTTTCCAAGGTATGTTGTATGTTTCTGTTTTGTTGACTGTGGCTCTTAGCATACATTCAGTCATAATGTATCACGGATTTTATCGAATTGTTAGCTGCCATTGAATAATCCGACTGACATGCACAGACACCACCCAGTCTGTAGGTCTTATTTTTATGCCCCCCCCCCCCCCTCCTCCTTTGAAAAAGAGGGGGCATATTGTTATGCACCTGTCGTTCGATTTCTAGACCAAGTCATGCTCTGCTTGATAGACATCAAACTTGGGACACTGATACATCTTAAGGGGTAGATGACCTCTATTGATTTTCAGGTCACAGGGTCAAAGGTGAAGGGTCAATCCAGTCTGGACATATTGTCTGCTCAGTATGTTGAGAATCCTTTGACAGACATCAAACTTGGTACGCTGGTACATTGTAAAGAGTAAATGAACCTCATTGATTTTGTGTTCACATGGTCAAGGTTCACATTGGTCATCTAATGAAGTATTATATTTGTAAATGTCTTTTCTATATTTTGAGAATCATTTGCTTGATTAACACCAAACTTGGTACACTGGTACATCATAAGGAGTAGATGACCTCATATTGATTTTGAGGTCACATGGTCAAAGGTCACGGGTAAATCCACTCTGGATATAGGAATTCCTGATATTGTCTGCTCAATATCTTGAACCATTTTGGAATTACTATAGTTTAAATGATACATGTGTATAACCCTTTTTAATTTTGTAGCAAGAGGGGCATACATGTTTCTGAAACATTTCTTGTTTTCATTCTTATTAATTCAGAATGGTGTTTGGAGACTCAAGAAGAAGCAGTGGATTTCTCATCAATCAATTCCCAAGATTTGGCGACATTACTTACGAAATTTTATTGTGAAGCAAAGCCCAAACCGCTGAATTCTCGACAGAATGCATTTACAGCAGAAGCGGCCGGGGAATACCATAAGAACACCCTGAAAAATATCCGCGGGGCTATCAACCGCCATCTCCAGGATTTAGGACGGAACATTGATATTGTAAACGACAAAGAATTCAGGGCAACGAACAGGACCCTTAAGGGCTTGCTAAAGCTGAGAATGCAGGAGAGACTTTCAAGGCCCTCCTTGCAAGACGATGTTATTAGTGAGGAGGATTTAAAATCTATTTTTGCTTACTTCAAAAATGCTGAATCGCATCCTGTATTACTGCGGCAGTGTGTCTGGTTTAATCTCGCAATTCATTTCGTTACGCGGGTGACAGAATTTCATCCCCAGTTGAAAATCAACTCATTTTTGTTCAAGAGTGATGAAACGGGTGAATACGCAGTCTTGTTGCATGAGATTAAACAAAAAAATGCCCAGGGCGGATCAAACGGTGAGGACGTACTCAGTGATAAACGCATGTATGCTACACAAACACGACAGTGTCCTGTAAAAATGCTCAAACTTCTAATAGAAAAAACCGATAAAAACGCAGATTCATTGTTCAACCAGTACAACAAACCTGCTGTGGAATACCCCACTTTGGAGTCTACATGGTACATCAACAAACCCTTAGCAAAACGATCATTCGCCAACTTTTTATCGGACATCTGCAAATACGCAAAAACAAGCAAAATATATGCCCCGCATTGCCTTCGGACCACAGCTATACGGCATACGAACAACATAGGTCATCATACCGAAGCATCAGTTACATCGGACAAAAGGCACGGCTCAACAGAACAGAAAAAGACTCTCGGTTCGACACTGCCAAAGGTTACAGTAATGGAAGATGACAACTCACCTCCGGCTCGATGTCCGGATCCGGAAGCAGACATACTGGCTCAATGTCCGGCTCCGGAAGCAGACACACCGGCTCAATGTCTGGCTCCGGAAGTAGACACGCCGACAGATTCGTGTTCAGTTCAATTAAGCATGAAAACTCCTGTTGGTTCAACTTCTGGTGATTGCAGCTCTGCTGTGGCTAAGGAAACAAACTCAGATCCCATTAAAAATGATGATTAATCTCCTGAATTCGAAATCTGTGTCAAACACTGTCCAAGGGATCTTAACACGTTCATTTCTTCATGGTTGCACATCCAAGATGATAACCGAATCGCTTTCTGCTTGAATATACCCCGGGTCTGTAAAATGTAGACATACCCACTTGTGATCGAAGTCCAACTTTTATAAAAGGAACAGATAAAGTCAACAAGTCAGACTGAGATCAAAAGTGAGCTTGCCGAATTTTTATGGTCCTGGGGCCAGAACTATTGGCTTTTTAGCTCATCTGAGTTTAAAGCTCAAGTGAGCTAATCTGATTAATTTTGTCTGGTGTTCGTCAATCTGTGTCCTTAAACTTCCCTTCTCCAGAATCATAGGGCTCTTGCTTGTGTTAAGAGGAACAAGTGTGTTCAAATGAAGTGACATGCCCTTTTTTTGAGTGGAGTTGATTAAAAATTAGTAAAATTGTGGCATCTTATAAAGTACACTGGGTCAATTTCAGTCAAACTTGGCACATCTTGAGCTAAGGGGATTCAAGTTTGTTCAAATGAAGGGCCATCCATGTTACCTCCAAACGGGGAGATAATCAAGATAAGGCAAAATAGTATGGGGTCATTTAAAAATCTGCTTCTTAATAACCACTTGCAAGACGGGAGGGGGGATAGAGGATCAAAGTGTTACATGGGTATATATATAGAAATTTTTTATGAAAATCTTTAGAAGAACAACAGGGCCATGATTACTCATATTAATAAGCAAGCATCCCTGGGTAGTGCAGATTCAAATTTGTTCAAATTTGGTCCTTGGGATAGGATGTTGGCCACAGTTTTACGGGAGAATACATAAGGCAAACATCTTCAAAAATTCAACTCAAGAACAGCAGGGCTGTGAATATTTGTACTCATGTTAATCTGCAGGCATCTTCAGGTAGTTGGGATTCAAGTTTGTTAAAATCATGGTCCCCATTGGTAGGATGGGGCCACAATAGGGGATAAAAATTTTTTAATGGGTATATATATATATATAGTGAAACATCTTTTTAAAATCTTCTCTAGAACAGTATGACCACAGTTACTTATATTGATATACAAGAATCTTTGGGTAGAGCAAATCAAGTTTCTTAATTTTGGGGCCTCAGGGGTAGGATTGGGTCACATAAAGAGATAAAAAATGTTATTGTAGGAATTGAAAGGAACTTAATTAAAGCAATTTTTTCATGATTACGTGTACCAGGGTCACACTAAATCATATTAAAATGCAAATGTTGCAAGAAGCTCTGTGTATTGAAGTTTTTAGTATGCCCCCACACCCCCTTGACCAAAGAGTGGGGGGAGAGGGTGTCCTAACTTTTAAATGGTGAGCGATAAGGCTCTCATTTGCATGTGTATTCCTTGTGTCAAGACCTGTCATTTAGCTCCAAAGTTTTTAACCTTGTGACATTGACCTAAGAAAACCTAACTTATTCAATGTCTCCTAAATTATTTATAGTAGGGCTTTCATATTTTGTCTATAGATTTCTTATGACAAGGTCTTGCATTTTATACCATAGTTTTTGACCTTTGTCATTATCTTGTATTATGCATTGCTGTATTTGGACCTTGCAATTGTGTATTGTTGCATTTCATTAAAGAAATGAAGAAATATATACTTTGTATTTATAATTCAGTGGTTACGATTGTGTCAGATGGCATTTTTTAGTGTAACAAAGAATGGAATGGTGTTGGACCTGTGTTTGCATGTTTATTTCGTAAATCACAAATATTTGAGAGAAAAATTGACAAATAATTTAATTTTAAGGAACATCATATTTGCATCATTCTTGTTGGAGGTATTTCTAGCTGTAATAAAAGATGGGTGTGTCTAATAGCGCCATCTGTTGGACAGAAAAAAACAGCCACAAGAAAATAACTGAAAAACAACTACATTATTATCTTTTCTACCTTATAAATTAGAAACAGGATTAAAAATACTTGGTAAGCAGACCTACTGTTTTTGGTACCAGAAAGATAATATTTAAACAATACTTTCTGTGTTGTTATATCAGTAGATGTAGGTACATGCATTCCAGAAAAAATTCAAATCCTGAGTTAGCAGGTTATGCACATTTTTTATCTGCAATGGTTGCTACCTTTATCGACTGGTAAAACAATAGAGACATTTTATTGTTTATATCTATGTCATTTAAAATAAACTTAAACTATAGATTTTATTACTACAGTTGGAAGAATTGTTTTAGCACACTAAAACTGATGTCTCCTCATTTGCCATGGTTTTTATAACCATATTTTAGGGATCATCTATAAAGTGGAAAATTATGAGTTACGGTACATGACAGTTTCCTATAGACTGTAATATGTATAAGTGTTTCAACCAAGGAACTGTTGTAAACATATGATAGTAAATTAAACTTACTAATATGCTAAATATCGAAGACCTATGTCAAAAGACAAAAACGTTATGTCCCAGACAAACTATGTATGATAATAGGAAGAAGAAGAATTCACACTATTTAAAACGATACGTCTCCTTCTGGGAAGGGGATACATAAATATATCGTTGACCCATTAGTTACTTTAAACGGAACAGTCACTGCACCCCTTGACCTTGACGACGTGTCATTCGATAATGGTTACGTGGACAGGTGGTACTAAAAACCGGGCCTGGAGGTTATAAAACTTTTTTGAGGACATTTTCATACTCAAACTCTGTGCTCTAAATTGTACCCGCACTCAAAAGTGAAGATTATAAAACTTTTATAAAATCATTCTCATAACCAAATGGAGTACACGCTAAAGATTTTTCGAGTATGTTTGGAGCTTGCTCAGAGTTGTACTCGAAACAAACATGGCTGAGTTTGAGTATGAGTACGGTAAAATTTTATCACCTCCAGGCCCGGTTTTTAATACCATCTGTCTGTGAAGGAATTACTTTGCAACATACTTGTATTCATTGTCGCCGATGAAAGCAATGTCCATTTCAAAAGAAATACCCGTTATAAGAGAAAAAATTCAGTGGATGTACTGTATAAACATCAGTGTAGTGAAGGGCTGGTGTCAAACATTTTCATTGGTTATAAAGATAATTCATTGCAGTGGTCCCTCAGTATCTATGTTATAAGGTCACCCCCGCTTATTGCCTGAAAATCTTTTAAAAAACAGATTTGTCCTTGTGGTAACACCCCCGCTATATTGCCAACTCCGCATTATGCCATATGCCGCTGATTTGCACAAACAAATGGTCAAATTCTATAGGTTTACCCTTGAGAACCCATCGGTAATCACTTCTGTACAGGGAAGTGCATTAGGTTAATTATTAATTATTGAATATAACTCATGATTATCAAAATGTTTATACAAAATGTTCAGCCCAAATAAAGTAGGTAACTGAATTTTTTGACTGCTCAGTGAATTGTCAGTAATGATGAATTAGATACATTGCCACCCTCACATTATTGAATAAAAATTGTCGATCTATCGAGGGGACACTGTATATCCACAAAGTTCATACATTTGTAATATGATTTAAAACTACAGGGAAAGAAAATCACTGAATACTATTAGCATGAATTCATTATAAGTGGGTTTGCTGTAACCATGTTTTACTGTAAGCATGAATTCATTATAAGTGGGTTCGCTCTAACCGTATTTTACTGTAAGCATGAATTCATTATATGTAGGTTCGCTGTAACTGTATTTTACTGTAAGCATGAATTCATTATAAGTGGGTTTGCTGTAACCATGTTTTACTGTAAGCATGAATTCATTATCAGTGGGTTCGCTCTAACCGTATTTTACTGTAAGCATGAATTCATTATGTGTGGGTTTGCTGTAACTGTATTTTACTGTAAGCATGAATTCATTATAAGTGGTTTTGCTGTAACTGTATTTTACTGTAAGCATGAATTCATTATAAGTGGGTTCGCTGTAACCATATTTTACTGTAAGCACGAATTCCTTATAATTGTGTTCGCTGTAACCGTGTTTTACTGTATGTAGGGTGATGTAGTATAGGGGGAAACTAACGCATTGGAGCTTCAAAGGGTTATCACAGAAAAAACAGTTGAAAGTACATGTATACATGCACTACAAAATGATGCACCATTTCAAGTGAAAGATATACGATTGTTCAAAGCTCATATTGAAAACCCGTGGTATTAAATCTACAAAATATATATTTTATTTACAAACAGCTTTGAAAGACCTTAAAAGAAATTTTAATACTACTTTATCATGAAACTGAATTGTTAAATTACCTATCACGAACTACTGTCACAGGGGAGTAATTACTGTTTTTGCTGTAATGTCAGCACTATCTGGAATTGACTGAGTTACATGCCATAACAGAACTAGTTTTTCTGGCAATGAATTATTTCTTATCTTAGTTTATTATGCCCTCCCCCTTTCTGAAAGGAGAAGCAGATTGGTTTGCTTTGGACGCGTTGGTCGGTCGGTATATCAAGTGTTGCTCGCTCAAAATCTCGAGAACCCTTTGCTGGACAGATATCAAACTTCATATTTTGGTTCCCCCTAAAGTGTAGATGACCCTTATTGATATTAATTCAGGTCAAGGGTCATTCCACTATGGACATTGGACATTGCACAACGACTTTGCCATAAAAAAAACCCAGTAGAATTTCTCCCTGTACTTTTTCAAACAAGCTCTTGGACAAAGACGTATATAAACTGCGAGAAAATGGTTCTATCGAAGCTTCTCACTGTTACATATAGGCCTACCGCATATGCATTCCGTTCTGCTCTCAAATTCAATACACACTCTCACCAACTGACCTTCACCTTGTAACAACATATAGGCAGAACTTTGCTAGCAGTGTCTACCAACTGGTGGTTTTAAAAAAGAAATTTAAAGACAAAAGATAATAGAACTTTCAATTATAAATAATAAAATATGATATTTCCCAACTTTGAATTGAATTATAATGCTTTCATTTTTTTTTAAGGAACGCGTACGTGTTTACAACAACAGCACGCCGCGCTCCCACTTCCTAAGTAACAACGTGTAGATAACAAAATATAATGATTAATAAAATTGCTTGAATAAAATAATTTAAAGGTATTGTGATTTTCACAATAAGTTTGATCATTTTTATTATATTCCCCCCCCCCCCCCCCCCCCCCCCCCGAAATGCACCCGTGACAGTAGGCCTAGTTGTCAATGCTACATAATCGTATTATAATTTAGGCCTATCTAACTTCTCCAAAAATAAATGTTATAATAATTGCACTGTTTATTTTAGAAAAGCAACAGCGCTAATTACAGTTGTTTACAGAAATGGCATTACCAAATAGTGTTTAGACAGTGATCCCATGTAAACATTATTTACTCGCAAATTTATGCAGATTTCATACTCGCTTTCCTCGCTACATTTGGGTCGCTATTTGTATGCACTGGTGGCTAAAAGATATAGGACTCGGGAAATTTGTCAACATCGAAATAAATGTTATCCATGGTAAATAAATTAGGCCCCTAAAACCCGAGTTTTTAAAAATATCTACCACTACTATTACAACAAATTGATCGACGAAGGTCGCATATGACATCACTGTACCACGTGACTACCTATCTAATTAACTAGGCTTTTTGAAATCGGGGCTTAGATTTAAGTCCGTATTGTGGCAAATTATCGCAATACTTTAGTGAACGAACTATTACAATTAATTTCTATAAGCATAAGGAAGACAAAATGCATATAATTCTGTATACTTTGAAAACACGAGATGTGTCCTTTAACATCTGTCTGGATTGTATTTAACTTTTCCAATATATGTTGTCTGGTGTGTTTCATGCCGATTGTTTGGCCGTTCGTGGCACACTGATTTTGACTATGGATAATTCCGTTTACCTAATCAAGATATAGGGTTCACGGCGGGTTTGACCGGTCGATGGGGGATGCTTATTCCTCCTAGGCACCTGATCCCACCTCTGGTATATCCAGGGGTCCATGTTTGACCAACTCTCTATTTTGTATTGTTTATAGGAGTCATGAGACTGATCACTGTTCGTTATCTTCACCTTTATCCTTTAAATACCTTGAGAACACTTTCCTTGACAGACACCAAACGTGGTACACTGGAACATCATCAGGAGTAGATGTACCCCATTGGTTTTGGTGTCGGTATATAATCAATATTATATCAATATGCAAACATCCCCAGGTAGTTCAGATTCAAGCTGGCTCAAACTAAGATCCCCAAGGGTAGCAGGGGACAACAAAAAGGAACCAAAATTTTATATAATAATATTTAGGGAAACATCAATAAATATCTTCATCTCAAAAGCAGCAGGGCTATGGTTAGTCAAGCATCCACAGGCAGTATATGCAGATTGAAAGGGGGGGGGGGGGGGGTAAGAGTACGTGGGACACAATGGGGATAGTTTTAGAAATCTTCTCAAGAACAACAGAGCCATGATTGATCATACTATTATGAAATGATCTTCAGGTAATGCAAATTCAAGTTTGTTAAATTCAAGGGCCCAGGGGTAGGGTGGGCCATAAGAGGAGATCAAAGTTTTATATTGGAATTTTCAGGAAATTGTTTCACGAATAATAGGGTCACACTAAATCATGTCAAATAGCGAATGTTACTAAGTTGTGTGGATTCGCGTTTTTGGCTCACTTGATCAAGTGAGCTAGTTTGATCCCCCGTTGTCCGTTTGTGTCTGTCCGTCTGTCTGTAAGCTTTTCACATTTTCGACTTCTTTTCCAGAACCACTCGGCTAATTTCAAATAAAATTGGCAAAAAGCACCCTTGGATAATTGGTTTTCAAGTTTGTTCAAATGAACAAAAATGTCCATCTCCAAGGGGAGATAATCACGAAAATAGGATGGGGTAATTTAAGTCTTAAATCTTCCCAAAAACCAATGGATCAAGAAAGTTGAAATTTTCACGAAAGCTTTCTTACACAGAGCAGATTCAACTTTGTACAAATCCTCTTCCGGAGCTGTAGGGTTGGGCCACAATACAATTATATAGGGGACATCTTAAAAATCTTCTCAAAAACCAATGGGGCAGAGAAGTTGAAAATTACATGAAAGCTTCCTGACATAGTGTTGATTCCGGTTTACACATTTCAAGGCCCCTGGGGGATGGAGTGGGGCCACAATAGGGGATCAAAGTGTTATACGTTCATATATAGAAAACATCTTTGAAAATATCTCTGAAACAATTTAAGCTTTTGTTTAATATACATTCTTTACGGAAATACCTTTCATGTAATGCAATAGTGTGTTATCTTGTGACCTTGACCTGGAATTTTGGCCTACTGTTGTTGTATAATACTTTAACTTGATTGACACTTGTGACCTAGATTCTTCAGTAGAAAGATGACGTAACACTGATTACATAACTGTGTCTTTCATGAATGTTCCGGAGAGCTCATTTTTGTTATGAATACGCTGTGAATATTATGATGTAAACCCAGGGCCGTAAATTACATGGAGGCGGAGGAGGCAGCTGCCTCCTCCAACTTTTGAGCCAAAAAAAAATTAAAATTTAAAGTTCATTAGAATTTATGTTGTTTCCAATAACTAAGAACATGATACCTCCCTTAAAAAGCATTCCAAATCTTTCTTTTAGAATGAGTTAGTCAAGTAACATCTTAGAAGGCCCTAGAATCAAGGATTTTGCACGAAACGTGTTCAGTGTGCACAAAATGTGCTCAGCGTCTGGGGGCCTGGGCGGCCCCCAGACCCCCGCCTAATTTCCTGCCTCCTCCAAATTGAAGGTTAATTTACGACCCTGAAACCTCAGGAAGAAAGGCACATGAACATTGGTGATTAAACGCATTTTCAGATATGTCTGGGGAGCTATATAAATTTGATTGGAATTGACAACCGCTTTGTGACAATTTGTGTGTAAATTCAGTTCGACATTTAAACATGCAACGGACGTTAACATTGTATGTCTGTCTTAATTTAGTAATTTGTTATTGTTGTACTTTTCTTTCAATAATTGTAAATAAATCGTGTAAATTGTTTAGTTTGCTTTGTTATTAAATTCTGTTGTGTCATTACAGGTAAATTCTGACCCATAACACTTTTAATGAAATCTGACGCATATGATATAACCTGAACTATTTGAGGCAGATCTCTTATACCTTGTTTGATTTCTTATGGCAAGACCTCTCATTTGATATCATAATATGTGACCTTGTGACCTTGAACTTGGGAGTTTGACCTACTTCAAAGAAAACACACTATTAATATATTCGAAACTATTTTAGGTGGGGCTTTCATATTTTGTAAATTGATTCTTTATGGCAAGACATACTTACTGGTATTTGATCTTTTGACCTTGGAGATTGACCTACTTAAAGAAAAAAGTCCTGACCTATTCAATATATCTGGAATAATCAAAGGTAGGGCTTTCATACTAGTATTTTGTATAATTATATGACTTTAAGGCAAGACCTTATCATTTTGTGAAGTTTGACCCTGTGACATTGACCTTAATGATAGACCTACGTTTTGAATATCTAACTTATTTAATATCTCCTGAACTATTTAAGGTAGAACTTTCATGTTTTGTGTTTAGATTTCTTGTGGCAAACCCCTTTCATTCACACTATGACTTTGTGACATTGAAACATTTGACCTACTTTTAAGAAAACGTAACCTGTTAAATATCTTCAAAATTATTGTAGGTGGCGCTTTCATATTTCGTATACATTTTTTTTATGATGAGACCTTGTGATACAATCGTATTTGATCTTGTGAACTTGACCTACTTTCTTTATATCTCCTATTACTATTCAAGGTAAAGCTCTTATAGTTTGTACATAGATTTTTGATACACTTCAGTGTTTTACCTTGTAAACTTGACGTTCCACCTACTTTTAATTCAAAGAAAACCTATTCAATATCTACTGAACCATTTAATGTGGGGCTTTCATATTCTGTATGTATGTAGATTTCTTAAGGCAACGTCTTCGTATCATACCACGATTTATGACCTTGTTTTATCCAGAACAGCTAAATCATGTCAATCATATTCGTGATGAGGCATCTCCGTTTTATGTGAATTCCTTTCCATTTATGTTTTCATTCTTTTGGGGTTAGGTTGGGGCCACAACATGGGGTCAAAGTTTTTTTTAATGAGAATAAAGATTGATAAAAAAAAAATCTTTCAAAAATCACAACAGCTGAACAATGGCAGGGCCAAGGTGACTCAGATGAGCCTCTTGTTTCCACGCCCCTGCAACTAAAGTTGGAGGGATAATATTTTTGTCCTGTGTGACCGTCCAAAACTTTAACCTTGCTCTTAACTCTGGATTAGTGAGGGAAAGGGTTCCCATTTTTCATATGAGTATTCCTTTCCGTTAACACCAAAGTCTTTAACCTTTCGACCTTGGAGTTTGACCTACATGTAAGGCAGTATCTCCTGAACTATCTTATGTGGGACTTTCTTATTTTGTAACTAGATTACAAAGGAAAAGACTGTATATTTCATAACACATACCATGATGTTTGACATAGAGGTCTTGATCTAGGAGTCTGGCCCAAATTTCAGAACGTTTATTTAAAACTGAACCTTGCTCATAATTTTTGAATGGTGAGTGATAGAGCTCTCATATTTCACATACATGTACATATCTTGTGACAACGCATTTATTGTACAAAGGTTTTTAACCTTGTAGTAACCTTGACATTGGAGTTTAACCCACTTTTAAGAAAAACTAAAGAAGACAATATCTCTTGAACTATTTCAGGTGGATCATTCGTATTTTGCGCAAGTCTTCTTATGATAAACATTAATCACTTCAGGTTAACAAAAGATAAAAAAAACTTATTAAGCTGGATCTGGTTTTAGTTTTTCCCCAAAGCTCATCCATGATCAATCTAGACTCACCTAAGGCTGAGTAAATATCGTTGATTGTTTTTCAATGCCTTCAATCTGTGGGCACATATATAACGTTTGATAGACCTCTTGCAACGATGTCCTTGCATGATGCATACATTCTTTAATGCATTTTAAGCTCTGCATGGTATTTCATATTTTTGTTATGGTATACATTTTCCGAATAGCTCCCTACTTAATGAAAGGTGAAGATAACGAACAGTAATCAATCTCCTAACTCCTATAAGCAATACAACATGGAGAGTTGGACAAACACGGACCCCTGGATATACCAGAGGTGGGATCAGGTGCCTAGGAGGAGTTAGCATCCCCTGTCGACCGGTCACACCATTCCTGGTAACAATAAAACGTGTTACTGATGCATATTTGAATGATAAGAATGGTAATCTGAAGAAATACATGTAGATACAGCACTATATTTGTAAATTTATGTTGTTAAAACAGATATTAACTGTTCCATTGCAAGATGGTCGACATTAAATGTAAAAGTCGCAGGTCTTTAATTCGGATACAACCTTCAGTCAGTTGTTATAGGTTACAGAAATTGAGGTGTCTTTTTTTCAGTAGAAATCACATGTTCTGAGTATGATGATATTTATGTAGCAATTTTCCATTATCACCTGTATATTGTGTTTATATATCTCTTTCAATTGATTCGATATGCAAGAGCATGTTCTGCGTATGATCAGACTTTAGATCGAGAAAGGTTACTGATAAACAAGTTGATGTTGCACAGGTTTCATCAGTCTCGCTTAAAGTCTGTATTTTGCATAATCTACGGCCGTTTTAATGATCTAGTTTGCCGATACAACCTAGCTTTGGATCAAATGATGACTGTCGTGTCTCATAAAGATTGTTAGTCCGTTCTGGCATATCGATTTTGATTTCGGATTACCTCTTTTACCTGATCAAGATATGGGGCTCACTGTGGATGTGACCGGTCGACAGGGAATGTTTATTTCTCCAAGGCACCCGATCCCACCTCTGGTATGTCCAGGAGTCCGTGTTTGTCTGTCTATTTCTAGTTCCTTTTAGGAGTTATGAAATTGATCACTTTGTTTTCGTGACTTTTCATGAATAAAAATAGTAGTTTTATGGTTCTCAAGTGAATAGAAATACATTAAAGGGGTATTCTGAAGTCATAAGTAAAAGGAAGGTTAAATGAAAGGTACAAATTCGCTTTGGGTATAATTTATAGGATTACGCTATATAGCCGAATTCTATTGTACAACGCTACCACACTTTCCCGAGTTTGAGTTGCTTCGCTTTCCCAACACGAGTATGTATGAAATAACTATTCAACCTACATAATGCAAGGTGAAGATAACGAACAGTGATCAATCTCATAACTCTTATAAACAATGCAAAATAGATAGTTGGGCAAACACGCCAGAGGTGGGATCAGGTGCCTAGGAGGAGTAAGCATCCCCTGTTGACCGGTCACACCCGCCGTGAGCCCCATATCATGATCAGGTAAACAGAGTTATCTGCAGTCAAAATCAGTGTGCCAAGAACGGCTTAACAATCGGTATGAGACACGTCAGACAGCATTTGACCCAATGCGAGGTTGTATTGACGAACTAGATCGTTATAACGACCATATAATTTGCAAAATGCTGACTTCAATCGAGACTGTTGAAATCCCTGTAACATCAACTTGTTTGTCAGTAGCTTACCTCGATTTAAAAACTGACTATACCCAGAACAAGCTCTTGCATATCGAATCAGTTGAGATATATAAACATCATATGCAGGTGATAATGGAATATTGCTACATAAATGTGGGAAGTTGACGATGGAGAAGCTGAAATCATCCCGTTTGTCATACAGTTGAGTTGTCAGTTTGCCGTTAATGTCTACTTTCAATAAAATATTTAAGTATGAAGCAGAAGTGGAGGACTCTGTGGTGTCCTTTATTTCGAGCTCACAGGGATATATCAAATCTACATATGAATGAAAGCTATCATTGTTAATAGACAAAACGTCATCGATATATACTGTTAAATATAATGACAAATCACATAATAAAACATTTTTATTGTGCCTAATATTCTCCAATTACATGTACACACAATGAAAGCGTATTGAACACAAGAGTGTCACGTCAGTAAAGTGATTATGATTTCGACAGGCCAAAGTGGGTTTACACTCACTAAACAATAGATAACTTGCCTGTAGTTTGAGAATATATTTTTTAAATTAGATATAAAACAGAAATTTCCGTTTTATCTATTACAATGTAACAATAATGATTTTCACTCATACGTCCATTCGATATATTCCTGTGAACTCAAAATAAAAGTCACCGTAAAGTCTTCCGCATCTACTTCTTACTTAATTATTTTAATGAACATAGATGTTTACGAGAAACTTACAACTTAACTTTATGGGACTACTTCAGCTTCTCCATCGTCAACTTCTTATATCTATGTAGCAACATTCCGTTATCAGCTGGATACGGTGTTTGTTTCTCTCGACTGCAAGAGCGTGCTCTGTGTATAATCAGTTTTTAAGTTTTAGGCAGGCTGCTAATAAACCGAGGCCCGTGTCAGCAGATGTTGTATGATAAAGGACCCTTTTCAAAGGCTGAATGCGCCTAGCATAGGCGTAAATTTTACAGCCATTCACCGGCAATGGTCTCCATATGCAGGGGTGAGTCCAGGAATTGCGTTTACGGGGGGTGGGGTGGGGCGCTTCATGAGACAGGGGTTGGGGCCGCCTTGACGCCCCCAGTGGGTCCAGGTGAGGATCCAGGGGGCGATACCCCTGGAAGCTCCAGGATTTTACAGATTTTAAAGGGTTTGAAATATGTTTCCTATTTAGTCATTTGTACTATTTTCTATAATTTTCAATAAGGTGAAATGAATAAAATGACGCCAATTTTAATGCTTTTTGGAAAAAATTAAGTTCTCTACCAATAAAGTAATTCAAGAAATTAAAAGATTTTGTCATTTATTTCTCCGGGAGTGGAAGAAATTATTGCTTCTTTTATCGTTTAGTACATTTTTCTAAACAAGATATCACGATTTACCTTAAATTTGAAAATTTTAGGAGGGGGGGGGGGGGAGCCGGTTGCGCCCACTTAAATCCGCCACTGATATGAGTGAAAAAATCCCGAGCGAATATATAAGAATACATAATACGCAATACCAATCGAGCAAATGATATAATACCTGATTAGTTCACGTCTCTGGGTAGGAAAGGCACAAATGAAAGGTCAAAATAGCGAACAGTGATCAATTTCACAACTCCTATAAGGAATATAAAACAGAGAGTTGGTCAGATATACCAGAGGTGGGATCAGGTGCCTAAGAGGAATAAGCATCCCCTGTCGACCGGTCACACCCGCCGTGAGCCCTATATCTTCGTCAGGTAAAGGGAGTTATCCGTAGTCAAAATCAAAGTGCATAACAATCGGTATGAAACATGTCAGACAGTATTTCACTCAATGATAAGTTGTATTGGCAAACTAGATTATTATCATGACCATTGCATTTACGAAATGCTGATTTTAAACGAGATTGTTGATACCCCTGCAACATCAACTTGTTGGTCGGAAACCTGCCTTGATTCATAAATTGATCATACACAGAAGCTCTTGCGTATCGAATCAATTGAGAGATATAAACATGATAATTGAATATTGCTACATAAATATGTAAAGTTGACGATGGAGAAGCTGAAATCATACCGTTTGTGATAAAATTTAGTTGTTAGTTTGGCGTTAATATTTATTATTTTCAATAAAATATCGAAGTACGAAGCAGATGCTGTGGACTCTATAGCGTCTTTTATCTCGAGTTCACATGGATATATCGAATCGACATATGAATGAAAGATATTAATGTTGACCATATATCTAAGCATTAAACAGCTGAACATTTTGTGCTTTATTCTACTGCCCGTAGGACATTTCACAAATAAATGGATTAAGGTAAGAACAAGGTCGATCATTCCACTTGCCAGTTCTAAGCAGGTCGATACAGTCTCTAATTTCTGCTCCTTTTGGAGAGCCTAGACTCGGTTCTCCTACCTTCCAGGCGTAGAAGGTTATGGGCACATTGGAGTAGCTCCATCGATATTGACCTTCAACATCGACATCGTTTCCTCCCGTCCAAGCTGTGCAGTCGTTAAAAAGGTTTGCAGGACAAGTGCCTAAAATAGATATAACTGATAAGGGCCTAAAATGAATGAAGTATATATACATGTAGTTGTCTATTCTTCAAAATGTTTTTCTTACATAATTAGAAGTTATGTTTATGTGGTAATAAATTAATCTTACTTGTAACACGCAATGAAAAACAGTTTATATTGTATAATGTAGCTGGTATTGGGCACACCCTCTTTACAATGAAGATGACAATACTTTTTTAAATTTCAGCACTTTTGTGAAGCTGCTATGACATTAAAAAAAAACAAAATTAAACTTGCACGATAAAATGCATCGCGGATTATAAAGCGTAAACTTTCCCACGTGATTATATCGTGTAACATAGGTCAAAATTAGGGTCATTCCCTAAATAAATTAAACTAGTTTCCACAATTCCGACATACCTGTTTTTATATTCATATGAAGCAGAATTTATTCAAAAACTTCTACGTGAGAAGAAAAAATCTCTCGCTGTGACCTTCAATTCGACTTTTAGATATATCGATGACGTTTTGTCTATTAACAATGATAGCTTTCATTCATATGTAGATTTGATATATCCCTGTGAGCTCGAAATAAAGGACGCCACAGAGTCGTCCACTTCTGCTTCATACTTAGATATTTTATTGAAAGTAGACATTAACGGCAAACTGACAAATCAACTGTATGACCAACGGGATGATTTCAGCTTCTCCATCGTCAACTTCCCACATTTATGTAGCAATATTCCATTATCACCTGCATATGGTGTTTATATATCTCAACTGATTCGATATGCAAGAGCTTGTTCTGGGTATAGTCAGTTTTTAAATCGAGGTAAGCTACTGACAAACAAGTTGATGGTACAGGGATTTCAACAGTCTCGATTGAAGTCAGCATTTCGCAAATTCTATGGTCGTTATAACGATCTAGTTCGTCAATACAACCTCGCATTGGGTCAAATGCTGTCTGACGTGTTTCATACCGATTGTTAAGCCGTTCTTGGTACACTGATTTGACTGCGGATAACTCCGTTTACCTGATCATGATATGGGGCTCACGGCGGGTGTGACCGGTCAACAGGGGATGCTTACTCCTCCTAGGCACCTGATCCCATCTCTGGTGTGTCCAGGGGTCCGTGTTTGCCCAACTATCTATTTTGTATTGCTTGTAGGAGTTATGAGATTGATCACTGTTCGTTATCCTCACCTTGTATGTGCACATGAAAGACGAAGATAACGAACAGTGATCAATCCCATAACTTCTATAAGGAAAACAAAATAGAGAGCTGGATAATCACGGACCCCTGGACACACCAGAGGTGGGATCAGGTGCCTAGGAGGAGTAAGCATCTCCTGTTGACCGGTCACACCCGCCGTGAGCCTTATATCTTGATCAGGTAAACGGAGTTATCCGTAGTCAAAATCAGTGACAATCAAAACGACCCTAGAGAATGTGGTGTTGTTAACATTCGTGTACGTCGGTTTTAGGTAGATACGTTGGTATGACACTGTACACATGATTAGCGCTCATTTACTACAACAATTCACTTTTCACTCTCCGGGGGTCCGTGTTTGCCCAGCTGTCTGTTTTGTATTGCTTGTAGGAGTTATGAGATTGATCACTGTTCGTTATCTTCACCTTGCATTTAATTCAATGTAAGGTAAAGATCCGAGTTATAAATTACCGTTCACTAAAATAGACAGAATCCGAGCTATAAATTACAGTTTACTTACTTTTGTAAAGAAATGTGGAGGCTAGCCAGTCTGATGTTTCTTGGTCCCCGATCTCCACCAGATGAGAACATCTCTTCGCACACTCCATCTGTAACACGTTTTATTAAATATCATTTCTATATACATGTTTGAATTAGATATACATAGTTGAGCAACTCTAGGAAGAGTAAGCATTCCCTGTTGACTGGTCACACCCCACCGTGTGCCCTGTATTTTCATAAGGTAAACAGAGTAATATGTTATCAAAATTAGCGTGTAGTGTACTGCCTAACAATTGGTATAGACCATGTGACCCCCGGGGGTTTCGGTAAGATCAAATTTTATATGGAAATATGTAGCTGAGTCTTAAACTTTTTTTGAAATTGTTATGAAGTCCTAGGTTATTGATTAGTCATATTGATGGGTAAGCATGTTAGGGTAATGCAGACTCCAGCTTATTGAAATCATGACCTTGGATGGTAATTTTGTCCGGGGCAATGTGTGGGGGAAGTGTCGAATATTCCCGAGAACATCAGGGCCATGACTAGTCATATAGGATAAAAAGTGGAAGAGGAAAATTAAAATCCCATATTTGACACATTAAAACAGAAGTACGTACCATCAATCCTTCTGTATTCAGTAAGTCAGAAATGATGAAAGAATTAGATAGGTTACACGAGGAATATGTTTTGGTTTCAGCTGACAAAGCTTGTAACAATATATGCCTTGTAATGGTTTTTATTGCAACTGTATCTTAAACGAACTTGGCATTAATGCCACATTTGGTACTCCTACTCAAACTGTCCTTACAAAAGATGAAATTCTTCCAAATCAATACTTTAGTTTTAGACACATTTAATATCCCAGTCAATGGGTCGAATGATTATGAGTTACCATACCTATATTGGATTCCTAAACTTCATAAACCCCCCCACAAAAATACATTGCTGGATCCAGTAAATGTTCTAACAAGCCACAATAGCTGCTCCTCACGAACATATTACCAGCTGTGAAGGAGAAACTTCAAACGTACTGTACCACAACATATGACAGATGTCTTGTAAATCAAATTAATGTGAATTCTAAAATTTCTGAAGAAGTAATAGTAAATTTGAAATAAAATACTGATCTCAAATCAACAGCATAAAAATGTATGACTTTCCTACACAACAATTCCTCACGATAAATTATATATCAAACGTTTTCACATACATAGTTGCTTCTTCAACAAATATGGAAAAAGGAAATGTTCCAAATATAAAGGGATGATTTCAGCTTTTCTATCGTCAATTTCCCATATTTTTGTAGCAATATTTCATTAGCATCTTCATATGTTGTGAATATGTCTCTCAACTGATTCGATACACAAGAGCTTATTCTGCGCATGATCATTTTTTTTTGAAAAATCGAGAACAGGCTACTTATAAATATGTTGACGTTACAGAGGTTTGAACAGTCTCGTTTAAAGTCAGCATTTCGCAAATTGTATGGTCGTTATAACGGTCTAGTTTACCAATACAACCTATTATTGTGTCAAATGGTGTCTGACATGTTTCACACCGATTGTTAAGCCGTTCTTGGCATACAAAATGTTAGACCGTTCTTTACACACTGATGTTGACCATGGATTACTGCATTCACCTGGTCGATATACAGGGCTCACGGCGGGTTTGAACTGTAGATAGGGGATGGATACTCCTCCTAGACACCTGGTCCCATTTCTAGTATATTCAGAGGTCCATGTTTGCCCAACTCCTTACTGTTTGTTATCTTCACCTTTTCATTAATTAGCAGGCAACCAAGTTAATGCATATCAAGTTTATGTCTTTTATTTCGAGATGTAAAGAATCGATTAATTGATCTTTTGTTTTACGCCCGTCAGAAATTTTTCACTCATCTTGAAACATCACCAGCTGTAGGTGAAGTACCACAAATTTAGACATATGCTTAACATTCAGAGTTGGGATACGTCTAAATGTTGATCGTTTGGTAAAGGAGCAATTACTACCTATGTTAACATCTTAGAGCGCAGAACTCGAACTCTCGGTTACGAAGCAAACACCCTACCACGAAGCTACCATGAACGACCCTGTATAGAATCGACATATGAACTGAACACAATACAATTGTTACTAGATAAACTGAAAAGAATACAATTATCAATAGATAAAACGTGGTTGACAGGGGATGCTTACTCCTCGTAGGCACCTGATCTCATCTCTAATTTATCCAGGTGTCCGTGCTTGCCCAACTATTAATTTTGTAGATGAGATTGTTCATTGTTCATTGTCTTTAGATTTTCATTACTATGCAAGCCTCATCAGTTACTGCAGAGTTAAGTCCCCTTGAATCACAACCAGAGGGGTCAAATGGGACCTCAGTAGAGGGGTCAAATGGGACATCAGTAGAGGGATCAAATGGGACCTCAGTAGAGGGATCAAATGGGACCTCAGTAGAGGGATCAAATGGGACCTCAGTAGGAGATCAAATTTTAAAGAATTTTTAAAAATAATTATATTCCCTGAGTAGCTAAATCAGGTTTAATCATAAATACAAATCTAAAGTTTTAACAGACATATAAAACAAAGACAACTTCTATAAGTCTCGTTTTATCTCGCGGTCTCCTGTTTTCGGTAAATACACTTGTTTAACTTAACTTACATCCCAAGGTCAAACCTTCCAAATCCTATCACCAAAGCATGAAGAATATCTAGGCCTATGCTCGGCGCTTAAGACCTTTTGCAAACAGGGATGTTTATCGTGCCAAACCTGCTGTGACATGGGACCTTGGTTTTTGTGGTTTCAACCGAAGGACGTACCATCTAGTCGCCTCTTATCACAGGCAAGCGATGCTGAGGACCTATTCTAACCCGGATCCCCATGGGATTTTGCATTCGAAAAAAGGTACGACATTAATTGGTTTGCGAAAAAGTACGGCATCAATTTAGTTGCAAAAATATTTCTAACCTAAGTCGTTTGATGTTTTTGTAAATTGGTCCCGGAATTATTAGGTGACATGAGAAAAATTCATGGTGACTTTCAAACACGCCATTGGCTGAATTTGATAATTTTTTCTTCAGAAAGCGGTGAACTGATTCCAAACTTCAACTTACTTGCTGTTTTTAATAAGTGTATATTTTCTTTTAATAGCATGTCATGGATAATTTTTAAAGTCCTCATCTGTGTTGTTTTTTAATTTGAAGTCCGGATCCGTGTGTATACATGCATTTGATTTAAAATCCAGATCCGTCTGTATATTTAAAATCCGGGTTCGTGTGTATATTTAATTGTCGCAACAATTCTAATTGCATGGATGCATCTCAGAAAAGATAGTGGGAACATAGATAAAAAATAAAAAATACAATTTCTTTACCTTGGCGTGTGTCCAACTGACTCTCTTTTTACCCTTGTAATAGCAATTATCCCGGTACTCTATCCAACCTGGTGCACATCCTGAAGATTTCATCATCATGAATATAAAATTTTAAGTATCGATCTAATTATCCATTCTTCTATCTATCTATCTATCTATCTATCTATCTATCTATCTATCTATCTATCTATCTATGTATCCATCCATCCATTCATCCATCCATCTACATGTATCTATTTCTATCCATCTAATTAACAGTGCAACATTTACTCCGGACACGACAAACTTTTTACACATTTTGATGATAAATATTTTGAGAAAAATCAAAGTGGATATGGTGAGATTTACTTTGCATACTCCAAGTTTGGGATACCAAAGACAACAATCCTACAGGATAATGGAAAGGTTTTTTTCCGATTCCGAAATTCTATTATTATCCTATGGAAAAAAAAAGTCTGGGATAATATATCTGATGAAAAGTATTATCAAGGAAAATATTCTATGTGTATTTGGATTATATTGCAAAGGTGTCGTTTTCCATGATTCCTGACTACAATGCTCATGTTTTAAAATCCATAAAAGCCACTTCCTCTTTGATATACAAATGACAACTTTTCGCCCAGCATTGACCGCTTAATAAACTATCAAGGTATTCTTTTGCAAATAAATTCATTGAATGAGGCTTGTGACCTTTTAGTAGTACCTGTAAGGTGAAGATAACGAACAGTGATCAATCTCATAACTCCTACAAGCAATACAAAATAGATAGTTGGGCAAACACGGACCCCTGGACACACCAGAGGTGGGATCAGGTGCCTAGGAAGAGTAAGCATCCCCTGTTGACCGGTCACACCCGCCGTGAGCCCCATATCCTGATGGAGGACCGATGATCGGGTCAAGGTGGTGAATTAATTGTTTAATTGATTTTTTTTCGAATAGAAATCGCTAATTTCCTATTTATTCATATTTTCTCATGAAAACCCATTCAGTGAACACTTTAACCTTTCTTAATCTGCCCACTTGAACAAATATTGCGTTTGCGATCATGCTTGATTATCTTGCATTAGAGCTCGAATGACTGCATTAACAGAAAGCCGAAAATATCGAACAGTGATCAATCTCATAACTCCTATAAGCGATATAAAAAGAGAGTTGGGCAAACACGGACTCCTGGACATACCAGAGATGGGATCAGGTGCCTAGGAGGAGGAATTATCCCTTGTCGACTGGTCACACCGGCCATAAGTCCTACGTCTTGATCAGATTAACCAATTCGTTTATCAAATTTTGATACAAAAGAAATTAATGTCATATAAAGTATATTGAATTTAGTGGAGCTTTAATGGCACAGTCAACATTTATAAAAGTGCATCACTAATATGCCAATTCTGCTCTGCTAGGTACAATGTTTTTTTCAGAGTTGGATTTTTTGGCCTTGAAATTTATGATGACGGTATTAATGGAAGTAGCTCGTACAGTTATCTTGTTGATATTGAAATGTTTTAGTCACGCGCAATATCACAATAAGGAAAGTCTGTAACATTAACAAGTTGTACATTTTAGAAATGTTTAGATGATCTAACTGCAGATTCAGATATCATGTTTACACTTATTGTAACCTTAGATCTTTGATTATCAATTGATGTCGTAATTTGAGTGATGAATGATGATAATAATGTACTTTTATCCTCACGTAAAATGTTAAAATTAAATTGAATAGTTCAAGAAAGTTAGATTAAGATATTCTGTGTGTATTACCTTTTCGAAAACGCCGTAATCCGTCGTCATCTGGGAGGAGTACCGTCGGACCCGAGATGCCTCCTCTTGGTAGTTCATGAATGCATTGCCTGCTGCTCCTATTGTAAAGATACCCTAGGCAACACGGCTGCTCTGTACACAAAACCGCACACTGAGGGAGTCTGAAACTTCCCGGGGAGAGGAGTGTTTGTGATGAATTCAGTCCTCCATTACTGTTATACTGGGAGAAGAGTACATTATTGTACTCACACGTCACAGGCATAGAAAGACAAATCAGAATATACAACCATTCCAACGAATGACCCATCTAATAACCTTGATGCCCCTCTTCACGAATATAAAGCAGTAGTTTGTTTTCAAGCGGACTTTTATACGAGGAATGTACAATGATATCGAAGTGACGTACATCAACTGTCTGAAAGGATGTGTAGTCTGTGACGTCAATCAACTGTCTAAAAAGTTGTGTAGTCTGTGACGTCAATCAACTGTCTAAAAAGATGTGTAGTCTGTGACGTCAATCAACTGTCTAAAAAGATGTGTAGTCTGTGATAATATGGATACATCGATAGATTTACAAAATTAAAGTTTTGGTCTGAAAATCAATTAAACGTGGGGGATAATATAAGTACTCTGATTGTACTGGCCTCTTACAGTCAGAATAAACCACGACTCACTGAGTACGGTTCAGCTTCATTGAATATAATATAGTGAGTAAAACTCAAGGTAAATAAAAGTACAGAAAAGCGCTAAGGTGAATTATGTTTTAGATATCAATGAGGAGGAGGAACAGGAGAAGAAGTTCGTACATTACCCATGCATTATTCTCGATTTTCACACAACTAGATAATACATTTTCTTTTAGAAAATAACAGATAGAGATGGGAAACATACACTGTTGATAGTTGATAAACAAACAAGTCACTCAAATAATTTAGCCTCATCCGGCAATCAGAACCCTACCCCTGGGATTAAATTACATACACTAAGTAGAAAATGTCAGATATTCATGTTCAAAAACACCAGCATGATAATGAAGAGCTATGAAATATTAAATACCACTTTCCAGAAATCATTTAGATGTACTTAAGTATGTATTTTATACCTTGTACTACGGTAGCAATCAAAACATGAAAGTATAGTTAATTGTTTATTATTAATATTAAATGAGGTCGATTTCAAATCAAAACCTGGTTGGAGAGAATGGGAATCCAAAGAAGCCTGAGATATGCATGTACAAATGAAAGCAAAGTTTAGGAAGTTATTTTAAAAAGTTCAGTATACATATGGAAAACTGATAGCTCTAAACATGAATGTAACTGATCAGTAAGAGTGGAAAGAACTCATTTGTTAAAGGGACACGTTTACGAGTTTTTAATTTCTGATGTAAATATTAAAAATACACCTCATTTAATGTTGACAGCCAAAATTTTGCCCTTCTGAATGCAAGAATAAAAACAGTTTTTTAGCCTTAACTCTGTGTTATGTAAACAAAGACTCGAGTCTTCTTATGTTACAAACAAACCAGAAAAAATATTGATTTCGTACTATAAAGCATAGTCACACATGAAACTTTTAGATAAAACATTTACCTATAGAATACTTGGAATGTGATAAAATTAGACCGATATCCATATGTTTTTAAATTATTGTAAACAATAACATACCACAATCTTTGTTTAGAAAACAATAGATATACTCTTTGAAATGAGCTTTTGTGATAATGTATAACCTTAGTTTTTGGTGAAACCTTGTAAACACATTGGACACTTGATTTTGATCCTTAAAAATGAAAAAAAAAACCTTAATTTTGCGAAAAATCGTGAATCAGTCCTTTAACATGAAAGTTGTACAGTTCATGTTACAAGTGCAAGGGGATATATACATTAAAAACGTTCAAAAGCATATGCTGTAAAATTCAACGCATAACGCGTTACTACTTGGATGCAAGGTGAAGATAACGAACAGTGATCAATCTCATAACTCCTACAGGCAATACAAAATAGATAGTTGGGCAAACACGGACCCCTGGACACACCAGAGGACACACCAGAGGTATTTCGCACACAAACACACAACTTTTACTTAGATACATCATATTTCAATTTCGAGTTCCATAAACATGAATGATAATACATGTACATATATATATATATATAAAACTTATACGGTACCAATTTTGATGCACCAGCACCTTGATATATATCTAATTCACTATCTACTTAGTGTTCTGCCTAATGTAAAACTTATAGGGTACCAATTTTGATGCACCAGATGCGCATTTCGACAAATAATGTCTCTTCAGTGATGCTCAACCGAAATGTTTGAAATCTGAAATAACTATGAAGTATTAGAGCTAAATATAGCCAAAAACATCGTGCCAAAAAAAGTGGAGCCAAATTCGTCCAAGGATAAGAGCTATGCATCATGGAGATAATCCTTATTTTTGAAATGAATTTCTAAATTTTATAACAGCAATTTTAAAAATATACATCCGTATTTTCAAGCTAGTAACGAAGTACTTAGCTACTGGGCTGTAGAGACCCTCGGGGACTAACAGTCCACCAGCAGAGGCCTCGACCCAGGGGTCATAATGTAAAACTTATACGGTACCAATTATGATGCACCAAAATAATTTCAAAACATACCTAATATAAAGCGACTAACATCTATGTGTGCGGATTTACTATCATGCACTGTAGTGATTGTTTGTGATATGGAAATAAAAAAAAAAGACTGTACAAAATTACCTTGTACCCATCAACATGTGTGTATTGCATCTTTTCAAAGTTGCTCAAAATAAACCTGTAATATTTTCTAATGTAGTGATTGCGGTCTCATAAAAAAGATTTTGGATCAGTTCTTTGGACGAATAAGGCATGTCCTAATTCGCTCCTAATTCGCTCCACTTTTAACATTGATTGGCAAGCCTAAAGACCAAAAAACATATAGTCTGCGTTGTAGATACGTTTGTAGATTAGTGTAGTTGTAGTGTTAGATGTATTTATAGGTAGTTTTTGTTTTTATGCTCTGTTGATATTGGCCACATTATGTAATTCTTTTCGTTTGTCCTGAAGAAGGGACGGGTCATCCCGAAAATTTGACAATTTGGTTGTTCGTGTCGTTGGTCATTATAGTGCTTTGTATAATTTTTTGTATTTGACCTTGTATCCATGTTGTGGATCCGACACTTTGAGATATCTATCTATCTATCTATCTATCTATCTATCTATCTATCTATCTATCTATCTATCTATCTATATATATATGTGTGTGTGTATCTGGGAATAACCACCACCCTGTCACTAGATAGAAATAAGATTAAAAAAAATTATGGGATTTAAAATATACGTTCTTTGGAATTCACTTTTGATTTACACCACTTTTGGCTTGTTTATGATGATAATAAGATACAATTGTTTGCTGAAATATATATTGGAGAACAAGAGCAGACATTCTATCTATGTAATTTCTGGTATCACGTTCGCGGTATATTGGGACTGCCTGGAAAGGAAAAAAACGATTAATATTTAATGGTGGAAAGACGTTTTGTGATTTCAGTGTCGTTCCTATCCACTTGTAGATATACTTCAAATGAGTCCATTTATCATTCTACTGGAGCTCATTAACAATTCAGAGGTTATACTCCTGTACCAAACCGTTCTCAGGATCCATGTCAGAGGGGAAATTATACAGGATACGAAATGTCAAAATTAGACAAATATAACATTTGATGGTTGTCAAATAAATGAGATCAATTGATCGTGTTGTGGAGCATCCAGGGGTAATAAATAATGAATGATAGACTAAACATTTTGACATCATAAACAGTTGCTTCTTAAACAAAAATGAAAAAACAACCCAAAATATTCATTTCTAGTGATCAGTCACCCAAAAAATGACTTTGTGAAACACCACTCTGATTCCACATAGAAGTACTCTGAAGTTGAAATAAGCTATATTCTGGAGTCCTCATTGACAATATCTTCGTAGTCTTTGGTGATCAAGTTAACCAAGAGTGTTTAAATTTCCATGGGGACGAATTCTGCTCCTTTGTTAGCTGACCTGTATTTTTGTTCTTATCAAGAGGAATTTATTCAAAAGCTTCTACATCAGAAGAAAAAATATCTTGTTGTGGCTTTCATATCGACATTTAGATATATCGACGACGTTTTATCTATTAACAATAACCATCTCCATTCATAAGTTTAATTAGAATACGAAATTTTGATATTCCTCAGATTCTCCTCATATACAGCCGATCGTCTAGAATAATGTTCAACATAATTCATAATATAAGGAAGTTGTTTCTGTGAATTAAAAGACAGGACTCTATGGAACGAACTTTTAAAGTGATTGATTTTCAATTTTTTTAGTCCCGTGGAGACCCGGGTTCGAATAGGTCCTCAGTACCTCCTTGCTTGTCGTAAGAGGCGACTAAATGGGTCGGTATTTCGGATGAGTCCGTAAAAACCGATGTCCATTGTCACAGCAGGTGTGGCACGATAAAGATCCATCCCTGCTCAATGGCCATAACCGCCGAGCATAGGCTTAAATATTACAGCCATTCAACGGCAATGGTGACGTCTCCATATGAGTGAAATATTCTCGAGTGAGACTTAAAACAATATTCAATCAATCAATTAACTTTATTGACATAACCAGTTATGATATATTAGAAATGCAGGGGCGGATCCAGGAATTGCGGTTAGGGGGCGCAACCTTTTATGAAGCAGGAGATCTGGGGGCCACCTTGAGGTCTCAGCGGGTCCAGGGCGAAGCCCTGGTGGGGCCCCAGGGGCAAAGCCCCTGGAAGCCCCTTGCATTTACATATTTTATAAGGTTTGAAAGCTGTCTCCTATGTAATAATTTTTACCATTTGCTGTCATGAAATTAATACAATGACGCAAATTTTAATGTTTTTTTTTTGTTGAAAAAAAAACCAAGTTCTTTAAAACTAACTCAATAAATAAAAAAAATTGACATTTATTCCTCTGAGACTGGAAGAAATTATTGCTTCTTTTATCGTTTATATTTTTAGACAAGAGACCACGATTTACCTTAAATTTGAAAATTTTATAGGTGTGTGTGTGTGGGGGGGGGACTGCTGTGGCCCCTTAAGTCCGCCACTGGAATGGACTACGGACACCATTGTACCGGAAAAACCAACTTATGGGTTACGTGTGTCACAATTTTGGTAAAGATGCTTCCTTTCTAATTATTATCACGCATATAATATTTGTATTAAACCCAGCCCAGATCTGATACCACCGAACACTTAGCATGAATTTTGCAAATTTGGTGAAGATCTGCATGTTCACTATATACCTAGGTAATTGATTTGTTTTCTAGATGTTCGGGGGTAGATAAACATGATGAATGAGTCCCAACCCGGGATAAGCATGATCTATAGTCTATTTAGAACCTTCGTTAGTTGAACATAAGACCCTTAGTCGATGAATTTCATAACTTTAGTCAAGCCTCCATCCACTGCAGAACTGTACCCAGTTTTTATGGCGGAGGAGCAAATGTTTGATTTTCGCTACTTGGGGAATTGTTTTTACTCATATTCAGAACTCACCAGCGATAGATGAAGTGCCACAAATTTAAACCTATACACTCAGTGTGGTAGCAGTAAAACGTACTCATCGTACAATTGAATTTCTTGACTCAGGAACTCAGTTTTTGTTAGGTCTCATGGTGAATAGCGAGGGTGTGTGGAAAGATGTCCTTTGTTATTCTTTAATTAGGTTGACAAGATATAAACGGGACTCGAACCTAAAATCTCCCTGTTACGAAGCAATCGGTCCTGTGGGATCCCGCGTTAGAATAGGTCCTCGGTACGCCTTGCTTGTTGTAAGAGGCGACTGAAGGGGACGGTCCTTCGAATGAGACCACAGAAACTGAGGTCCAGTATCACAGCCAGTGTGGCACGATAAATATTATTTCCTGCTCAAAGGCTATAATCGCCACTCATAGGCCTAAAATTTGCAGCCCTTCTCCGGCAATGGTGACGCCTCCATGTGAGTAAATAATTCTCAAATGGGACGTTAAACAACATACAACAAAACATACCAACGTAGGAAATAATACAACTGACAGGTTCACGTCTTTGGGGAGGAAAATGAACAACTATCAAACATTTATAGCTGATGATTTGGAGATTTATTCTACTGTCCATAGGGTATTTCACAAATAAATGAATTAATGTAAGAGCAAGGTCTATCATTCCATTCCCCAGTTCTAAGTAGGTCGATACAGTCTCTCTCCTCTGCTATTGTTGGTAAACCTACACTCGGTTCACCTTCCTTCCAGGCGGTGAAGGTTATGGACAAATTGGAGTAGCTCCATCGATATCGACCTTCAACATCGACATCGTTTCCTCCCGTCCATGCTGTACATTTCTCAAAAAGGTTTGTGGAACAACTGCCTGAAATATATATACAGGATAAGGGTTTGTAATTGCTAAAAGGAATGGATTATATACCTGTTTATTCTTCAAAATATTTTACGGATAGTTAGAAGTTATGTTTATGTAGTAATAAATTAATTTTAATTGTAACACGCAATTTGATTGACTGAGCGAAATAAAAAAATTATCTTGTATAATGTAACTTGGTATAGGGACACCGCCCCTTGACAACCAAGACGGCACTACTTTTTATAAATTGCAGCACTGTTATTAGGCTTCTATGAAATTGAAAATTAAGAACATTAAATGTGCACAATAAAATGTTTCGGGGTTTATAACGAACGCGTAAACTGTATTAAGTTCGATCATATTGTATAACATGCGTTCCAAATTTTCAGGAATTAGAGTTGTCAGAGGACACCATACCTCACCAGGAAGCATGCCTCTATACTGAACATATCCCATTAGGTTCAAAAGGTTATATTTTTTGAAAAAGGTCAAAGTCCAAGGTTACTAAGACAAAAGTTTTGATATAATAAGAAAGGCCTGATCATGAGGCATCTGAATATGAAGTATCAAATCCCTATCTCCTTGGTTCAAAGGATATAGCCAAGGTTAATGTTTTTAAGAAGTAGGTCAAAGTCCAAGGTCAATAGGTTTGGTAAGAAAAGAAGTGTCTTGTAATCAGACATCTATTTTTGAAATATCAAAGACCTATCACTCTTGATGCAAGAAATATAACCAAGGTTAAAGTTTTTGAACAGTAGGTCAAAGTTAATGGCAAAGCTCATTAGGTTAGATGTCTTCTACCAAATCAAAAGTCTGTTCATGAGGCATCTCTATGTAAAATATTAAAGCCCTGTCCGTATTAGTTCAAAATATATAGCACAGGTTAAAATTTTTCAAAAGTAGGTCAAAGTCCAAGGTCAAGATCACTAGGTCAAATTTCCTGGAAAAAAACCAAAGGTCGTTTCATGAGGTATCTACATGTGAAAGATCAAAACCCTATACCTCTTGGTTCAAAAGATATAGCTCAGGTTAAAGTCTTTTTACTGAAAGTGGGACGCCGACACCGACACCGGGATCCTGACAATAGCTCTTCGGACAGTCGTTCCGACGCGCTAATCCAAGTAAGATGCATTAACTTGTCATTAGCAGAGTATGAAAAGGAAGAAAGCAAACAGTGATTCTCTCATGACAATCATGCAAAGAACACGAAATCGAGAGAGAACAAACAAATACCAAATGTCTAGATCATGTGCCTAGGAGGAGTGAGTCCCTTATCTTGAACAAGTAAACTTCAGTAATCCACGGTCACAATCAGTAGGTAAAGTACATTTAACAGCATTACACTTCTACCTAATGGTAGCTTGTATATGCAAATAAGATCATTAAAACGGCCATAGAATTTGCCGACATGCTGTCTTTAAACAAGACTGCTGAAACCCCAGTGACATCAACTAGTTTCTCAGTAGCCTGCCTCGGTTTGAAACATAATCACACTCAGCACATATATATGAGAAATTGACGATGGAGAAGTTGACATTATCGTCCAAATATGAACCAGATTTAGAATACCTCATTCTGTTTTTTATTTCGAGTTCACTTTGACATATCAAATTGACAAATGGAATTTTTGGAAAATAATTGTCAAGAGATAAAACACGGCTTACAGGGGATGGTTACCTCTCCCAGGTACCTTATCTCACCCCTGGTATATGCAGTGGTCTGTGTTGACCAATCTCTTAATTTTGTCTTCCTTATAGGAGTTATGAGTTGATCCCTGTTCGTTATATTTTTTATCTACCGTAAATATAGAGCTGAATACCTCTGCAAGAGAGTATATTTCCTAATGTAGAAGTCTGCCTCATAGGATTACAAAAACAGTACAGCTAATAAAGGAGCACAATTCGTGTCCATTAAGAATTACTATCGAAAGAAGTGTTTTACTACAGTGTAAACATAAAAACAATGTCATATCTGCAAGCAATATCTTAGATATAATACATACGAGCAACGAAATAACGTGATCGATATAATAAGAATCTCATGTATATAATTACTACCTGAATACTTATCACTAACTTAGCTTGCGTACCAATAGAGTTCAGGTCAAGGAAGAGTGTTTATGAAAAGCTTACTGAGCACATTCACTTATGCGCTATTTGTTCCACTCACTCCTATAAATAAATCGTGCCTTACTGTGTACGAGAGTTATCCGTTTGGAAGGACGCATCTAAAAACTTTCATATTTAAAGATTTGGACCCCTTTAATGTCTGTGGAACAATATGTAAAGTGAATTGGGATGTACGTATTCAGACCGCCAAATCTGACTCACATATATACTCTGATCCAACATCGTGCATAATTAAGAACAGTCTTTTGTGACATTTTAAGGATAAAAACAAGATGTTTAGGTTTGACGTCAGTTTGAATCGAACTGTACATCGGTTTGAGATAGATACGCTGGTTTTACACTGTACATGTGACTATCAGTGTATGTTATCACACTGTCCACGTGACTAGCACTGTATGGTATTACACTGCACGTGACTAGCACTGTATAGTGTTACACTATACACATGACTAGCACTGTATGGTATCACACTGTCCACGTGACTAACACTGCATGGTATTACACTGTACACGTGACTAACACTGCATGGTATTACACTGTACACGTGCCTATCGCTGTATAGTTCGCGCAATCCACTTAACGTCCACTCCCTTATTTCTGGTTCATGGTGTTCTGTAAATCAGTGATCATTTACTACAAAACTAAGCTTCCCCTGTTGATTTGGGTAATATGTGTCTCACACTGCGATATATTAATTCAGTGTGAGGAAAGAGTACAAAATAAATTTTAAAAAAACAGAGTCCGAGACATGATTTACAGTTCACTAAAATAGACAGCATTCGAGCTATCAATTACAGTTCTCTAACGATAGACAGAATCCGCGCTATAAATTACAGTTTCCTAAAATAGACAGAACCCGAGCTATCGGTTACAATTCACTAAAATAGACAGAACCCAAGCTATATATTACAGTTTCCTAAAATAGACAGAATCCGAGCTATTGGTTACAGTTCACTAAAATAAAATCCAAGCTATACATCACAGATCATTAAAAGTAGACAGAATCCGAGCTTTTAAATTACAGATCATTAAAAATAGACAGAATCCGAGCTATAAATTATAGTTCTCTAACGATAGACACAATCCGAGCTATCAATTACAGTTCTCTAACAATAGACAAAATCCGAGCTATCAATTACAGTTCTCTAACAATAGACAGAATCCGAGCTATCAATTACAGTTCTCTAACGATAGACATAATCCGAGCTATCAATTACAGTTCTCTAACGATAGACACAATCCGAGCTATCAATTACAGTTCTCTAACAATAGACAAAATCCGAGCTATCAATTACAGTTCTCTAACAATAGACAGAATCCGAGCTATCAATTATAGTTCTCTAACAATAGACAAAATCCGAGCTATCAATTACAGTTCTCTAACAATAGACAGAATCCGAGCTATCAATTATAGTTCTCTAACGATAGACATAATCCGAGCTATCAATTACAGTTCTCTAACGATAGACATAATCCGAGCTATCAATTACAGTTCTCTAACAATAGACAGAATCCGAGCTATCAATTATAGTTCTCTAACGATAGACAAAATCCGAGCTATCAATTACAGTTCTCTAACGATAGACATAATCTGATATATCAGTTACAGTTCACTTACTTTTGACGAGAAATGTAGAGGCAAGCCAGCCTGACTCTTCTTGGTCCCCGATCTCCACCAGGTGAGAACCTCTCTTCTCACACTCCAGCTGTAACATGTTTTGTTGAGTATCAGTTATGTGTACATGTATAAATTATATATAAATATCGCATCAGTTCTAGGAAGAGTAAGTATTCCCTGATGAGTGATCACACCCTATATTTTGATAAGGTAAACGATGTAATCTGTTATCAAAATTAGTAAGAAAAGAACGGCCGAACAATTGGTATGAAACATGTGATCCCCCTGGGGGCTACATTCACAATAGGGGATTAAAGTTTACATAAGCATATATTGTAGGAAGTCTTTTTAAAATATTGATGAATTGCTAGGCTATGATTAATCACACTGCGGAACAAGTATCCCCTTTATCGAAATCATGACCTTGGAGGGTAAGATGGAACCACAACAGGGAATTAAATGTATACATGACAATGTTAGGGAAATAGTTTATATATTTTTGGAGAACGGCAGTGCCATAGTTAGTCATATTATTATGCAAAGATCACCAGGTACTCCAAGTCCTTCAAAGCATTATCCGAGTAAATCTTTTGAAAATTATTCTCAAGAGTAGCTAAATCAGGATTAATCATACATGTATCAATATGCAAGCATCTTCATGCATTGCAGATTCAAGTTTGATCAAAGCACCAGGGGTAGGTTTGCACAATTCAAATTCAAAGTTTTACCAGAGTCATACATAATAGAGATTAGCAACTTTCCCAGTCTCGTATTATCTCGTGGTCCCCTGTTTTTCGGTAAAAATGCACACACTGATTCAAATTACACATACCATCCTACGAATGAAAGATATCAAGTTCAAATCCTCCTCCAAATTATATAAATCAAACATCGAAGATTCAATATAATTGGAATATGTTTCATTTTAATATGACACATGATTCAAATTCTGCCATATCAGCGATATTTCTGGAAATGCTGAGCATTTGCCTACGTTTTAGTTTAAAGTATATTTGTTGATTATCAAATCATTTGAAACTTTGATGCTTTTCAATTGAACACAGGAGTGACATAAACTAAAATCAACATTTCAAAATTTACCAAAATTAACAATTTATAGGTGGGAACGTCACATATTTTGAACGATAAACATGCCACCGACAGAGTTGTTCATCTCTTTTATATATGTGTCTGGTTTTACATATGAGTATCTAGGGAACATTTGAAAATCTTCTCAAGAACAACACGGTGATTTGTAGAATGCAATCATCCCCAGGTTTGAACCAGTGGTAGGTGAGGTAGGTTTTGGCATAATGGGAATGATATTTGTACATAGGAACATCTGTATAAAATCCAATGGACTACTGGCCATGGTTTATAGTCATATTGATATGCATGAGATATGTTATGCAAAATGTTAGATGTACAAAAGTCATTTGTAACTATTTATATAAATTCAAATGTTATAAATCCTTCAGGAATTCTGAAGTAAAATATAAAATGATATCATCATAAATGAGTTCATTTTGGAATTATTAGCCGTTGAAATAGAAATCCAATATTCATCAAGATCCATACACGTTTTTCGTTCATAAGGAAATGGCTATCATTATAATTTGTAAAGTTATCACAGACAAAAACATTGAAAAATGCAAACATAGCAAATACGATACGGTTATTTCTGCTACACCATTTGAATCAACATTAAAAGCTATATAACTTAGCAATATAATGATGTCAAAATAGCGTTAATACGTCAATGTATTATATTTCATTGATATATTTAAAAGGAAAGTGCGTGTAGGGAATGGCAAACATTAAATAGTTTTGGGAAGCAGATAACCCATTCACTCAAACAATTACAAGATTTTGGGACTGTCATTTCTAAAAGATAATTTCTGGCTTGAGTCCTTTACTTGAACACCATTGTAATACTAAATATTCCTAAATATACACAAGGTATTTATCATCGCGTAATTTCGAGAAAGGTATTGCTCGCGAAATAAAATTACTTGCTTTTAATTTTCTGTTGCTAAAATACATGTAATATCTCTTGATTAACAAACGACACGGAAATTCACCTTCACGTGATTTTATGTGAAGGAGTCATTTCGCCATATTATGGATAACTCCGTTTACCTGATCAGAATATAGGGCTCACGGCTGGTGCGACCGGTCTACAGGTGATGCTTACTCTTCCTAGGCACATGATCCCACCTCTAGTTTGTCCAGGGGTCCGTTTGCCCAACTATCTATTTGGTATTGCTTATATGGTGCATCAAAATTGGTACCGTATAAGTTTTACATTATAGGAGTTATGGTATTGATCACCTTTCGTTATCTTCACCTTTCATCAAGTACTCGCGTAAATTAAGGAATTTACAGTATATGATATGAAGTGGTTCTATTTGTGTATGGTTGATTTTAGTTGTCTTCTTTCGATTTGGCATAATTTCGCATTTGAAAAAAGTAAGATATTAATTGAGTTGCAAAAATATTTATCATCTTAAGTCACTTGACATCGTTTTGTAAATTGGTAATGAGACTACTAGGTGATAAATGAGAAAAGCGTTTGATAAATTTAAATATACTTCATGCATTGACTGAATTTGAATTCTCTTTCATCAAATAGCGCTGAGTTGATTCCAAATTTCAACACACTTGGTTTTATTTTTATAGGTGCGTATGTTCTTTTGATTCCATGCGAAATGGAGCTGTGCGTATATTTAATTTTCACAATAATTTCAATGGTACGGATGTATCCCGATAAAACATAGTAGCGAATTATAGACACAAAATAAAGATAATGATAAATATTGTAATTGAAGGAAAGGAAAGTTTACCTTGGCGTCTGTCCATTTGACTTTCTTTTCACTCAGGTAATAGTAATGACCCTGGTACTCTATCCAGCTCGATGCACACACTGAAGATTTCATCATCATAGATATAAAAAGTGAATTATGAAAGGCGAAGATAACGAACAGTGATCTCTCATTACTCCTACAAGCAATACAAAATAAAGAATTTGGCAAACACAGACCCCAAGATATACCAAAGATGGGATCAGGTCCCTAGGAGGAGTAAGCAGTCCCTGTTGACCGGTCTCTTGATGAGGTAAATATAGTTATCCGCAGTCAAAATCAGTGTGCTAAAAACGGCCGAACAATCCGTATGAAACACGTCAAACAGTATTTGACCCAATGATAGGTTTGTGTTGGCAAACCAAATCGTTCAAACGACGATGACATTTGCTAACTGTTGACTTTAAACGAGACTGTTGAAATTCCTACACCATGATGTTGTCAGTAGTCTGCCTCGATTTGAAAACTGATCATGCAGAGAACAAGTTCCTACGCATTTAGTTAGTTGAGAGATATAAACACCATATGCAGGTGATAATGGAATAATGCTGCACACATACATGGGAATTCCAACAGACTTGATTACCGCCAATGAGGAACTCCTGCGTATTTTTATTTCCACTTTAGAAAACTTGTGCGTGGAATCAGAATGGTGTTTAACAAAGTAATTTTGTGGATGACTGCTCACTAGATATGAATATTTCTGTTTTCCATTTTTGTTGAAGAAGCAGCTGTCTATGATGTAAAATATGTCTAAAAATATCATACATGAAATATATATATCTACATATTCATCTATATGTGTATCTATCTATCTGTGTATGTACATATCTACAGGTATATATCTCTATCAATGTAAAAGTTATACGGTACCAATTTTGATGCACCAGATGCGCATTTCGACAAATAATGTCTCTTCAGTGATGCTCAACCGAAATGTTTCAAATCCGAAATAATTATGAAGTTTTACAGCTAAATATAGCCAAAAACAGCGTGCCAAAAAAGTGGAGCCAAATTCGTCCAAGGATAAGAGCTATGCATGGGGGAGATAATCCTTAATTTTGAATTGAATTTCTAAATTTTATAACAGCAATTAATTATCCATCCGTATTTTCAAGCTAGTAAGGAAGTACTTAGCTACTGGGCTGTAGAGACCCTCGGGGACTAACAGTCCACCAGCAGAGGCCTCGACCCAGGGGTCATAATGTAAAACTTATACGGTACCAATTTTGATGCACCAGATGCGCATTTCGACAAATAATGTCTCTTCAGTGATGCTCAACCGAAATGTTTGAAATCCGAAATAACTATGAAGTTTTAGAGCTAAATATAGCCAAAAACAGCGTGCCAAAAAGTGGAAAATTCGTCCAAGGATAAGAGCTATGCAACATTCAACTCCGAACAGGACAAAGTCTAGACGTTTTGCTTCCCTTGTACATTTTAAGAAAAAACCAAAGTGCATACCATTGGATTTATTTTGCAGCATTTCTTAGTTCAAGGTTGGTTCTACACATTTCTGCGTATGATCAGTTTTGAAATCTAAACAGGCTACTGACAAACAAGTGGATACTACAGGCGCCCCAACAATCTCATTTAAAGTCAGCATTTCGCAAATTCTATGATTGTTGAGTTGATTTTCCTTAGAATGCCACTACAAAATATTTTTAGTTGAAATGCAGTCTGACGTGTTTCATACCAATTATTAGGATATTTTTGACAACGGATTACTCCGTTTACCTGATAGATACGTAAGCCTAACGATGGGAGTAACCGCTTGACAGAGGATGCTTACCCCTCCTACGCACCTGATCCCATCTCTGGCATATCCAGGGATCCGTGTTTTCCTAATTCTTAATGCTGTATTCTCTTCAGGAGCTATGAAATGAATCACTGTTCGTTATATTCACCTTTTCATAATGTAAACTGATCTAAATAGTGCATATAAGGTGTTTCAATCAATGCCCATGAAATACTGAGCTTGAATTGATGTATGTAGTTTGAGGTCTAATAATTGGTGTATGAAAGTAAAATGTTCCGTAATAGAACGCTCTCGAAATAGCAAACAATCTTGGAGTATTTTAATATTTTTCCTGTTAATATTTTCTATATGGAAAGCGATTCATATACAATGGAGTTCTACTACATATAGGCACACTGATTTTCACTACGGATAACTCCGTTTACCTGATCAGTAAATAGTGCGGATGTAACGGTAAACAGGGGATGCTTAATCCTCCTAGGCACTTGATCCCACTTCTGGTGTATCCAGGGCTCCGTGTTTCCCCAACTATCGATTTTGTATTGCTTCTAGGAGTAATGATATTGGTCACTGTTCGTTAAGAATCGGTGTGAAACACGCCAGACAACATTTGACCCAATGATAACTATGAATTGTCGTACCAAAACTGGATTCCTAAACTTCACAGAACAAAACATAGATACATTACTGGAATCAGGTGCCCAGGGAGTAAGCATTCTCTGTCGACAGATCAAACTCCCCGTTAACCTAAGTCGTATCAAACCTTACACGGAACACAACGTACAAAATGATGAAATGAGAAATGAATAATCAAACATCACTGGAGATCACACCGGTTACTAATTATTAAGCAATGTAATAAAAATTTTATACTAAAAAAATACCGCATTTCAAGTCCGTTTCCCACTGTCCGTTTGGTGCGCAAACAAACAACCGTGAACCAGACTGACTGCAATTTTGGTAACAGTCAAACTTCATGAATCTTTCAATTCCAATTCCTTCCCATCTACCGACGCTGCTCAAATTCATTCCCCACTGGGATGGAATGCCACAATCTGATGGCAATAAAAATACGGTAAAATTAGCGTGTTTTGAGTGGGTCAATCATTTGTTGTTAACAATTTTATTCTGCAATTGTCTCTTAAATAGTTCACTCTAATCTGTATGTTCTTGCAGATTGGCATTCAATGATACATATACTCACAGTGGAACGACGCTACGTCTTCGTAAAGCATAATGAAAAGGAAAGCATAATTCATTACCTGATAAGACACATTCAAACTTGCCCATTGGTAAGGGTTTGCATTTTTCATTGATGGAACAATTTGATGCCGAACAAGAAGATACAATACCCTGCAATAGGAACGGAACAGAAGTAAAAAATCAATAAACTTTAAATTAACGCGAAAACGTCGATTGAATATATTAATAATTAAGATATATATGTATCTCTGGTAGATTTCCTTGAGAAAAAATAAACCGATATCATAATGTAAAAATACTAACAAGTACTCTTGATAAAAATGCTCACACTTTACAATCATTAACAAAACATATTTCCACTAACTTCTCTATGCATCAATGATATCGTTGTTTACACTGAAAGTTCCTTTTTTCAGAAAGAATCACAGGGAACATATGGTGGATTATATTGACATTGACTTTTTAATCCTTTGATGAAACGCTTTAGAGAGTGCTTAATGATGTTTTTTCATAAATGAAAAGACCGAACCACTTAATTCTGTTAGTTGTACGAAAACTGTCGACAATTTTTCAACTATTCCCTATATAGAAGTGACAAACAGATACATAGACACAAGCATATAGACACAGAATGTAGCATGGGTTATTGCCAATTTATCATCCCTGCAAGTTTCAAGTATTTTTCGTCATTCATCTTTGCGAAAATGTCTACATCTCGGCCCACACGAATCGGTAATTTTATAATAATAATATTAAGGGTCTATGTCATACCACCGCCGTAATTAAAGTATTGTTAACCCTTATTATGGAGTGGCATATAGTAGTATAAACCCCTACAGTTATTAGTGCATGCAAACATATACATAGAATATCATAAATAATGTATGTCGTAGTTACATTTGCTGTCGTTTATGTCCCCACTTATCATTTTTTAAAATCAATAATGATGGTACATGTTTCAGATTTCATTGATCCAATATAAAACACATTATTAATAAAAAGTGGCAATGTTTTCTTCATATTCAATAAAGTTTAGTCTTATCATCGTCGAAAGCCACGCCTATTGTATCCGTTGAGACTACGTCAAATGCTGTGCTTGTATGATTAAGAATATCCTTGACGTCATGAATAATGATGTTCATTAGTCAACCAATCGCAACACATCCACTTTACCCCGAATTTCCTGATTAAGCTTCATAATACGATTAAGTTTATTAACACGAAATTTACAAGGGTAACCAATGCTGTTAATGCGAATTTAATTTAATAAACACTTATAACTTTTACTTGCTTTTGTAAAGAGGGATCTCTAACCTGTTTGTTCGTCAGTACTTGTTATGAAATTGATCACTGTTCGTTATCTTCACATTTCTTTAAAACAAATACTGCACGTTTTAGTTGTGGCGCAGCCATTAAAATATCGGAAATCTGTTATTGTGACTGCAATTGGTCAAAAATAATTATTGTGTCATTCCATGAATATTCATAAAAATCGAGAGTTTCTATGATCATGCAGCCACGGTTTGAAGTAGCGTAGGTACAACCGGACTCAGTAACCGTGGCTAGCGATTACGAATCTGATATGTATGTTTACGCTCGTGCACAAAGCTTGCCAATTGAAAATCTGTTATGACATATCAACGACTGCATTTTCAAACACTAATTGAGTATTTGGAAGGGAAATAAACCGATTTTAAATTCGCTATGCTTTTATCTATCAAAACCATCAAAACTATCACATTATTCTATGATTCCACCACAGTGTTGGAAAGACATTTACAATAGTGATCATTTTCACTAAAGTCTACGTGGCACAAGATTTGCAGATGAAATTTAACTGGATAGTTTCCATGTTTGAGAATGTGTAAATTAAAATTAGTCGTCCAATTTTTTCAATCCAAGACTTTATCCAGGGTCGCGGTAAAAAGATCAAAGAGAAATGATTATTTTTGGTCAGCCAATAAAACAGAAGTTGTCCTTGAACCTGGCTAAGAAATATAAAATCATACTCACAATATCCCAATCCTCTTTTTCACTGTAGATCCACCTCGGACTTTCCAAGAATCTGTCATTGGCCGAAGATTTGTTCTCATAGTTTATTTCACAGAAATGTGCTCCTTTGTAATAATTCACTGATTTACATCGTGTTGTTCTCAAACACTCCTCAGCACAGTCTAAAATGCTGAAGTTAACAAAAGAATTGATCAACTTTCTATCCAGTCTGTGTCCATATTGTAACTTTGAGTAGCTGTCTTGTAAACTGGCGTCGCAGTAGATAATGACAATCATCACAAGTACCAGGGTCTGCTTCCTTGCCATTTAGAAGTCGTCGTGTGCTAGTTTGTACAATACATCAGAACGCAGTTTGTACAACACCTGGAGGAATTTCATTAATACTGTAACTCTTTCTGGATGCAGTACATGGGGATGAATGCAAAGACGGGTGAGAATGAGATAAATTGTCATTAGCAAATTGACTGAATGGGTTTATATCAAGATGTATCTACAGGCAATTTAAACTTCAGATTCAGTCCTTTCGTTGCACATTATTGATTTTTAACAACGTTATTGATTTAACAACGTTAGAGCCAACAAATTTTACAGCTTTTACTGTATTTGATGTTCGGGCTCACACTTACACTTGCTGATACGTTAGCTTAAGGGCATGCTTTTTTATTATCTGGCCTGTTTTGATATTCTTACGAGACAGACTGTTTTCAAAAGCTTCTACATGAGGAGGAATTATCTCTTACTGTGACATTTAACTCAACATCTAACCATATCTACAGCGTCTATTTTATTAATACTAATCAATTTTATTCATATGTCGACTCGAAATATCTAAGTGAATTTGAAATATTAAATTCGCAATATAAGACACCGCATTTGCTTTATACTTAGATATTTTATTGAGCATAGATGTAAACGGCAAACTGACAATTAACCTTTATGATATCGGTCGTGCTATGCACGGTGGTTTGCGTAGAAAGTCAATTGTAACACTACCATGGCCTGCTTGAAGTCCAGATATCAACCCTATTGAGCTTATTGGGACATAAATTGGTTACCGAGTTCGCCAGAGTACGCTGTCAGTTCAATATTAAATGAACTGACACAGACACGCAGTAACACAAGCGACAAGCTCTACCACAACGTCAAATTCAACGTTTGATCACTGACGTAAGAAAATACCAAGAGTCCGTCATTCGTGTAAACAGAAGTTAAACTAAATTATGAAAAACTTTTTAATTTGAATCAACTTATTATGGACTTTTGAATCAACAAATAGAGGTTAATTATTTACTGTGAATTTTCCGCAAAATACTACAAGGAATGTGTTTACTGACGGTGATTTTGTTTTTTAGAATATCATAAGTAATGTCAAACATGAATACTGTTATTCATGTTACGGCGTGAAATTAATTATCATACTTAAACTAAAAGAGAGAAGAAAAAAAAGTGTGCTAAAATATTTTTTCCTGTGTATATTTACAAGTATATAGTATTCAGTTATTGACTGGATTCGAGGACAACAACTCTATTGTTTGGCCCGAGGACGTAGGCTGAGGGCAACTGATCCATTCGAGGGTCACCCTAACAGCTGTTGTCCGAGGACACAGTCTATAACTGTTTTGTTATACACTTTCTTTTTTGTATGTTGTTTTTATTTTCTAAATGCACATGGGTTGTTGACTTTGAACTTTCAACAGGACAGTGTGATTGCATACATTTATCACCGTGTCCTTAAGTTGAAAAGAAAACGTACCCAATATCCTAATATCATATCAATAATAATATTTTCCGTGTTTCTGCTCTGCTTTTCGTCTAATAAATTCTGTGTTTCATCATCAGTTAAATCAGTGAACTTCGCAATTACATGTATGTAAAAATAGCAACAGATCAAGAAGTACGTGCCTTGCGTTGTTTATAGAAATAGTCCACGAGTGTGAGAGTTGCTTTAATAGTTTAAATGTTGGTTTTAAATCGTATCAGTTTTATATAGAAAAAAATTAAGATGTATACCAATAATGAATGTACTTATTTTATGGAGACAAGTGTATGTTGAATGACAACACTCCAAATATTTTTTCTTCCTGCTCATTAGTGCCCATTTATATTATATTTTCAGACATTTTGTTTAGACATGTTGTATATATATACCTTACCGTTTACACGAAAACCTATTCCAATTGTATGGCAAAAAAATCTGTATACGTCAAATCACGTGAACATGAAGTCGCGTGTCGTCTGTTAATCAAGAGTTCTTACGTGTATTCTAGTTTAAGAAAATCAAAAACGAATAATTCTATTTTGCAGGTGATACCTCACGCGAAATTATGCGATGCTAAATTCCTCACGTATATTTAGGAATCTACAGTATAGTATCAAACTAATTTTTGTACGAGTTAACTATTAAAAAGTCTCGACCTTCCACGTGGTTCTAAAATTTACGATCAGATACTACTACATTGTTAGTTGAATGTAACTCTATCAAATGCAAAAATATGATACATATAAGTCAAACTGTAAAATCTCAATGAAAAGTGAAGATAACGAACAGTTATCAATCTCACAACACCTATAAGCAATACAAAATAGATAGTTGGACAAACACACATATCCCTGTACACACCAGAGGTGGGAACAGGTGCATAGAAGGAGTAAGCATCCCCTATGGACTGGTCACATCCACCGTGAACCCTATATCCTGATCCGGCAAACGGAGTTATCTGTAGTCAAACTCACTGTGCCAAGATATGCCTAAATATACCTGATAAATTTATTATCGCATAATTTCGCACGAGGTATCACTTGTAAAATAGAACTATTCGCTTTTGATTTTCTTAAACTAAAATACATGTTTGAACTCTTGATTAACAATTAAATTCTAAAAAAAAATAAAGATTTGGATCAATGGTGTTTATATTTACCAAAGTATGCCATGCGGGCTTTGTGTGGTATGATAAGGTGTATGATTTAAATTCTCCCAAGGCCAAAACATTAGCTTTTCAAACAAAATGGATTTTATTCCCAAACATATGCGCTTTAACCATAGTCATTTTATTCAAACTACAGTCAGCGTACATACGATTATATGATTGCAGAGTTTTGTAAATTTAGATTATAGGAATTTTTAATCTTTAAACAGTTTAAGCAGAAGCGATTAAAATCCTTACGTTTGATAATTGGATGAGTAATAGTGTTATTTTGTATGCGGTTCACTAGGTTAGATATATTTTATAGAAACTGATTTGAACATATTTTATTGTCTGGATGTTATAACAAACGGATTGAGCGCAAGTTCTTAAAACTTAGAACGCCCTCTCCTGTAAGAACTTATAGAAACTATATGGAAACTATATAGAAACTTTATAGAAACTAGCATGACTCTTCATGATGACATTATTTCTACAAGACTGTAATGACTTCTCTCTAGAGGACTGTTATGATCCATTCCTACAAGGCTGTAATGACCTATTTCTACAAGGCTGTGATGACCTATTTCTACAAGGCTGTAATGACCTATTTCTACAAGACTGTAATGACCTATTTCTACAAGGCTGTAATGACCTATTTCTACAAGGCTGTAATGACCTATTTCTACAAGGCTGTAATGACCAATTTCTACAAGACTGCAATGACCTATTTCTACTAGGCTGTAATGATCTATTTCTGCAAGGTTGTAATGACCTATTTCTACAAGGCTGTAATGACCTATTTCTACAAGGCTGTAATGACCTATTTCTACAAGGTTGTAATGACCTATTTCTACAAGGCTGTAATGACCTATTTCTACAAGACTGTGATGACCTATTTCTACAAGACTGCAATGACCTATTTCTACAACACTGTGAGGAACTATTTGTACTGTGACACAGGAAATCCGTTTTAATGTAATCTCCGAGGACGCGCGACATTCACATCTGATGCCGAGCGATTGTTGATGGAACTGTCACTACTTCATGTACTTGATTTAACGGTTTAGGTCTGTCGCGGTCGGGATTCGTACCCCGACCTTTTGTATGCACGGTGAACGCTCTACCTCTAGATCACCGTGTCGGTTTCAGAAATAAGAACATTATTGTCACCAAAGGCAAAGCCTAACAACAATGATACGAATTATCATTGTCTCCAGTTTGCAGTCTACGGCATGCAGTATACAACGAGAGATATTCAGAGAATTAGTTAACTTCAAGCATAAACAATTTGTGTATTATAAGAGGAGACTAAATGGGCGATCTTTCAAAACTGAGGTCCTGTTTCACAGCAGCTTCGGCATGGTAAAGATCCCTCCCTGCTCAAAGGACGTAAGCACTGAGCATATGTCAAAATCCTGCAGCCCTTCATCGGTAATGGTCAGTTCTCCATACCTGTGAAAGATTTTCGAGCGAAACGTTTTAAACCATATTTTGTACTACGAACTAACCTAAACAAATCATAATGATCATTTCATTAGCACATAACAACATAAAAGAATATGCATTTACATCAGATGCAATTGATTAACATGATTTATCATTTGATACATGTTCAGCATATCATCTGTCACGTAAAAATGAATTCGAACTATCATGCATATTATGTTACATGACCAAATTCTGAACAAAAATATGTACATGTGATGAGTATGAAACATTCTATAAAATGAATTAAAATACCAGATTTCAAGTTTGTAATGACAATTTTCTACAAGACTGTAATGACCTATGTATATTTCTGAAGGCTGTCATAAGAGGATAACTCCTCACGTAGAATACTGCCCATTTACTTTCCTTTGGCAGGACTACAGGAGAACAGGTCCCGTCCTTTAAGTTAAAAACATTTATAATGAACACACTAACAATTCATAAAACTGTTTCACATTTTATCTGTTTTAGTGTCGAAGTAACATGAAATACTATTTTCATGTAAATTTTAACTTCCATATATGAATCTCATCTTTGTTCAAATCTTCATTTCAATTTCAATTTGCGTATGAAAAACAATTTTAAATGATAAAAGATTGAGAAGTGTGTGTTTCGCCTTTCAACAAAAATAAAGAAAAAAAAAAGAAAAAAAGAAAAAAAAAAAGAAGAACAAAAGAAACAAACAAAAATTCCAAAGTTTTCACAATCGAATATCAAGTATTTTACATCTTCCGTCAAGTTACAGTTATTGAATACATAAATTTGATACGTTTTTATTCAAGGTACTCAAAAATAGAAGTTTAAAAGTGAATTCAGCAAGTTATTTGTCTTTAAATTTTGATATTATTTTATGCATACATTCATTTTTTGTGTTGTTTGAAGTTCACATTGAAAATTTTTGTCACAGTTCTATCAGAATATGGTTTAATCATTGTTTATAGAAATGAATTAAGAAATAAGGTATAATTTTAAAATATTTATCGGGGAAAATACGGGTTGGTCACGTGATCAAATTTTGATCACGTACCAACCCGTATTTAAAACCCGATGAATATTTTAAAATCATACCTTATTACTTATACAATGTATTTACATTTTTGATCGGCAATATTGCTGAATTGTGTTAACAACACGTACCGTTTCCATACATTTCAAATTGTTGACGTCCACAACGAAGCGTTATAGATGTTCAAAATGACGACAACACAAAACAAAGTTCCATCAAATGAAGAACTAGTACTGTTTTAATTATTAAGACGGTAGAAAGCAAGTATATCATCATATACATATCCATTAACTCGGGTTTATGATTGAAAACTTTTCCATATGTCTAATTTTAGGGAATGGGGAATTACGATTTAAACGGGGTGCGCAAGGTTACACTTACAGTTGTGATGCGCTTTCACTTTGAAAAGTGAAAACGTTGAAGATCGACTTTCAACGATAATCTGTGGATATTACGGAGTTAACAGAAGACTGAGGTGGAGGAACATGAAGAACAGGGCGGCAGTCGTCAGGTGTAGGCAAATCATTTATAGACAGGACAGATGACACAGCTCAGACGAATCTCCGGAAAGAACTGAACATTGCAGAGGATGTGGAACTACTTGAAGGTAAGGGACGGTTTGGATTTGGATATGTAAAAATTGACAAACATAAGCTCACTGAACGCTTCTTTCGACTCCATAAATTTCTGCATTATGTTTTTAACGACGCTTCGCTTCGATGTCCCGACATAAACTTGGAAACCGACATCAATCACCTTATGGCTGCTGTGGCACGGAGGCAGTGCGGTGTGTAGGTCTAACGCACTTTAACGACTTATCGGCCATACATCCTGTGAATGACCTTTTTGCTAAAGCCTAATGTCATCGTCTAGCAGTAGGTACAATTCCGCACCACCGATCACCGATGACCAGGCTGAAGTTGTAGCAGACGAAAGTTCAGACATACATTAGGCCTAGTAGGCTAGTAACTAAAGACATTGTTTACAGTTATGCTTTTATCAATTATTGATGAAAGTCCACTACTTATAATACAAATAAAACCATAAATATATTTTGTGATGTTGATTTCATCTATTGTTAGACTTCTGTAGTAAGTGAGGGCGATTGCTAGATGTGTATTGCCTAAGTAAAAGTACTACCAGTTACAAATGTTCATACGCACAGCCGTGACCTCTGTTGACCCCGTAGTGGATTTATGCAGTGATAACTAGTGTACGTATTGCTCGTAATAGTGCTATGTGGGAGAATACAGTTGAAAATGTAAATATAATGCTATAAAACCTCTTATAACGAAGTTTATCTAAATATGTTTGTTCATTGTTGCTCAATGATAATTTGTTACATTTTGTTATATTAATAAACGTTTTTATTGGTGTTTTGTTATCTTTTATAATGGTTTGAAAGTTCGTTTAAGCAACATATACTAGCAAATCCAGTTATATTTGTTTTGTATCATATTAAAGGAATATTCTATATCATGAAAGTTTCATTCTTATATACTGTACGCATAGAATCCCCCTCTTGCCCAATGGGTGTAAAATAATGACTTTTTATTAATTGGAAATTTTCAATTAACCAGATAGGTTGTGATGAAGCTTTGTTTGCTGAGGCATGCGTTTTTTGTTTAAGTTTGCATTTATTAAATGCATAAAAAACTTCAGAATAAAAAGTTTCAAAAAGTACTTTTTAAAAGATCACAGATGTTGGTATTGCAAGTTTTCAACCGATAAATTAAATCTGATAATTTTTTACTTATACATGATTAAAAAATAATAATAATGTAGAATTTGTTTTGGATAAGCGCTTTATCCACACAACTTTTAACAACATGAATTTGCTTTCCAAATCGGCTATCCAGACTCTATCATAATCATTATCAATTTTCCCAATTAATGTTTTTGTATTTTCAGTCTATTACGTTTCCCCCATAGAAAATCAAAAATCAATTTTTGAATAGTCGTCATTTGGGAAATTCAGAATCGTGGTACTATGATATAATTGTGCAAGTACTAATGTATTTATAATTTGTACATTTGCCGTTTTTCTTATAGTATTTTTTTTTCAAGATTTTGTTCATTATATATGTTACAAATCGGACTGGTTCATTTATAATGTTAACATTGAAAAAAAGTTTCATACCTATCTTAAGAAGCCCAACTAAAATACCCCCTTGCTTTCTTTGTTTAATTGTATGCCTGAAGCACGACTAAAGATATCGATGAAAAGTGAAAATAATGAACAGTGATAAATCTAATAACTCCTAATAACTCCTATAATTAATACAAAATAGAGATTTGGACAAACACGGACCCCTGGATACACTAGGGATTAGATATATAGGAAGAGTAATTACCCCTATCACACCCACTGTGAACTCTATATCTTGATCAGGTAAACGGTTAACTGCAGTTAGAATCAATGTGCTAAGATCGGCCTAACATTCGGTATGAAACACGTACGACAGCATTTGACCCCATGATAGGTTGTATTGGCAAAATAGATCGTTATAACCAACCTATACCGTTTTCCTGAAATTTTACATCTAATAATGACAATGCGCAGGATCTGCATACTGTAGAAGTTATATCTCTGTGCCCATAGTGTCGTTGGTGAAATTTTCTGATATTTTCAGAGGATTTAATGTTTAGTGGCATAATTTCTACAACAAGGAGAAAACCATTGCTTAAATTGGACATCCTCTTCTGAATCCCCTTTTCATTAAGCATGTTTTAGAGATCCAACCATTATTGTTTATTCGAAAGACTGGATTTTCATAGAAGTTTTATTCATTCCAAAAACTGAGGACGAAAATTTATTTTTGCTAATGTAAAACTTATACGGTACCAATTAAGCTACTGTGGTCTGAACATGACCTTTTTGCACTTAAAATTCCTTCAATTAAACTTGATTTGTCTGTTAGAGTCAATGCAATATAGGCAACAGAAATCAATCATTACATACATGTGACAATACAGATGAAAAAGTTTAATACAAGTAATTGAAATACATAATGACCTTTTTGCACTTGATATAGGAAAAAAAATTCATGATATCAAATTTGAGAGTTTAAAAAGACGTATTAGGATTCTAAAATTTCACATAAAAGTCTTGTCTTAAAATTTAAAATGGAATTTAAAAAAGTGGGAATTGGAGTCCAAATGTTTAAATTATTGTCAAAAGTATTGAATTTTTATACAAAAATTCAAGAAAATTGATTTAAACTTTTAAAAGAATTGTGTTCTATTTGGAAAAATATATCCACCAAATTAATAAATTAGAACATTTGATCTAGTTCCAAGTCGGAACTACTTATACCATAAATTGTAAACTTGAAATACGAATACAGGGGTATAAAGATATAAGATATATTACATGAAACAGAATCTGTAATACCACGCAGATTTAGAACTTTTTGATTAATGAATCCTTCCACCACAAAATATAGTCCATGCAAAACTCTTTCAAAATTTGAATTGACACAGTTGTTTCAACTGAATAGGGTTCAGTAATATAATATGTACTATGTTTGCACCAATGGGATTAGTGTTGAACCAGTAAATACTTAGTTGTAGCATCCTGCATAGGTGTGCTCAAAAGCTCAGGAGCTAACTTTTTGAAGACGTTCAACCCTTCTGTAACTTGGTCCCAGGATTATTAGGTGATATATGAGAAAATTAATCGTAGCTTCACAATGTACACCATTGACTTTTTTCTTTCAAAAAGTGTTTTGTTGATCGTAAACTTCAACACTTTTGATTTTTTTATAATACGTATTTTCGTTTAATTTCATATGTGTATATTTAATTTTTACAACAAGTATAATGTACGATTGTGTCCTGATAAAGTATAGAGGAAACATAAATTAAGAACTAAGGATAAGACAAAGTATTGTAGAAAAAGGGCAAGAAGTTTTACCTTGGCGTCTGTCCAGTTGACTTTCTTCTCACTCAGGTAATAGCAATGACCCTGGTACTCTATCCAGCTCGATGCACATCCGGAAGATTTCATCATTATACATGTCAAACATGAAACATGTATCTATGTCTATCTATCTATCTATCTATTTATCTATCTATCTATCTATCTATCTATCTGTCTGTCTGTCTGTCTGTCTGTCTATCTATCTATCTATCTATCTATTTATCTATCTATCTATCCACTGATTGCTCCTTGGCCAAACACTCGGTATTTAGAAGTGAGAATCACGGGTCATGAGACGTACATGTATTTGAAGAGCCCATACAACTGAAAAAGAAGAGATTATAATTTTCATAGAAGTTCTCTGGAGATTTTAATAATGAGTTATTTCCCCAAAAGAAAGAAAATATTACTATCATATACTGTAATAAATAGTTTGAAACTAATTGATTTGATTTTAATATAACATAAATGTAACTTTACAAGACTTACAGATGTTTTACATTGACTTTTGCAATAATAATATTTGAAAAACGTTATTCTGTCTCGCATTGAAAATGCATCAACGTCTGGGGATCGAACGTGAATAGGTCGAACCCAATCTCAGTCGGAACAATTTACGTTTTTCCGTCGGGTGTTAGAAAAAATACTCTGAAGTAAATACAGAACACATTGGAACTACTTCTGACCCATCTAATATAAAGTTCCGTTTGTATCATATAAGGCAACACTTATGGACCTTTGTTATTGGTTTTGGTATAGCACATCCTTGCATTCATAAGCTTTAAATCATGAAATATATCATTAAAGTCGAGCTCAATACCAATGCAATCCTCAAACTTGCATATGTATAACATGTTTTCGTTTTCGTAATGTATTTGTTTCTTTTGATATCTACGCGAATATCAATATCATTTAGATAGTAAATATGTACTTCCAATTTACCATTTTGTACATGTAGAATAGTTAACAATATCCCTAAGTTCTAACTGGCTTTATACTTTGTCTCAATACTGACTACTTCTAACTCGTTCGCTGAAACTTTATCCGATTGCCCCAATCTCTACCCCAAAGTCATCGTTCCTGATACACACATATACCTCTGTCAACGTATCAAGAGATTTTCAAGCTTTTTGGAAACAGTAAAATTGTTTCAATTCCAAAAAATATACGTAACTCGATATCAAGGAAATGTCAATTATTTCTGTGACAAAAGAAACATTGAATTGTGTTGAAATGCGTACATGGACGCTTACACTATATACAGTCCCTGAAACGTTCTACTTTCCCACTTGAATGGTGAACGCATTCAGAGCGAACGGTGAACGCGAACAGAACGAAACGGTGAATGCAAGCAGAACGAACGGCGAAGGTAAAGCGAACGGCGAGTGTGCGGTGAAAGCAAAGAGAACGCAAGATGGTCTATTCATTCGGAATATATTGACAATATCTTCGTGGTCTTTGGTGAGCAGGTCTTCAAACATTCTGTTGGAATTCCCAAGGACACAAATTGTGCTCCTTTGTTAGTTGACCTGTTTTTATATTCACATGAAGCAGAATTTATTCATAAACTTCTACGTGAGAAGAAAACATCTCTTACTTTAGTCTTCAATTCGACATTTAGATATATCGACGACGTTTCATCCAAGTTATCATCAGATGCGTGACTTCAAAATTTACGAGCGGGGTCGATTAGATTACACACAATTCAAAAACACCTCCAGAAGGAATCAAGATAGATGCATTAAGCAAACGAAACAGCCAATATAGGTACCCGTATGCCGTGTTGACATTTGAATATTTCTAAATACAAACTGTAAAAAGTTCATTCCCACTTAGATTTTACGTAAATCACGTTATTGCAACTGCATGTATAGTATATCGACTGAGGAAGTAATCCCAGAATCAATGTGCGTACAAAATAGTGTGAACATGAATTGGATTTTGATTGTGCAATGTCTGTATACCTTTGATGCAAATAAAACTGTTTATTTTACTGAACCACAGGATTAATATCTTAAAAAATACATATCATTTGTGTGGAAGAAATGTACGGGAGAAATTGCATCTTTATATCAGAGACAAACGATACAAAAGATTCAAAGTTGGCGAGAGGAGTAAATGTATTTATTCATAATGTCGTCCATAGGTGTAAAATAATCAGAAATACTTGTCAAATCATTGAAATGTAGTATCGGTATTCTTAAGTAGGGGGCGCTTAAGGAAGAAGTTGACTAATGCAAAATTCTTGTCAAGTAAAACAAACCGATAACGATAATACACTGTGATTTTGCTCGTAGTTGGAAATGCTAAAATGATAATTCGGGGGTAGATGAGGTATTCATTAACTGAAACTGTCTAATTATTTTGTATATATACCAGCACTCGTCCTTCGATATATTAACTGCAGGCTCTTACATTCTTCTCTCATTTAAAACTACACCCTCCACTTTATAACCAAATAATAGGTATGTTCTATGATAAGAAAAATGATTTATTCTATTCATACATATTGGTGAGTGATCTGCAGTTTTTCTTGAATTTTCAGTTAATAATCCTGATATTTTGTACAGTACCCGTATCGTTATTCTTGACGTTATAAACAATATAACACGATGCACGCACGATAGGATAGGATACACGATAAACCTGATGAACGGAAAACCTGGTAAACGATCTTCACGATAGACCTGGTAAACGCAAAACACGATAAACGATATTCACGATAAACGGAAAACATGATAGAGATGTTGTAAATTTAAAAACAATTTAGACAGAACGAAATTTTGATACCTACACCTTAATTCCATTACATTGATAATGATATTGAAGGATCTAAATATTCAATATATACAAAAAATCCGTATAATTTCTTTAAACCACGGTCATTCTGTTTATTTTTAAGAAATATCTTTAATTGTATTTATTTTTACGACATTACAGCTACAATAAGAAAACTAAACTATATAATGTATTCAATTCATTATTTGATATCTATATGAATTTTCGCAGGCAATTATTCTAAAACTTATATTGTCACCTATTATTGAATATATAAATTATACAGGGGATTAACTAAATGTAATATAATATAGTGGTACCATGCTTCAGTAGCTCTCTTATTCTAATGTCCATTATCTTGAATGCGAAATAAAACCATGTAATATTTTGTGTGTAGCAAGGAGGGGTTATTTTGCATCAAGCTCTAAGTTTACTGGTCATTCAACAATTACAATTATTTTCATAATGACCGCTTTACAAACAATTCAGTGCACTACACCATACCGTCATACGTCTGATATGAGCGATAATTGATAGTCATGTGTAATTGGAACATATCTATTTGAATTGATATCTTAATAACAAAAAATAAGCTATAAAATATACAAAACTGGACCTTATTTGAAATTCGCAATTTTGAAACGCTTAAAAATATTTGTGTTTAGTAAGTAAACAATTCAAATAATCATGAAAACTGGCATAAATTTCCAGTATATACCTGTACGACTATTGATACATGGTACAAGAGTACATTTACAAGTGGAAAAAAACCCCCCAAAGATGACAGCTGAGTCGTGCCCAATTGAGCAGACTTTTGGGAGATGCAACATTCTTGCACCCTTTTAAAATTTACATGTAATCTTCTAAATATTTGAAATACAAAGTCCCTGATAATGTTTGCTTTCAAAACACGGGTGACACAAAAAATCAGATATAAGGACGCACACAATTTCAGAAGTTGGTATGTAAGTAGACTACAGGTGGGGGAAAATCGGAAGAAAAAGAGCCTGTATTAAATAATATGTAATAATCAATGTACTTTGCTGATTTTGCCTTTCAAATCGTAACTTCCTATTTGTGTGTTAGTCTTATGAAATTACAGATAATTGTTTTTAGACAAGCAAATGTTTATGAACTTCAGATGACGGAGCTTTCCGATTAACTGTCCTCGATTTGCTCGGGAAACCACTGCCTACTTTCGAGACTACTTAAGATGAAATTGTGCTAAATTTTCACCGTCTCTGAACAGACAAATATATCTTTTGCCTTAAAATCAACAGCTTTATGTTCTCCTTCAAATCTAATGTCTTTCCTTGATTCCTAAAAATAGCTTCTTTAACAAAAGGAATAAAGCTTTCGGAAACTATCGTACTTTTTAACTAGATTTAATATACAATCCCGATAGTTTCCGAAACTACACGATAAACGATTTTCACGATAAACGGAAAACCTGATACACGCAAAACACGGTATACCTGATAAACGCAAAACACGATAGAAAACGGAAAACCTGATAAGTGCAAAACACTATACGATAGGATACACGCAGGATACGATAGGGTACACGCACATTACGATAGGATACACACGATACGATAGGATACACGCACAATACGATAAGATACACGCACGATACGATAAGATACACGCACGATACGATAGGATACACGTAAAATACGATATGAATGTCAAGAATAACGTTGCGGGTACTGTAGTTCAAAATTGAATTTCTGAAATATTTGTTAAATTTACTTTCACTCTTCCGCACACGTTCTTTTTTCATTTTTTGCTTGCTATGAAGATCGATCCTTCCACTTTGGTGTTCATAATGACAATGAACGGTTAACGCTTTGTGAACGGTGAACGCACGATGAACGATCTGTGAACGCAAAACTGCAAACGGAGAGCGCATGGTGAACGCGCGGTGAAAGCACGAATCGTATTGCATATGTGTCATTTTTCATGATTCCTGACTATTTGATATACATAATTATGTCGATTTTTCCTCCCGCTCTGACCAATTATATATAAAGCAAATACTTTGTTATTAAATATTCTTTTACAATTAGGTTTTATATATTTTGCATATTTCTTAAGGTATACTATATTTCCCGTGCAATATTGTAAATTGATTTATTTGAGTCCACATTGTTTAGCTACCTAGGACGTGTTGAACTGCAGCGTTCGTCGCAACAAGTGGTCATCGCGTCTGAATTTTTTTTTCTAGATTTGGGATCCCTTGAGAAGAGGTACATCACCACCTCCTTCTGTGACCCAATGTTGCTATTAAATGCAGCACTCTCTGATCTTTTTAAAGATATGCGGTAAATATTTAGTTACACCATGTTACGCCGCACAATGGGTCTTTCCTTACTTCATCAGCAAGGGAGATATGCCGATTTATATCAGATAATTTGTGGTCGAGTACAATTGATCACCTTTTATGACCTTATATTGCATTGAAAAAATAAAATAAAATTGAATTCTTGTTTAACAAACTATGATTAATGAATTGATATGATCTTTAAGGAGTAACCGAAAATGTAAACAACAGAAAATTCAATGTTTTTATTGTTAGATGTATAATTTATTTCACTTGTGAGATGGGACTTTTTGCTTCACACCCGTCAAAATAATAATAAAAAACAATCTTGTCCTATGCGTGAATAAACCCTATATCCAATAAGAAATATTGAATATCCATGATTCATTTTAAATTTCCCTTTGCTATATTACTACGCTATATGTGATTTTTAAAGTACAACTGATTCATAGACATGTCATAACACAAAACAGACTTCAAATACCCAAAACATCAACTGAAAATGAGAGGAAAAATTGTTAAATTTACACAGGTACTGATGGTGTGTTCTTATATGTATAAATGTACATCGTATTTACTAAAATAAAATATAAAAACAAAATAGTGATGTGTTATTTCATTTAGAAAATAAGTCACCAGCAAGGGAAAAAAGCTGTGATTATCAAAGATAATTTTTGTTCGCAAAAATGTGGTTTTCGATATTCTAGATCTAGACTTTTCACGACATTGCGTATTCCAAGTAGACTCAAGCTCAAGACAAGTTACATGTATATCCCTTTTTATGAAGTGAAAGTAAACATTTGTGAAACTTAATTGTACATTGAACTATGCTAATGTTTATCAGAGATTGCCGTGCTCTCGATGGTTAGCTTTCAATGATGATGTAACGGGTGAATTAACTCTGCGATCGTAATGGCAAAACATATGGACATATTTCTGACTGAGAGGATTACCCGAAAAGGAATTGCACAATGCCACCATAATACCACTTTATATGGGTATTGATTTTGTTCTGTTTCATAAAATTACTAGACAATAAATAAATCCACAATTTTTGCAACATCAGGGTGCCCCGTGTCAAGGATCACAACCCCTCGGCACGCAAAGGATCGTTTCCCTGAAATTTGAAAAAGAGAAAGCTCACTGGGGGCCGTCAAGGAAACTCAAACAGTCACAACCAAACATATTTCAGTTACGTAACCGCCGTAAATGATTAAAATATTGCCAAAAACGGTGCGAAACCATAAACAACCAATCAATCACAACATATCACATGAATATAAGCTTGAAGCAAAATATTAAATGAGAATATCGTCTTCAGGTAGGTGTTTATGAACAAAATACACCACATTAACTTTATTAATTGTAAATATCCATGAATCGGTCAATTCATTTCCGCTATGAATTAAGCAGTTGATCATCAGGGATATATTTTCTATATATATTTTCAGAAATTAACTATCAGGAATGTCTAATTACAACTGTTACTCCGTTTATCTGATCAATGAAAAGTGAAGACAATATAAAAGGTTCTCGGTGGATGAGACCGGTCAACAGGGGATGTTTGCTCCTCCTAGGAACCTGATCCCACCTTTGATATATCCAGGTGTCCGTGTTTGTCATACTCTCCTTTTTGTATTCTTTATAGGATTTATGAGAGAGAACAATGTTTGTTATAATCACATTTTCATATTCAAACACAATTCTGGCAAGTTTTATTCTAGAAAAAAATATGCTACTGAAACCTCATATTCTAACATCATCGTTCTAAATATAACCAAATGTGTTTACAATTGATGTATTGTTGTGTACTACTTGCAATCGATCGACACCTGTGACCTAGTTTATTCTAGAGTTCATGGTAACTTCTTTAATAGAAAGATGACGTAATGGTTGCATGATTGTCTTTCAAGATTGTACCAGAAAATTCATTCTTATTATAAACACACGGTGAATATTTATGATAAAAAGATCTGTGTAGACAAGTACTTTAGATATTTTTGGATTATTTTCATAGCTGGGAATTAGGATTTTGGAATTAACTGTTGTGTATGTGTAGATTCAGTTCGTCACGGATTATGATATTTATTGTTCAACTACAGTAAGTTAGTATTTTTATATTGTTACATATTTCTTTTAATTACTAATTGTAATCTTATTACAAAAGTAATTCCTTCATTCTCCCCCCTTTTTAGTAATTTTTGCTGCTGTATTATTAACGGTAAATCTGACCCATAACATAATTCATAATTCTATCGAGGTTCAAATAAGTCAAAGTAGTACACAACAGCTGACACACATACTTATTTTAAGAATCTTCAGGAAATGATACATCATCTTTGATTGCAATGAACTTGAAACCATTAGTTTGATTAATTATCAATCGTAGCTCTAGTTGTAGGTTAATTCAATTTTAATGAAAATGAAAAAAAAAATCCCATACCGCTGAACAGAGAAACAAAATTTGTTTCTAGGGCCATACACATTATAAGACGAAGATGCAGACAACGATCAACTCCGCTGAGGATTAGGGAGGAAACCCGATTGTCCGGAACTATCTAATCATTTTAAAGAGCATATATTTTTTGTTTGATTTTTTTTTCAAATATTAAATCCTGACATATTTGACAAGAAAGATAGCTGGCTTTTTTTGCTGCCGGGTTAGGAACATATACCTATTAAACTTCTGTAGTGTTTTACGTCCTATTTAAGAATTTTTTCCGTAAGGTATTAAATGTATCACGATCATATTTCATATCTAGTAAATGGATGATGGGATTTTTGTGATCATGGTATCATTTTGAAGGGTTTATCAAATAGAAATAATCCATGAAAGGACGTTTCAAAATTTTGTTTACTCCTTGATTTAATTCACTTAGAATTTAATGTCGAAGTCTACGGAAACAGCATGTTTTATCAAAATATTCTTTAAAAAAATAATATTGTCATACAAATCTCTTGGTAGAAAATAAAATACACGTTCTCTTTATAAAAATATGAAATAAAATCAACCATTTACCGCAAATTTTTTAGAAAATTGGATTTTTCTTATGTTTCCAAAATCCAGATAATTCTTCAAAAAGTCTCAAGTGAAAAATGGGCGGCTTCTAATCGTTTACAGTCATGTGAATTTCATCTACTTAATTTTCATCATTATTTTATAATAAAAATTTATATTGATTTAAATCATTCAAAATTGTAATATCCTTTCGTTATACATTGAATACTTTAAGTAGAGAAGTTACCTTATCAAACCAATGGTGTTTGTACTTTAATAACTATTGATTTTAAGAAAGGAAAAGAAATATTCCGACATTAATTATCAATCATTGTAACTAACGGGTAGTGTAGGCGGTGTATGGTTGGCTCCGATATAATGATGTATCGCTTATATTGAGAATTTTAATTTCATATTTGAATACTTCATATTCCCAACAACGGTCATAGCAAGGTCGCTTATAACTAAAATCCGTTTATAACGACTTTTTATAACGCTTTTTTCTCTGCTACATGTGTTGAATATTACAAATGTAAACATTGCAAATATTTTGCAAAGAAATGCTCTGACATACGATTTTGCACACTTGGTTCACACATACATAAAATCAATTTAGTTTGCAAAAACAATCTATCATTTGTTCAAATACTGTCTGACGTGTTTCATACCGATTGTTAGACCGTTCTTGGTACGCTGATTTTCACTACGGAGAACTCTGTTTACCTGATCAGGATATAGGGCTCAAGACGGGTGTGACCGGTCTACAGGGTATGCTTACTCCTCCTAGGCACCGGATCCCACATCTGGTGTGTCCAAGGCTCCGTGTTTGCCCAGCACTCTATTTTGTATTGCTGATGGAATTTGTGAGATTGATCACAGTTCGTTATCTTTACTTTTAATTAGCAACGTCAGATAAAAAACCCATTTATTTCACCATTTTTGCAATTCGCTGTAGTTCATATATTTCTTAATGATAGGTGATGATAACGAACAGTGATCTAAGTTCAGTTTGAACGCTGTTACCGTCCAAAACAAAATTTCACCCTCCACCTCTGGTGTGTCCAGGGGTCCGTGTTTGCCTGCCCCTCTATTTTGTATTCCTTATAGGAGTTATGAGATTGATCACTGTTCGTTTTCTTTACCTTTCATTTAAAATGTTGATCCAGGAAAACCATGCTTCAGTTTTAGACACATTTAATATTGCAGTCAATGGGTCGAATGAATATGAGTTACCGTACCTATACTGGATTCCTAAACTACATAAAAACCCTTACAAACGAAGATACATTGCTGGATCCAGTAAGTGCTCTACCAAGCCCCTATCTTTGCTCCTCACGAAAATGTTAACAGCTGTGAAGGATAAACTTTAAACTTACTGGGTGACTACATATGCCAGAAGTGGTGTTAATCAAATGTGGATTCTAAAAAATTCTAAAGAACTTTTAGTAAACTTGAAATCACAGAATTTTTCCCAAATCAATAGCATTAAAACCTATGACTTTTCAACACTATACACGACCATTCCTCACGATAATTTAAAGACTAGACTTTTTGACATCATAGACAGTTGCTTCTTCAACAAAAACGGAAAACGGAAATATTCATATCCAGTGATCAGTCATTCAAAAACTTACTATGTTAAACACCACTCTGATTCCACGCACAAGTACTCTGAAGTTGAAATAAAAAATATGCTAGAGTTCCTCATCGACAATATCTTCGAGGTCTTTGGTGATCAAGTCTTCCAACAGTCTGTTGGAATTCCGACTGTTGGAATTCCCATGGGCACAAATTGTGCTCCTTTGTTAGCTGACCTGTTTTTTTTATTCATATGAAGCAGAATTTATTCAAAAACTTCTACGTGAGAAGAAAACATCTCTCGCTGTGACCTTCAATTCGACTTTTAGATATATCGATGACGTTTTGTCTATTAACAATGATAGCTTTCATTCATCTGTCGATTTGATATATCCCTGTGAGCTCGAAATAAAGGACATCACAGAGTCGTCCACTTCTGCTTCATACTTAGATATTTTATTGAAAGTAGACATTAACGGCAAACTGACAACTCAACTGTATGACAGACGGGATGATTTCAGCTTCTCCATCGTCAACTTCCCACATTTATGTAGCAATATTCCATTATCACCTGCATATGTTGTTTATATATCTCAACTGATTCGATATGCAAGAGCTTGTTCTGGGTATAGTCAGATTTTAAATCGAGGTAACCTACTGACAAACAAGTTGATGGTACAGGGATTTCAACAGTCTCGATTGAAGTCAGCATTTCGCAAATTCTATGGTCGTTATAACGATCTAGTTCGTCAATACAACCTCGCATTGGGTCAAAAACTGTCCGACGTTTTTCATACCGATTGTTAAGCCGTTCTTGGCACACTGATTTTGACTGCGGATAACTCCGTTTACCTGATCAGGATATAGGGCTCACGGCGGGTGTGACCGGTCGACAGGGGATGCTTACTCCTAGGCACCTGATCCCACCTCTGGTGTGTCCAGTGGTCCGTGTTTGCCCAACTATCTATTTTGTAATGCTTGTAGGAGTTATGAGATTGATCACTGTTTGTTATCTTCACCTTGCATTCATACCAAATCCACAAAATGTTAACTTTATAAACAAAATGGAATCAAAAAGGTTTTTCAAAGTCAGTAAGAACTAGTAATCCGGGTATATTATTTTCTTTCGTATAAGACATACGATCATAAATGAATTGTGTGTTTTCTCCGATAGATCTCCCTTTAATGAAACCTGTTTGCGTGTCTGAAAAAAAAAGTCCAGTAGGGATTTTATTCTATGGCTAATACACTCAACTATATATATATATATATATATATATATATATATATATATATATATATATATATAAAGCACTAAATAATCAGAACTAGGTACTGAAAATTTTCGCCCCAGCCCGGGGTCGAACCAGCGACGTACGGCACCTACCGTCTAGCAAGATTGTCAAACCAGTGCGTAAGTCCACTCGGCCACAACGACTTATATATAATGACCTGATTGGTGCAAACATATTACGCGTATATTTTTTAAACCTATCCAGTTGATTTTTTTTGTGTCAATCCAAATTTTGAAATTGTTTGCCAGGGAATATATTTTGTTGCGGAAGGGTTTATTTATCGAAAAAGTCTAAGTCTTTATGATATTACAGTTTCTGTTTCATCCAATGAAAGGTGAATATAACGAATAGTAATCAATCTCATAACTCCTATAAGCAATACAAAATAGATAGCCGGGCAAACACGAACTCCTGGATACACCAGAAGTGGGACCAGCTGCCTAGGAGGAGTAGGCATCCCCTGTTGACCGGTCACACCCGCCGTGATCCCTATATCCTGATCAGGTAAACGGATTTATCCGTAGTCAAAATCAGTGTGGCACGAATGGCCTAACAATCGGTATGAAACACGTCAGACAGCATTTGAGCAAATGATAGGTTGTATTGACAAACTATATCATTTTCACCACCATAGAATTTGCGAAATGCTGACTTTAATCGACACTGTTGAAACTCTTGTACCATCAACTTGTTTGTCAGTAGCTTGCCTTGATTTAAAAACTGACTATACACAAAACAAGCTCTTGCGTATCGAATTAGTTGAGAGATATAAACACCATATGCAGGTGATAATGGAAGATTGCTACATAAATATTGGAAGCTGACGATGGAGAAGCTGAAATCATCCCGTTTGTCATAGTGTTGAGTTGTCAGTTTACCGATAATGTCTACTTTCAATGAAATATCTAGGTATGAAGCAGAAGTGGACGACTCCGTTGTGTCTTTTATTTGGAGATACATCGAATCGACATATGAATAAAAGTTATTACTGTAATAGAGAAAACGTCTATTTATATACTTATATACATGTATTTCAGTTTTATAATTCAGTTTTATAATAAGTTTTAAATTCGTTATCATGAATTTGTTTCGCATATCAAGTGCGAAAAGGTCATTATTTATTTCCATTACTTGTATTAAACCTTTTTATCTGTACTGTTAGAAGACATTATTATGTATTTCATGTAGATTGTAGTGATTGATTTGTGTTGCTTGCGTTGTGTTGACACCGACAAACACATCACGTTTGAATGCACTAATCTTAAGTAAATTCTAAGATCAGAAAGGAGATGTTTAGAACACTGCAGCTCAATAACAAGCATTGCAACCCGTTTTTCTATTTTGATTTCTTAATTCTCATTCAATGTGGAAATCAAACATACACTTCCAGAAAAAAATGAGGTTACTCCAAATCTCATGTACGAACTTCTTTAGTAGTAAATTTCGTACGATATTTAATTAGGGCGGTTTAAAACCTTCAAGAATTGTGATCATTATATTGCAATGTTTAAAATAAAAGAACTGCTAATGATAACGTATGTAGTTATGCTTGATTCCATTTGTGTACATGAATGGATTTCTTCTTCCTTTGAGTTGGTTTGAACTTTGAAAATAACATGGATGAAACAGACGCTGGTTGAATTAAAAATATCCTAGCTTGTACCACTGTTAGGACAAACAAGTGCATGAAAGCTTTGTAGAATCCTCATTTATTTTAGAATGTTTACCAGTGGCAAATGAAAGGTGAAAATAACGAACAGTGATCAATCTCATAAACTCATAAAATCAATACAAAATAGAGAGTTGGGCAAACACGGACCCCTGGACACACCAGAGGTGGAATCAGGTGCCTAGGAGGAGTAAGTATTCCCTATTGACACAAAAATATTGTGTATGTGGTTTTTAGGCAATCACTGTAGAAGAATATCAATCCTGTAATGAAAAATTAAGAAAATAAATTGGTGAATCAGATCTTATCATTTTTATGTCACATGTTTAGGTACATATATATATATATATATATATATATATATATATATATATATATAGATGTCTTCTGGTTGAAAAGATAGCATACCATTTTTGTATCTTTATGTAGGTTCAGTTTAAAATCTACATTTTCTATCACTCAACCTGCCTACCTCACAACATGTTGCTTTGGTAATGAACATGGTTAAAAGATTGATTGTTTTGCTGTTTTCCGCCATACTCAACAATTTTTCAGTTATCTGATGGCGTCCAGTTTTTATTGGTGGTTCCTTTGCTTAAAAGAAGTACATCATTTTATTCTAGTATAAAAAAAAGTATTTACAATGAGAATCCACATTATGTGCAAGTGTATTTATTGGTCTGCATTTGTTCTTGCATACATGTATGATAAAAGCAATAGGAATTTAAATTGCACCAATGATTAATGATGGCATGCTGGTATGGAACCTGCCCATGTGCAAAGTTTCTTGTTGACTGCAACATACCACCAATACATGAGTCGACACTGTGGCGAAAGGAGAAAAAAAAAAGCTTGCATCAGTCATAATACATGCAGCAGAGACATCTTGTGAGAGAACAAGAAAAGAATTCTATACCATAAGGATTTGAATGTCGTTTTTATGCCAGGTGGTAGAAAAAGGTATCATGGAAGGCAAAATAATAGGAATACTGGTATGTCATTGTGTGTGTGTGTGGCATAGTATGATTAAAATCGTGATTGTTTTTAGAAGATATCTTATGATAGTTTGATGTCACTTACACATGCCAGGTGAAGATAACGAACAGTGATCAATCTCATAACTCCTACAAGCAATACAAAATAGATAGTTGGACAAACACGGACCCCTGGACACACCAGAGGTGGGATCAGGTGCCTAGGAGGAGTAAGCATCCCCTGTTGATATATTATAAAAACGTTTAATTATGGGCAGCAAAATCTAAAATCATAGATTCAAAATATTAATGCATCATGTTAATCATCCCTTTATTTATTATCCAATCAGAAACGGTGTGTCAAACATATTTTGATTGTTTCCTACCAGTTCAATCATCCCCAATAAGGGTCATATCTTTCAAAAAGCTTTCAAACAAGGATGGGTTGTGTTATTTCACAATGTTTGAAATGTATGTTACTAGTTATAGGGATACTTTGACATGGAATGCGAGTCCATATACCCTGCTATGAACCCTTATACATGTAACGAAGATGACATCGATCAGGCTGAAAAAGTGTTGGTATATACACTTGTATGCAACCGCAAATATATAACAACCTCTTTGAAAATGATAAAAAAAAAAAAGTGGCGTTCACGTGAAGAATGGCGATATTTCTCTTCAGAATGTTGTTTAGAGTCTCAATGTTTAATACATTACACCCTCTCTTGAAAGAAATAAACAAAATTCTAAAGATGCACATCTCCACTCTTCACATTAATCCATGAATGGCACCTGATCCCACCTCTGGTATATCCAGTGTTCTATGCTTGTCAAATTCTTTTTTTTTTGTATTGCTTATAGGAGTTATGAGATTGATCACTGTTCGTTATCTCCTCCTTTTCACATAGCGCTTTACTAGAATAAGAATGTTTCACAAAAACAGTTCCGAATAAATTTTGCTGTTACTTGGTACCAAGTCCTGTACAATTAGTTCATAGTATTGACTGCTGTAACATCTAATTTTTGTTTTCTTTTATCTCCCGAAGTTGTCAACCTTATGATTCCACCTCGGCCATTCAAGGGTTGATGTGAAGAGTCGGGATATGCTTCATCAATCACTGTCTTACTCCGACATTTCGAGAGACATCCACCACAAGAAAGATTGATACTACGCAGATACCATAAATACCACACACCTGGTTCACACTGCGATTCAAACATACATAAAGGTAATTGGAGAAAACTATGACATCTATTGAGGACCCTAAACAATATTGTCTTTTTTCATTGTTCTGTACGTCAACAGAAGCTGACGAAAAGGTTTTCCAAAAATTAGCTTTTGCAACCAAGAACCTCGCGGAGTCATTGACTGTGTGTTCTGTAATGTGTTCTAGGAGTAGAAAAGGCTGCAGTTGTTTCGGGTTCCGACTGGGAGGAGAATTTTCGACTCCATGAAATGTGTAATACAGAACAGTCGTTAGTATATGCAGAGGGAGAGAGGAATTACTGTCTCGACGGTATGTTTATGTATTTATACAATACCACACAAGGGGTATTCTCCAAACAACAGAGATGAAAACTGACGTTATTTTTAAATGAAAGGAGTATTTCATTATGTATAACATGACATGATTAGGCAGCAGGCAGATTATATATAAGCATTCTCCTTAAAGATACAAGGTACATGCAATGTCAACATAATGATACACGTGAGAAAAATAATTCATTCCAATTTTTTACTCAATCATCCTCAATATGGGCCAACCATTTTTCAATACTGTAAATAGACAAAGGTCACAATAAGCTTAAATTACTTATATTAACCGTATTGTATCCAGTTCCTTTCATTTCATGACGTCACATTATTTCTGAAAACGTTACACTGTCAATCAAGGTCACGTTCTCGAATATCAAAGAATAAAGCGAATTTAAAGACTTATTCAGAGTAAAATGGCAACACACATTACAGACCCAGAAGCGTACTACTACACCAAATGAACCGTTCCGTTCCCGACGAGAATCATTCCGTTGCAATATCAATTCATTCCATTCAAACTGTTCAGCGTTCCGTTTCCAGGCCAAATCATTCCGTTTCCAGACCAAATCTTTCCATCGTCCTTTAAAACCATTCATTCCCGACAGCCGTTCATTCAGAATTATCAAGTCATTGTAGATCAACATGGTGCTCGGTCATTTCAGAATTATCTAGTCATTGTAGATCAACATGGTGCTCCGTCATTTCAGAATTATCTAGTCATTGTAGATCAACATGGTGCTCCGTCATTTCAGAATTATCTAGTCATTGTAGATCAACATGGTGCTCCGTCATTTCAGAATTATCTAGCCATTGTAGATCAACATGGCGCTCGGTCATTTCAAAATTATCAAGTCATTGTAGATCAACATGGCACTCCGTCAGGGTCGAAGAAGACAGCATGAATGTGTTGGTGAAAAGAACTAAAATATTATTTTATTCCGAACGCAGAGAGGTTTCGAAAGTAACAAAATAGCAAACTGTATACTTTGTAAGTGTAAATTGTGTTTACGTATAACTTAAAAAATCCCATCTATGTCCACGGTCCGTGTTTCTCCAACTCACTGTTCTGTATTGCTTTGAAGGAGTTATGAAATTAATTACTCTTTCCTATTTTCATGCAATATTGGCGAAATTGTTGGAAAATGAAAATCACAGTAAAAATTGCCATTAAAAAACCCATATTTTTATAGGTCACCGATCTTCGTATTGCCAGTTTTCAACTAATAAAGTTTCATACATATTTGTTAAGGAGTCCACATAAAATCCCCTCTGTTTTCTTATTGCTTAAAATATTTTGCATGACTTACGCACGACTAAAGTTGATGATCTAACATATCGTGTTTTCCATAGATTGCACATTTAATAATGGCAATGACGCATCAGATGCATGCTGTAGAATTTTTATCTCTGTGCCCATAGTGTCGTTCGTGAAACCTTTTATGTTTTCAGAAGACTCTTAGTGTCCTTATTTTACAACAAAAAGAAAAAGTATATTCAAATATATCTAACAGAAGCATTTGTGCCAATAAATCTACTTTTAACGTATGCCTTTTGATATTGACTTATAAGTTTATCAACGACTCGCTGCAACCATTTTGCAAAGATAAACCCGGGTAATATTACGATTGCAGTTAATCAAGCAAATAGGTCTATAATTGCGTAGGTAAGTTTTTTCAACTTTTTTGTGGATCAATGATATTATTGATTATATCTGTGTAAAAGATTGTTTTTATTCAAGATTATTCGATTTTATATCAAATAGTCAACTATTAATGTTTTGATTTCCTTGTTCATTAAGCATGTGTCAAAGATCCAACCATTATTGTCTATTCGAAAGACTGAATTTACCTATATTAATCTGTTCCATTTCAAAAACTGAGGAAACAGTCATGTTTATATCTTAAACAAAAGTTTCAATCTATATAGACAAAACTTTTTAAAAGTCTAACAATAAAAGAATACCCTTTAAATTATTCGATTCAAAATATTCAAATATATCTAACAGAAGCATTTGTGCCAATAAATCTACTTTTAACGTATGCCTTTTGATCTTGACTTATGAGTTTATCAACGACTCGCTGCAACCATTTTGCAAAGATAAACCCGGGTAATATTACGATTGCAGTTAGTCAAGCAAATAGGTCTATAATTGCGTAGGTAAGTTTTTTCCAACGTTTTTGTGGATCAATGATATTATTGATTATATCTGTGTAAAAGATTGTTTTTATTCAAGATTATTCGATTTTATATCAAATAGTCAACTATTAATTTAGTACAGGTTTCCACCCGGGCTGTCACCCTGGGCGCCCTTAACAATTATACTACAATGATATTACCTTACGACTACGTTATGGTACGACTATGCTACGGCACGAGTTAATTAACAACAAACAGTCCCCGGATGTCGCTCTCTTTTTCAAAATCCGCCGAACAAGAAGGACGTTTTCCCCCAACCCACCCACCCATTATATTATTAGGGCATAATTCTATTATCTGCTTTGCTGCTTTCTTTTTTTTTTCCATTGCAGAATACCAAGCGATATGTGCCCATCCTAGCCGAGAAGAATGGAACGCGTACTGAATGTCATAGCTACCTGTCAGTGCCTCAAACGGATTCTTGCCAAAGCCAATTTTGTAGGGGATATACAGTATTAATTTTGTTTGCTTCTATGGGATAAATTAATATCACAGCTACCCCCAAAACAAAGTATAATTCATTGTCGCAATTACGGGTTGGGGGGCTGGACTGGGGGATACCGTAGTGTAGGCTGGGATCAAGTGGCCCCATAACCTAGTGGTCTCCCCACCCTGCATACAAAGCAGGGGGCGTGCTCAAAGTAACAATGTGTAGTTGTGCAAATAGAGTAACAATAGTGGGTCATGGCCTGTCAGGACTGGTCCCACCTCCACCTCGTTCAAGTGGGGGGAGGCCAGAGTCTGGTAAATGTAAAACCAGATGGCGCTGGAGACAGGGAGAAGGGCGGTCCCACCTACACTGGTCCAGAACGCGGTAATCGTTCGGATCAGGCATTTTTGCTTACACTCGGCCTCCTTTGTGTCCATACTGTCTTGGTACAATTGTATGTATCCCCCACAAAAATTGCGGCCTTTTCATCCACTTACAAACCTTGTTCCATTCCGTATGTTGTATCGTGTAAATTGTGCTGTTGTACCTTTTGAAGCATCAATAAAGTCATGTTCATATTCACGGGTGTTATCATTTCAAGGCAATGCTGATGCATTAAACAGGCTGGGATCCGACTGGTCCATCGGACAACATTTGGTTCAAATATCGAGCAAGCGGGCATGTGTTGCGGAATGTCTAGCTCACTGGATCTAATAATTAATTATTTAAAAGTTTGTTTAAGCGAATTGTAATAATGATCTTTGATTTCATTTCAAAATGTTTTGTAAAATTCAGCAGATTATCCATCTGAGCCAAGGAGACTCAAGTTATTTCTCATCTGTGTTATAACTTGTTCACATTCAGTAAACGTTGATAATTCATCACAGAGTTGTCTTTCTTACCATGATAGCTCTGTACATTTCATATTATTTAAGTACGCATGGGTAATATTTTCATTATCAATATTATTACTTGCATATGGCGGTTCACACAATCCAAACAATATTTATTCATTTTATCGCCGGTTTTATCAACTTGTTCTTATTTCTCTTTGGAGCATAACCAAGCGACAGCAGGAACAATAAGTTACCTATAAGTTTGGCTTCCAACGCTGAGTCGGCTGATCTAATTTTTTCTGCGATGTCTCCCGATTGTAGGGATTTAGATCATTGGAGCGAATGTTCATCAGATTAAACCTCCTCTCCAAAATCAGTTAAAGAACATGGGAAGAAGTTTGACAGGACATTGTCTTCACCATGGTATATGATGATGGGGGAATTATATTGTTTATGGTATTTAGGCGATCCTCATACCCCGGCTTGTTTTCAGCTTGCACTTAGATCATTCTATGCACTCATAAAATGTTGGTTACTCTAGAGAATTCGACATGGCTTTGTGGTGTAGCCTTGTGTTGTCTCTCAAGATACGCTGGTGACCCAAACAGTAGCTTTTCCGAGAAAGGAATTAATTTTCGGGTTGCGGTTCTATGAAAGTCGATCATAACGAACTGCAATCAATCAAGATTTGTTTACTACTCTGTTTCCATTCATGGTTGACGTCATCTTACGTGCGTGAGTTACGGATCCTCTCAAATTCAACCTTGCTCTGACACCTAACTTTCTAAGCATATTTTCAAAACATTTTCAATTTCACTGTTTCCGACTGAAAGGGGGAGGGTCACGCAAGAAACAGCTATTTATAGAAGTTCATTTCCTTTGGAAGCGGTCTAAGGAGAATAGGTTTCTAACAAGACAGGTATATAGTTTTGCCGAGCGTACAAACATGAAGGGAGGACAATATTAGTAGTAAATATTTTAATTGATACCTCTTCGAAGTTGATGGAGATACATGACCTTTCCTGCGTGGAATATGATGATAGCAAATTATTATACAATCTGCATATTATGTACATATATGTGAACATGGGTATAAAAACTTTCTTTATTATGGAAATTCCAGTGACTGACTACCTAAGCATTTTGAAAAGCTAAACTTCTCAAACTACTAAAATACCCAATGTAATGCATGTCTACATGAATGCATGGTGTTGCTGGAGTAAAAATACTCATTTTAATAGTGATTGCAAACAAATTACTCCATGGGTGTTTAATGGCTCCAAATTCAACGTTAAAAAAAAACTAGAAATATATCCACGGGGCATGAATGTTCCGCCCAATGTGCCACTTATGATACAATATAAAAAACAGAAATGTATTAGTACCTTTTATGACCCCATATTCTGCCCTTTTCATAATGAAAAATAGGTTCATTTTTTTCATTTGCGTAAAAAAGAAATAAAATCTGAACCTCTACCCCTCTCTTTTTTAAAGAAAATCATGACTGGATGACCATAGGCGATTGAGGGAAAACAGGAAAGACCACCTTCATGTCACAAGCTTTCTAGGTTTTCAATGCAGAGAGAAAGTAGCAGCACATATTGTTCATTCACCATAGCAATGGATTAGAAGAGAAATACGAGGGTCATCCAAAAATACGTAGACTTTGCTATATTTATTCTAAACGTCACATTACATCCAAATTTGGTGGACATACTCAGACAGTAAATGGTTTCAATCATTCTGAATAAAATTAAGATATGTTACGATATACATGTATCAGAAAATATTTCAAAAATTAAAACCGAAAAATGGTATGGTCAAATTTTGGTAGTTACAAAAATACATCAGATAGTGTTAATTGTCAAATCTATCAAAAATGGTACCAATCAGAATATAATTTATAGGTTTTAGTAGAGAATTATTGTATCATTTTATAAACAAAGTTTTCACGTAAAATACCGAGGTATGTAATGGAAATCGAGTACAGAAGACGCGCAGTTCTCTTTCGTGAAGACAAAAAATATGACGTCGCGAGAAATCACGGAGCAATAAATGGCCATAAAATTTGATTTCGCAGTCTGGAAAAATCTAATACAAACTGTTGGAATGCTGGAAGAAGGGGCTATTATGTCAAAGGTGGGTCCTGCTGAAGTGTATAAATGGCATATACGATTTCTGTTTGTGGACGAGACTCTATTTTCGATGACGATCGTCTTGGTAGGAAACGAATCATTTGTGAAGAACTTGTAAAAAGAATAAGCAACGAGATGGAAAGTGATGCCCCGTGGCAAAAGAGCATACTGTTTTTAGAATTATGTATATGATCAAATAGCATGAAACATCCCTGGTCGATTAAATAAATGATTTCAAGTAGTGTATTGATTTTTATTCTTTAAAAATGTATATACGGGAGAGACATTGTACAAGTATATCTGAATGCCTTTCGTGCATTGCATTCTCAATAGGAAATTCACTTTGTTGTGTTATTAACAGGGTTAGAACCTTCAGTGAATTTAGTCTGGTGTGGTGCTACCTTTTATGCTGGTAAATCTGAGCTGTCTTCAAGCTATATCACAAATGTATACGCTATAAAAAAAACTTTGCAATACTTCATGTTTAAGAATTCTCTTCTCCACTGTTATTTACTCTGAACGCTTCAATACCAGGCAGATCTTCATTTACATAAATGGATAGGAGAAACACTAAATGTCCCGAAAATATTCAGAATCTGCATTAATTGCTCTGTAAATGAACCAGCCATCGAATACAGACAAGTGAGACTACAGGGAATGTCGAGGTAAAAAGAAGTAATGCCATATTTGAATAGCTACCACTAATATGTATCGGTGTAAGCCTTTTTATAAAGAACATTGTCAATAGTTGCTTTGAAAGTTAGCTAAACACCACTAAAAAACAAGTGAGTTCAAGGTCATAGGAAATGTCAAGGTGAAATGATGCATTTGAATAGATGTCATTAATATGCAGCAGCATGTAAGGTTTGAAAAAAAACTTTCTTGAACAGTTTCTTTGAAACTGAGTTAAACACGAAGTGTGATAGACGAACAGAAAGATGAGAGGTCGGAAGATGGAGTTGACAAACACTGACTTTCTTAAACTATCATATCTGGCCTTAATTTGCGTGTGCCGTTCTGCTAATGTTCCATAGAAAATGGATGTCGAACTTTTTGCCTCTTCTTGTGCCTAAACATGGACACAAATGTCTACTTGAAAAAATGCTTAAAAACCTATTTTATCCAAGGATGAGCTGAAGAGGAAACATCGAGTCGGTGAATTCACAGCAAGTATGGATGAAACTATCACGACGGGTGTGTCCGATCGACAGGATATGCTTACTCGTCCCAGGCACCTGATCCCACCTCTGCTATGTTCAGGAGTCCGTGTTTACCCAACTTTTTATTTTGTATTCCTTTTGGGAGTTATGAGATTGATCACTGAAGAAAGGTCAGATTAAGTCTGACAACTTCACAATAATCTTCCAGTATCCAAAACTCCGTATCCAGATATTTTTGGCATACATTATTGGAATACATTATTCACGTCTGGCGCATCCACGTACACGTAAACAAGCTAATTAGCGGTCATGTGACTGGGGTCGTGGGCGATATGGAGGTTTGCTGGCGATCTTTGTACAGGAATAATGAGTAGCCGGGAATCGATTATAAAATTTAATAATTACATGTAGTTATTCTGCACATCTTCGTTTCTGTACAAAACACAGAAGTCCAAATTTTGTGTGTTGCTTTTATCTTTTCAGAATTACCTTTCACTTATTTCTGACAATACAACGAAACAGGTTAAGTTTAATCACTACATTTATTTCATTAACACCACTTCTGACTTGTTTTCACATCAGTAACTACATTCAACTGAAACAAGTATTTTAATTGATATTTCCAATTGTGAACAATATTTCATCAATAGATTGTGATTGATCGTCAATATAACAGTTTTCCTTTAAATATATTTTTTTCTAAACTTATCATACCAGTTAAATTATACTTCGATGTATCCAATAAAATGACACCAATCAAACAGTTTCAATTGAAACATAAATTTTAATTGGAATTTCCACCTCCGGATATTTTCATTACATAAATGATATTTAGTCCCCTCCCTAAATAAGTTTTCCCTTTAATATTTTAAAGTCTTTAACTGGTTCGAGTCATCAATGACACGACCACTAAGCCCCCGTGACTGGTTCGAGTCTTCATGATATAACCACTAGATCCCTGTGACTGGTTCGAGTTTTGAATGATATAACCACTAAATCCATGTGACTGGTTCGAAACTTCATTGCTATAACTAAATGTACTAAGCCCAGGTGAATGGTTCGAGTCTCCAGGGAGGAAAAGGAAAAACAGCGACAATTGTAACATTTTCTCTAAAATTATTTTTTCATATCCTCAATATGAAAATGTCTTGCATGGTTTCCGAAAAAGGATTAGATCTTATGTAGTAAAATTACCATACTTTGTATGCCAAACTGGGTAGCTGAGTGGTTAGATATGTAAGAGCCCCGGTGTTGTAACATATATTTCCCCCCGCAGACTCCCCCCCCCCAGAAAAACGGGCCCGGGATAGGTTTCCTCAGTATATATTTCTCCCTATGTACAAAGTCATTATAGAGTTTCCTCTCGGGCGGAAAAACCGCCCTGGTATAGAAATCCTCCTCCTATTTCCGGATTTCATTTGTTATAATTTAATGAAATAGATATGTTCTCAATGATATTGTGATATTCATAAACAATATACTTCCCAAAAGACTTTAACGATGTTGACCAATGTTGATATTGACTATCATTAGGATCTTTCGTAAAAAGTTGACTAAAAGATATACAACTAAAATATCTGAAAAGTAAATTACATTGACTGTACAAATAAAAGTAATCTATTTTTCTCATTTATCTCAATTCAAAATTTTGAATTTAAAAAGCATTAACTTCTTTCCAACTTCACTATTTCAAATGTTAGATACTATGAAATAACGATAAAGACTTGAGATGTCTGAATGAATTTTGATATTCCATTATACGATTTGAATAATTTCGTTTAAAAAAAAACACCATGAGATTATGATTGTTCACGATACACAAGACAAAAAAAGATTATAAGACTCTCTTATGAGTAGCCATGAAATATAAAGTGATTTCACCCGAGGGTTGCAAAAAAGCTGTGAAATCCGAGGCTTTGCCGAGGGTTTTACCGCTTGTTTGCAACCCCGAGGGTAGAATCACCTTAATATTATTATTATAATATAATATTGTTAATGACAACTCATAAGAGAGTATTTTTCTCTTATATTTCTAGAGTTTTCCATTTTCCTTGTGCCTAGCGACGCCATTTTGAGAATTTTCCAATTAATTAATTATTCGCTGTACATTAAAAATAACACTAGAATCGAATTCTACGACCTTCATTTTGGCAACTAGGTTGTCGACAAAAAATCGGCCGACGAGTTTATAAGTGAATTGTATTAGAGTTATTCCTCTTTGAATAAATCAATAATCAGGATGATGCGTGACGTAACTCGACAGTCCATCAGTGCGAAACATTTTGATAGACCTAATCAGAATATGAACCCACAACTGCACGTATTTTTCTTAGAGGATCATTGCTATTGATATTAATTGAGCAGAGATATTCCAAATGTTTTTTGTTGGTGAATATGGGCATGGATAGACTTTCGTGTTCCGCGCGTAAACGTGCAAGGACTCGAGTCTGATGGATATTGAAGGCATTTATTTCACCTGAGACACAAACAGTAGACGTTGACAGAGTGAATGTGGAGGTAGGCCTAGAACTAATAGACCCTGTGGGCTGGGTTTTTGTGAACTGGCATAATGCACCGGATGACATAGGTGTATGAGGAATTTGTGATTGTTGTTGAATGTGCAGTAATTGTTCAAGGAATGTGCACTTTTGTGTTCGGTCTCATACACCTGGAGATTATCAGGGACATTATAATATGTCAATTTTTTGTACAAGAGCTTTGCAGACGCTAGTGTTCGTCAATCGAGGCGAGGTAAATTGCAAGTTAGTTGTGTATTGATTATGACGTCACGGGATATGTAAGATAAACGTCACGTGATATGAAAGATAGAAATATCTTACATACCTTTCTTTTATAGAATATCTGTATCTTACATACGTAGATAGGAGAGAAAATAAGAATCCCTGGATCTAGGTAAGCAAGATACTTCTAGTAATAGAACTGGAAACGTATACATAGCTTAAATGTAAGAAGGGGAAAGGGTTACTGTCATTTCGTGGGAAATTTTATACTGGGATGGTTTTTCCTAGGGGGATTGGGCCTGGGTGAATTCTTCCTATGGGAAAACTCTATGCTACAACACCGAGATGAATACCGGGTAGTTCCACAAATGTGTCGATACTTCTTTGTTACATTTGTAGAACTTGGTACAACGCATAAAAGTGAACTTTACATTTTTACTTGCAACTACCAGGTACTATGAAAATACGCTACCTCTGAAATAAAGATATTGATATACCAAAATATTTTTTTTTGTAGAGACGAGACAGGATCTTAATGACTTTGTGCCGTCCATTATCTTCTTTTCCATTTAAATATACATGTATTGTGCAATATTTGTATTGAATTTCCCTTTGAAATATGTCAGTGGTATGCAAGGTGAAGATAACGAACAGTGATCAATCTCATAACTCCTACAAGCGTTCTTTGTGAAGTCTTGCGAATTATCTCTCCCAAGTGGAAATCTTTTGTATCAGGAGTTATCTCCCTTATTTGCTCGTGCAAGTCTTGCAGTTTGACATTACTATTCCACATGTAAAGATTCTTTCATACAAGTTTTGCATCAACTAATGGAATAGTACACTTTATTTGCCACACTCACTCGCTCACTTGAGTCATTCATACTCTATTCCATTATTCAGCTCATGCATAATCAATGTGGAACAATTCAGTATGTTGTGACTTTTTGTGAGGTTTAGCTAGCTGTTTAGACAGCATACAGATGTGAAATGTTGTGAAAAAGTACTTGATGAAAAACGTCACCTATGTATTTAAATATTTCATAGTCAATTGAAGCTTTATTCTACTATTCAAGAGATATTTCACAAATAAATGAATCAAGGTAAAAACAATCTCGATCATTCCATTTGCCATTTCTAAACAGTTCAATACAGTCTTTTTCCTCTGCTTTCTTTGGTAAACCTAAACTCGGTTCACCCTTATTCCAGGCGGTGAAGGTTATGGGTACATTGGAGTAGCTCCATCGATATTGACCTTCAATATCGACATCACTTCCTCCCGTCCAAGCTGTACAGTCGGCAAATGGGCTCCTTGGACAAGTGTCTGAAATAGATATAAATGATAGTGACCTGCGATTGGTAATATGATTGAGTGTATTAGAAGTTATGTTTATGTGGTAATAAATTAAACAGTTTTCTAAAGAATAAAAATTCGACGTTCCAAATAAAATTAATTAACTTATTAACAGAGTACGAACAGGGTAAAGAAAACAAACAGTGGTCGTTCTAATATCTCAGACATACAAAGAACACAACACCAAGAAAGAGCAAACAAATATCATTGATTCATTTATCAAGATGAGGTGCCTATGAGAAGTGAGTCTTGATCAAACGGAGTAATTTATCGTAAAAAACCCCAGGTCAAGTATGGATATAGCAGCCTTACAATTCGACCTAATGATATCTTACATTGGGAAATGATATAATTAAAATGGATATAGACTATGCAAGATACAGTCTTTAGATACAACGAGGTACGGTCTTTAAACCAGATCGTTCAAAGCTGATTTGTCATTAGCCTGTTTCTGTCTCAAACTTTATCATACACATAACAAAAAATATGAGAAGTTGACGATGGAGAATCTCACATCATCAACCAAATATGAAACAGATTGAGAAGATTTCATTCTGTATTTTATTTCGATATATCAAATTGACACATGAACTTGTTGGAATAAAAATGGTATGAAATGATAGGCAAACACAATAAACAGTGATCGATTTCATATCATCTATAAGGAATCTTTATCGTGCCAAACACGGGGCCTCAGTTTTTGAGATCTTATCCGAAGGACCGCCCCAATTATTTGCCTCTTACGACAAGCAAGGGGTATCGTGAAAATATACATTCTACGAAATAAATCAATATTTATCATGTTTACTCATTGTGTATTCTGGGGTGGGGGTGGGGTGGGGGGTGGGGGTGGTAATGAAAGGCGAAGATAACAAACTGTGATAAAACTCCTAAAAGCAATACAAAATAGAGTTTGTCAAACACGGACTCTTGAATACAATAGAGGTGGAGTCAGGTGCCTAAGAGGAATAAGCATCCCCATCGACCTGCATAACCATCTTGAACCTTATAAATTTATCAGGTAAAAGGAGTAATCCGCAGTCAAAACCAGTGTGCCCAGAACTGGCCTAACAATCGATATGAAACACGTCAGGGAGCATTTAACCAAGCAGTAAGTTGTCTTGGCAAATCAGATCATTATTATGACCATATAATTCGCAAAATGTATTTTTGTATTCAATCAGCTGAGAGATGTAAACACCATCTACAGGTGATAATGGCATATTGCTACATAAATATCGGGAATTAAAGGCGGTCTCTTTTATTTCCTGTCCACTGGGATATATCGAATTGACGTATGTATCAAATGATTAAACAGATAGCTCTTACAAGTTTATTGTTATTTCGGATTTCAAAAATTTCGGTTGAGCATCATTGAAGAGACATTATTTGTCGAAATGCGCATACGGTGCATCCAAATTGGTACCATATACGTTTTACATTAAACGTTGGCGATATATCTAAATATCGAATTGATGTCCACAAGATATTTTACTCATGCAGACGCTTTTGAATAAACTTTTATTCTAAATAATAGAAAAACAGGTCAGCTGACCAAGGAGAAAAATCCGTGCCATGGAAATTCCGACACACTGTTGGAAAGCATGATCATAAAAGACTACAAAGATTTTGACACTATTAAACACCAGCTTGATTTTTATTTCAATGTCAGAGTAATTTTGCGAGGAATCAGAGTGTTGTTAAAGTAATTCCACCCTCCTGTGATGTCATCAGATTTTGCAATGTCAGTGATGCAAGGTGAAGATAACGAACAGTGATCAATCTCATAACTCCTATAAGCAATGCAAAATAGATAGTTGGGCAAACACGGACCCCTGGACACACCAGAGGTGGGATCAGGTGCCTAGGAGGAGTAAGCATCCCCTGTCGACCGGTCACACCCGCCGTGAGCCCTATATCCTGATCAGGTAAACGGAGTTATCCGCAGTTAAAATCATTGTGCCAATAACGGCTTAACAATCGGTATGAAACACGTCAGACAGCATTTGACTCAATGCGAGGTTGTACTGACGAAGTAGATCGTTATAACGACTATAGAATTTGCGAAATGCTGACTTCAATTAATGATTTATTTATATTTATGTATGATAGGAACATTAATTTTGTTTGAGTCTTTTCCTATAGTTATTGTAAAAATCTTGTTAGAAATAAACTATTTCAAAAGTCTAAGTTATAGATGAATAATCAATGATACGTTTCAAAATATTGAATCCAAGGACAGTAACTCTGTTTCTTTTGATTTCTTCATCAAGTGTATTATGTGATAAATTTCCTTTATTTTTTAAAGACATTTTGTATATTTTTGTGAAGATCCAGTTTCCTGAAATTGTTATGAATGATACTTTCTCGTCATAACCAGTTTGTATGGAATCTTAATAACGCTGTTTAAGAAAAATTGCAATTTTCTGACGGTGATATATGATTCTGTTTATGTACGTCTCACATCTTAAAAAGTGTGATGACCTATGTATTTTATTGAATAATTTGTTGGTTTTAACTCTAAGGAATGGAAATAAATACACTTTTTAAACTTGTATCAGCTAACACTGCGAGTATGGAGTTACCTTAACAAAGTAATTTGTCGGGATGGCTGGTCACTATATAAGAATGTTTCCGTTTTTTCCGTTTGTGTTGAAGAAGCAACTGTCTATGATGTCAAAAGTCTAGTCTTTAACTTCTCACGAAGAATGGTCGTGTATAGTGTAAAGTGATACGTTTGGATATGGCTGATTTGAGAAATGTTTTACGATTTCAAATATACTAAAAGTTCTTTAGAATGTTTTAGATTCAATCGATGTGCGTGAGCGGATCAAAGAATCTAATTTTAATTAGATTGGATTAGAATCCATATTTCATTTACACCACTGCAAGCAAATGCTGTGGTACAGTGGTTGAAACAAGAATAAGAGCATATAGGTGGTAAAGTATAAGGCGACCTACATGTAGAGAATGCAAAGTTTGTAATTAGCAAGTTTAGATGCAGAAGTATAAGTATATCTGTAGGGAATACTGGGTGTAGACTTGAACTTCAAGTATGTTGGCATACAGGCCTGAACTTTTTGGCAGCATCATTATAAAAACGTGGTCGACAGGGGATGGTTACTCCTCCTAGGTACCTGATCCCACCTCTGGTGTCACTGTGTCCAGGGGTACGTGTTTTCTCAACTCTTAATTTTGTATTCCTTATAGGATTTATGAGATTGATTATTCTTCGTTATCTTCCACTTTCAATCTAAGTATAGAGCTGCGGACCACTGTATGGAATTTTCTGTAAAAGTGCACTGTAGAAGTCTATCTTATAAGAGTACGAAAATAGGTCAAGTAATAAAAAAATCCAATTCGTCTCCATTACAAATGACTGTTGAAAGATATATTTACTAAAGTAAATGTATAAATGTTATACGGATCTGCAAGTGAAATGATACGCATGCGCAACAAAGTAGTGTTAGCGTGATGCGATAACAATTTCATGTATTTAATTATTCATCTGAATACTCATAATTTACTTAGTTTGTGTATCAATCGACTCCAAGTCATGAAACTGTATGAAAAACTTATTGAATACATTCACGTATGTAGTGATGGGTATTTTAGACCATGAGTTAGTAAAAGTAATGGGGGACCCCCTAGGGAGTTTTGCAAACAAGTATATTTTGAAAGTACATAGTCCCTAGATTATAAATCAGGTTGTTTGACATTTCTACGTGGGGGCGTTTACGAGTTTTGGGGCAAAAACATGAAATTTGAAAAAAATTATAGCCGAAAACTGGAAAAACTCTTCAGATCCCATATAGATGTCATTGACATTTGCAAACAAGTATTTTGTGAATGAATGTAACCCTTTGTTTATATATAAAGTTGTTTGACACAAATATGTGAGGGCAATTACGAGTTTTGGGGGCTAAAACATGATTTTTTTTTCCTTTAAAAATTGACGAAAAATAGATCCTATATAAATGACATGCACATTTGAAAACAATTATTTTCTGAAATTCTGTAACCCTTTAACTATAAATCAGACTGTTAACATTGAGACCTCTTCGATTTTGGGGGCAAAAACCAAAAATTTGTAAAAAACAATTGCCGAAAACCGGAAAAAAAACTCTTCAGATCCGATATATATGTCATTGACATTTACAAACAAGTATTATATGAACTTATGTAACCCTTTGATTGACAAGATGTTTGACATAAATAATTGGGGACGTTTATGACTTCTGGGGCTAAAGCATGATTTTTTTCTTTAAAAATCTCCGAAAAATGGAAAAGTTCTTCAGATCATATATAGATAATATAGACATTTGAAAACAATTATTTTTTGAAAGTATGTAAACCTTTAATTGTGAATAAGATTGTTTGACATTAATGCAAGGGGACCTTTTCAAGTTTTGGGGCAAACTCATGAAATTTGTAATTAAAGCATTGTTTAGAATTGGAAAAACTTCGAGAATCTTACAAATACAATATGGACACTTGCAAAAATGTATTTTGCATTAAAGAACTTAATCCCTTGTTTATATATCAAGTTGTTTGACATTAAGGCGAGGTATATGGATTACTGAGTTATTTGTAAGAGATATTCTTGCATGCAATATTAATCCAGAATTTGTAATCGCATTGCAAATAGTAGTTTCAAACTCTTGAGTCTGTGAGTAACTTCTACAACCAGCCGCGAGAAACCTAAGTCGTTAAAACAGGTAGTGAAAGTTCCATCGCCAAACGCTCGGCATCAGATGTGAATGTCACGAGTCCTCGGAGATGACCTTAAAAACGGATGTCCCGTGTCGCAGTAGGTGTGGCACGCTAAAGAACCCTCACTGGTCAATGGCCGTAAGCGCAGAGTAAAGGCCTAAATTTGAAGCCCTTCATCGGTCCTGATGACGTCTCCATATGAGTGAAAAACTCTCGAGAGGGACGTGAAGCAAGATACAATCAATCAATCTACAGTGACATAACATGTTTGATAGTGTAATTAACTTAGTAGTTCTCGTCAGATGGTGCATAGTCATTTTAAACAACTTAGGTAATATCCATTTGCCATCCATAGCTGATACACATATGTCCTCAGAGTACGATTTGGGACACCTTTTTGCCATTGAAAATAAGATGGGTTGTCTGATACGACTTGAGAGAGACATGCAATGAGATATTATATACACATGTACATGTATTCAGAGATGATGGAGAGGTGGCCTTGGTAAGTTATTGCATAACAATTTTGTGGCAGTCAGAAATCTGCCTTTTGATTATCATAGCAGATTCTTTGACTTGAAAGAGCTAACTCAAATCCAGTAGCAACACATGCAGATTATATAGTTGGCCTTTGGAGTTTTCCGAAATTCAATTTTGCTACCAAATTTTCTTTGTGTTTTTGATTTAGGTTTCAAGTTTTGTAATCACGGTTATATGAATCGGGATAAATGACAAGTATCTCTCTCTGAGCATTGGCATACTCTCAACCACATAATTCTACACGATATTTATCTCCATATATTCGGATAAAGTCAAATGCCTTTCCATGATGCTCAAGAATTATATCAATTTTAGGTTCTGACTGGTTTAGATCATCGGACGTATTGTACATTTTTCTACAGGTTGGATAAAACATCCCCTCTTTAGCAACCAAATCAATATACTGAACTTTACTTATAAAAAAAACCCATTGTCCCGTCAGAATCCAGGTTAGAATAGGTCCTCAGTACCCCTTTGCTTATCGTAATAGGCGACCAAATGGGGCAGTCCTTTGGATGAGAACGCAAAACCCGAGGTCTCGTTTCACAGCAGATGTGGTATGATAAAGATCCCTCCCTGCTCAATGGCCGTAAGTGCCGAGCATTGGCCTAAATTTTGCAGCCCTTCATCGGCAGTCGTGATGCTTCCATATGAGTGGAAATTCTCGAGCGGTCCGTTAAACAATATACAATCAACCAACTAATTTATTGTGTCACTTTTATTCTATGCAGAGTTTTTTAAATGGCTTCTATTGCTTTTGTCACACTCTTTACCATTTTGTGTTTTTTCCTTGTACTTGAGTTCCTTTGTTACAGAACAGCCATTTAGGGGTGGGGAAAAGTGTCGATAGTTAACACAGGTTGACTGAATGTCTCTTAGTCTTACAGTTCACTTGACTCGGCGCAACTTTGTCAATGCTCAGGTTTTACTTCTAGTAACAAATATTTGTAAATTATTATAACACCAGCGATAGAAACCATGCAAGGCACCATTTAAAGCTAGTAAACACTCTATTCCTTTATTATTCTTGGGACTTTGTCTTATGTGACATCTTTATAAGTAAGTTGAAAATTGAAAAGGTGTTCAATATTACGTATGACAATATATTTATCTATTTTACAATTGCAGATTAATATAATTCATTAATCTAAATTATTCATAAATTAGTTTATTGTTTGTAATATGTCATATTCTCAATAGTCGAGCCATTATTTATCAGGGTTTCCCCCATTTTTGCATTGTATACGCAAAAGTAATCCATGTGCTTTTTTATTGATTATATACATTTACGGGCTTCCATACATGAGATATATCGTGTGAAACTTGGAAATGTGGACAACGATTTTTATGTTGAAAGTTATATTTACTAACTCAAGATTGCATATATACCATATAAAGATAGGGTCTATGGATTATAGTATTTAGGAATGAACCGTTTTTCATACTGTTTATTTAGTATTGAATTTATATGTTAATAGGTATATGTTATTTTGGGGATGTAGTATACACTGTATAATTTCGTAAGACATGAATTTTGTAGACATTTAAAAATATGTACCACTTTCCATAATACACTGTTTTCTATTTTTATACGTATTTCTCACAAATGTCCTCTATGGGAAGTCCCTATCCCGTTGTTTGTGTTTACAATGTGTCGTCTTTATTTCGGTATGGAACACCGTAGCAGTCGTGTTGAATTTGCCAAACATTTTAAAAATTCAAATAGCCATATCTTGAAAACGCCCCAACATAAATTTATCAAACAACCTTCATTTACCTTTATTTTATACACACTTTCAAAAAATCATAGTGTAGAAAAATCCCTAGAAGGGGGAGGTAATGTGTTACTGGCCCATGGTCTGGTTCCACCCAAGTATGTTGACAATTTGTTTTGCGCCTTACTGTGAGAGTTCTCAAAACCTGGGGTCCCTTGGGTGTATGTGAAGCAATATGAAAAGTAAAACGAGATTCAAGTACATATTCAACCCCGCAAGTCTAACTCGTAAATACTCTAGTCCTGCAAAGTGTATGACTAAGAGCAGTCTTTCGGGAACTTTAAGGAATTCAAACAAGATGTTAGTAGAGGTTTCGTGTCAGTTTCAACCAACTTGCACCACCTATGTTTGGGTAGATATGTTCGTATTGCTCTGTAGAGTTGTTTGCCCAACTCTCTATTTTGTATTGCTTATAGGACTATGAGATGGATGGCTTTTCGTTATCTTCGTCTTTCACTGTGCATGTAACTAGCACTGCATGATCATGGGATCAATTTAACGTCAAATCCTCACATTTTCTGTACATTAGAGTTTATTTACCACAACATCTCACTTCACCTTATTGTTTAGTGAAATTTGTTTCTTACTTTATCATGTTTCTAATCTGGTAAAGGTAATATAAAAGTACAAAGGAAATGAAAATAAGAGAAAATTCAACTTATGAATTATAGTTCACTAAAAATAGACAGAATCCGAGATATAAATTATAGTTTACTGAAAATCGAAAGAATACGAGCTATAAATTACAGTTCACTAACAATAGACATAATATGAGCAATGATTTACAGTTCTCTAAAAATAGACAACACCCGAGCTATAAATAACAGTTCTCTAAAAATAGACAACACCCGAGCTATAAATTACAGTTCTCTAAAAATAGACAACACCCGAGCTATAAATAACAGTTCACTTACTTTTGAATAGAAAAGTGGAAGCAAGCCAGTCTGACTCTTCTTGGTCCCCAATCTCCACCAGGTGTGAACATCTCTCCTCACACTCCAGCTGTAATATGTTTGTTGAATATCAGTTCTACATATAAATCAAATACGAATATAAGGTGAATCCTAGAAGTAGCATGTATCCCCTGTTGGTAGGTCACACACGCCGTGAGTCCTGTATTTTGACCAGGTAAACGATGCAATATGCTGCCAAGATTACTGTGAAAAAGAACGGTCTAAAAATATGATGAGACATATGACCCCTAGGATAAGGTAAATTCACAATAGTGGATAAAAGGTGAATATAACGAACAGTGATCAATCCCATAACTCTTATATGCAATATGAAATAGATAGTTGAGCAAACACGGACCCTGGACACACCAGAGGTAGGGTCAAGTGTCTAGGAGGAGTAAGCATTTTCTGGATCAAATTTTACATCGAAATATATAGTAGAAAGTATTTTTTGGAAACTCTTCATGGATTGCTAGGCTGATTAGTCATATTGATGGACAAGCATCCCAGGGTAATGCAGGTTCCAGTTTATTGAAATCATGACCTTGGGGGGGGGGGGGGGTAGGATGGAATCACTAGTAGGGGATTGGATCTTTACATGACAATGGAAATATGTTTTCCAATCTGGAGAACAGCAGAATCATGGTTAGTCATAACAAAATACAAGAATTCTCAGTTTCTGCAAAATCAAGTACCTTTAAAGCATTACCCGAGTGGTCAAATGGAGCCTCAGTAGGAGATAAAAAATTTAATAACAAAAGCTAGGAAAAAATCTTTATAAATATTCTCAGGGTAGCTAAACCAGGTTCAGTCATGAAAAGTGAAGATGATGAACAGTGATATCAATCATATCAATATATAAACATCTTCATTCAAAGCCCCCAGGGGGTATGTTTGCACAATACAAATTCAACAGCTGTTCAAAGTTTTAATCTAGACTTATATAACAGATTAGAAACTTCCCCAAGTTTCATTTTATCTTGCATTTCCTTGGTGTTTTTGGTAAAAATGCACACATTAATTTAAATTGCATGCATGTATACCACCTTAAAGAGATTCACACTTGATATTTGGAGAATTTAATTTCTTTAAAAGTGTATTTTTGATTTCTACATTGAACTAGACTTAAATAAACTAGAATAAAAAAAAAAACCTGGGGTAGAAATGTTTGTTACTGAGCGACAGTGTTCTGTGTTAACACAACAAAAACAGTGCAAATATTTTTTTACAGAAAATAAATACATAATCATGTTTTCTAACAATACAGATAAAAATGAATTCAAGCAATCGGAATAAAAATAATGACCTATTTGTACTTGATATGCGAAAAAAATAATCAAGGTACGCAAGAGTTTATTCTGCGTATAATCAGTTTTTAAATGCAGTCTACTGACAAAGGACTTGGTGGTGAAAGGGTTTAACAGTCTTTTTTAAACAGCATTTCACAAATTATACGGTCGTTATAATGATCTAGTTTTCCAATACAACCAATCACTGGGTCAAATGCTACCTGACTTGTTTCATACCGATTGTTAGGCCGTTCTTGGCATACTGATTTTGATGACGGATAACTCTATTTACCTGAACAAGATATAGGGATCATGTCAGGTGTGACATGTCGGCAGAGAATGTTTACTCCTCCTGACCCAACCTCTATTTTTATATCTGCTGCATCAAAATTGGTACCGTATAAGTTTTACATTATGGCCCCTGGGTCGAGGCCTCTGCTGGTGGACTGTTAGTAACCCAGACTCTCTACAGCCCAGTAGCTAAGTACTTCGTTACTAGCTTCAAAATACGGATGTATATTCAGTTGCTGTTATAAAATTTAAAATTCATTTCAAAATTAAGGTTTATCTCCCTCACGCATAGCTCTTATCCTGAGACGAATTTGACTCCACTTTTTTGGCACACTGTTTTTCCCTATCATAGCTATAAAACTTCATTGTTATTTCGGATTTCAAACATTTCGGTTGAGCATCAATGAAGAGACATTATTTGTCCAAATGCGCATCTGGTGCATCAAAATTGGTACCCTATAAGTTTTACATTTTAGGAGTTATGAGATTGATCACTGCTCGTTATCTTCATCTTTCATGCAAGGTGAAGATAACGAACAGTGACCAATCTCATAACTCCTATAAGCAATACAAAATAGATAGTTGGGCAAACACAGACCCTTGGACACACCAAAGGTGGGATCAGGTGCCTAGGAGGAGTAAGTATCCCCTGTTGACCGGTCACACCCGCCGTGAGCCCTATGTAAAGGAGTACGAAACAAGAATACATATTAGATGAAACAAAAACTGTAATATCATGCACCTTTTGACCAACCAATCCTTCGATCACAAAATTGAATGCCTGTCAAAACCTATTCAAAATTCCAATTGACATATTTTCCCCAACTGGATAGGGTTCAGTAATATATGCTTAGTATATTTGTACCAGTGGGATCAGTATTGAACCACTAAAACTTAATTGTAGCATTCTACGCAGTTGTTCTCAAAAGCCAAAGAACTAATTTTTCTGTAAGAATGAAATACATCAAGTTCAAATCTTTCAAATCATATTAATACAATATTTTTAAAATATGTTTCACTTCAAAGAAACTACAGTGAAGTCTCAAAAGGCGCTACATGATTCAAAATTGGCAAAATCGACTAAATTTCAAGAAATGCTTAAGATTTGTTTACCTTTGTTAGAAGTGTATTTCGTGATCATAAAGTCATTTCAATAACTTTTTACGTTCGATTCATATTGATCATAGGAGTGAAATCAAATCAAATCAACATCAATTTATTAAAATTAACAATTCAGGCGGGACCATCACATATTTTAAACGGTAAACATGTCGCCGAAAAAGTTGCTAATCTTTGTTATATATGTCTCTGGTTTTACACATGAATATTCTTGGGAAAATGTTGAAAATCTTCTCAGGAAAATTGCAAGGGGAACATACAATTTTCTCGTGGACTATTGGGATGATTAGTCATATTATTATGCATGCAAAGTGTTTTTCAAAATGATGGATGTACAAAACTCGTTTATATAAATAGAAATGATATAAATCCTACTGCAGTATCGAAGCAAGATATGGAATTATCTCGTCATGGGATGATTTAATGTCAGAATTCCCAGCTGTTGAAATAAAAGTTCAACACTTCTCAAGATTCATACGCGCAATGTGTTCTCCAGGAAAGGGCGCTCATTACAATGTGTAAAACTATCAAAGGCCAGAATATTGGAAATGTAAATTGTGTTGGAGATCCGATAATCTTTTGACACTCATAACATTACAAGAATTGGTCCGCACTTTCTCTAAATTCCTTTGTCTAGACACACGTGTAATATATGCATCTGATATGAAAGGGTTCCATATGTGTGCACAAATATGGTTGCTTTTAGTTTTTATGTCTTTTTTTAGAAATGACAGAATTCTACAATCGAAAGAGGTACGACATTAATTGAGTTGCATTTTTAAAATCTTAAGTCGGTTGTTTTATGTAACATGGCCCCGGGATTATTAAGTGCTATGTGAGAAAATTAATGGCAACTTTCAAATACAAGCCATTAATTGAATGTTGATTTTTCTCCTTTAATTCAATTCCAAACTTCATACGCTTTGATTTTTGATAGATGCGTATTTATTTTTAATTTCACGGGAACAGGTATTTTTAAAGTCAAGATCCGTGTGTGCATTTAATTTAAAGTCTGAATTCACCTATATTTTAACTTAAAGTCTTAATCCGTCTATATTTAATTCCAAGTCGGGATCCATGTGTATCTTTAGTTTTAACAACCATTTCTATGACACGGATGATTCCATATAAAATATAGTAGGAAACATAAAAATAATGTAAGCATAAAGCTGAATATTGTTCATAGAGGAAAAGGATATTTACCTTGGCGTCTGTCCAGTTGACTTTCTTTTCACCTAGGTAATAGTAATGATCCTGGTACTTTATCCAACTGGCTGCACAACCTGAAGATTTCATCATCATAAATAAAAAAATATATATATATATCTATCTATCTATCTATCTATCTATCTACTGAAACTGAAACTGTTTTTATTTGATTTAACGCCTAAATGTATACAAAATATTCAATGGCGTTGTTCATGTACAATATAAAAAGCTTTACAAGAATAAACAATACATCATATACACGCAAACACACTCTACATATCCTAAACTAAAAACGTGTACATTAAAACTGTCTAAACAAATGTGTTTTCAATTTGGCTTTAAAAGTGCGTAAAGATTTGGACTGTCTTATTTCAGCCGGTAAACTGTTCCACCGTCTCGGACCAATGGTTCCGAAACTTCTATCACTGACAGTTTTACGCCTGTTAAAAAGGAACCATGTAGCAACTCTCAGAAGATTGAGCAGAGCGCAACTTTTCATTTGATACCTGTTTCGTTAAAAGTTCTGTTAAATACAATGGCGCTTCGCCCACATGACACTTATACATGAAGGTCAATAATTTAAATGATATTCTAGAATCGATAGGTAACTAATGTAGGTCAATGAGAGCATCCCTAGAGCTGTAAAATTGCTTACGATTTGATACCAGTTTCGCACCCATGTTTTTTGGATTTTTTGCATTTTACATATTTCAGTCTGTGCTATGCCGTATAAAATCACATTACAAAAGTCCAAATGAGAAATTACTAAAGATAAAACCAGACTTTCTGTAGCTTCCTTTGTCAAATATTTGTGAATACTTTTAATCCTAAGATAATTGATCATAGCTGTTCGGCATTTCCTTTTTATATGTTCCTTAAAATTGAGAGTTTCATCCAAATATGCACCTAAGTATCTTATATAACGTTCTGGTTCAATTTCATCACCATTAAAGTTAATAAATTTTGAGCTACATTTATCCAGTTGCCTCCTGCTGCCAAATAAAATGAATTAGGTCTTTGATGTGTTCATTTTCAGTTTATCTGCATTTATCCAATCGTTAATGATTTCAGCAAATTTTTCAAGTTCTCGGATGGCTTTAGTTTCGTTGTGAATGGAGGTAGGGTTCAACCGTTTATTTGCAGTATGATCATCCGCAAATCCATGGACTGAAATTGTCGGAGGAATAACTTCGAACAATGTACCCGCATACGTACGGTACAACCTAAGGAGCTCCCCTGCAGAACACCACACTGTAACTGACGCAGTGATGGAGACGTAGAATTAATGCACACTCGGCAAATGCACGGCCGTACGTATGAATCGACCCAAGTCAAAGCCGAGTCAGTAACACCGTATTGTTTTTGAGCACATCAATAAGTATTTGATGACCCACTGTATCAAATGCGGCGCTGAGATCGATCGCTATGAGAGCCATAACTTCCCGTTTCTCCATTGCATCTAACAAGTCACTCACGAGACTCAACAGAGCGGATTCGCAAGAATGAAAACGGCGATATGCAGACCGGTGTTTTGGAAGGAGTTCATGGTCGTTAACCTGCTGGTTTAATCTGTAGAGCGCGGCTTTTCCAATACGTTTTAACAGAAACGGCAAATTACTAACTGGTCTATAGTTCGTGTATTCCAGTTCAAGACCCACCTTCTTTTACAAAGGCCTAACGATAGCTTGTTTCCATTTTGTCGGGAACACACCCTGCCTCTGCGATAAATTCACAAGTTTAGTTATAGGTGGTAACAATTCCTGTAAATGCCATTTTAGAACACTGGTTGGTAAAATGTATGATTCGCATGATTTCGTATGTAGTTCACCAATCAGTTTCTTTATTTCGTCATCCGATAGTTCCCGAAAAGAATCGAGTGGTGGCACATCTTTAGTAAGAGGTTCAAAGTTACTGAAATCTTGTAATGACTGCCTAATTTTGTCAATTTTGTTTATGAAATAATCTGAGAATTTCTCTGCGAGCACGCTATCGCTGTTTTCATTGGACATGGGGTTGTCGGACTTAGTACCAGTAAGTTCAGCAACTAATTGATACAGTTGTTTCGAATCTCCTTTGCTGTTTAGGACTTTTTCACTGAAGGTTTTATTTTTCCCACGATAAAGTTCATAATTGTATGTGTTCCGCACTGTTTTTATTGCTTCGTACTGATTAGGTTGTTTGTATTTTCTCCAGACCCCCTCTGCTTTGCGAGAAACTCGTTTCAGATGGAGTATATTTTCGGTAAACCACGGTTTGGGTTCTCGGATGATATTTGTTTTTTTCCTTTATAGGAGCGTGCTTATCTAAGATTGAACCAAATACCATTTCAAAATGCTCTACAAATCAATTCACATCTTCACATTCGATCGAGATTTCATTTAAATCCTGCCCAAACGCTGACTTGTCGATATCTTTAAAAATTCTCCGAGAAATTGTTTTACTTTTGATGCTTTCCTTTTTAACCTTTGTAATGATTTTGACAACACAATGATCTGAGATAAATATACCCAGTTGACAAGATCGTATTTCTATACCACTGATTATTTCCGTGATGACCAGATCAAGGGTGCTCTAAACCCATTGCGAAAAGTGAAACCTTAAAATCTGAAATTACAGCGATTTCTTCATGTATATGCAGATTAAAATCACCCAGAATCAATAAATTTGAGTAGTTTGTATAATTTCCTCCATGAACAGATAGAATTCTATTACAAATTGCGCCGGCGTCGACATGGATAGAGATCTATAAATTCCGACTATGTTTAATGTTATGTTCTTGAAAATTAGTTTCCATATACCGTATTCAAAACAACGATTCACACCAGATTTCATCTTGCGCATATTCACACCAGTTCGACATGTTATTGCGATACCGCCACCGATTCTGTTTTGTCGATTTGCTACGCTGATTTTGTAACCGTTTTGATTTAAATCACATGTTTCAGATAAATGCTACTTCTCATCGGAATACAATGTTTCAGTAAAAAGTGCCAAGTCCACCTTTTCCTCTCTTAACAACTGACCGATGATAACGTCCTTATTCACCAAAGATCGGCAATTGAGCGTAATTGCGCGTACCTTCTCTTTAACATTGTTCAATGTATTACATATGTTTGGATACGGAAGATTGCTTAAGTTTACACCTTTTTGACCCTTGTCTTTACGGTCTCTAGGGCGACCAGAACGTTTACTTCTGTATCTCAAAATTCCAAATCGTTTTAACCTGCCTAAAAGATCTTTGTCAGGTAAAGTTAATTGCCTGGGCACTGAGCAAAGACTCACCAGTTCTTCTGTTCTTCAATATAGACATATCTATCTATCTATGCAAGGTGAAGATAACGAACAGTGATCAATCTCATAACTCCTACAAGCAATACAAAATAGATAGTTGGGCAAACACGGACCCCTGGACACACCAGAGGTGGGATCAGGTGCCTAGGAGGAGTAAGCATCCCCTGTTGACCGGTCACACCCGCCGTGAGCCCCATATCCTGATCAGGTAAACGGAGTTATCCGCAGTCAAAAGCAGTGTGCCAAGAACGGCTTAACAATCGGTATGAAACACGTCAGACAGCATTTGACCCAATGCGAGGTTGTATTGACGAACTAGATCGTTATATCGACCATAGAATTTACGAAATGCTGACTTCAATCGAGACTGTTGAAATCCCTGTACCATCAACTTGTTTGTCAGTAGCTTACCTCGATTTAAAAACTGACTATACCCAGAACAAGCTCTTGCATATCTATCTATCTATTAAACTAACTATACATCTGATTATATGTCTGTATATCTATATTTACAATATATCTATCTCCCGTTATGTAACACCGCTTTGGAATAATGTATATCCGCTATACGTGGCGATCCAGATTAGAATAGGTCCTCAGTACCCTCTTGCTTGTCGTAAGAGGCGACTAAATGGGGCGGTCCTTCGGATGAGACCGCAAAAAACGAGGCTCCGTGTCATAGCAGATGTGGCACGATAAAGATCCCTCTCTGCTTAATGGCCATAAGCGCCGAGCGTGGACCTGAATTTTGCAGCCCTTCACCGGCAGTGGTGACGTCCCCATATGAATGAAATATTCTCGATCGGGACGTAAAACAATATTCAATCAATCAATCAATCATTCAGATTTTCATTAAACATTTTCATCTGGATTGTCTGGATAATACAATGATCTATGTATAACAAGTTTATTCCATGCAAATTTCGAGGATTTTTGCCACAATAGAATAAATCATGGTTAGCTAGTCTTCGTATTTGAAATTAACAGACGTCTTTGAATTTTTGCAAAAAGTGTTAAAATATTCAATGGGTCGGCACGATAAGATCATGAGTATCTTGCACCGACCCATTATATTTCACGCTTTTCACAAGAACTCAAATACTTCTGTTATCTTCAAATGCCTGGATTAGCTGATTCCACCATTGTTTTTCAATTGTGACGAAAACCCTTCGAATTTGCATGGAATATACAAGTTATACACGGGTCATTGTTATAGACATATATCATAGGGACCCGATATTTTTTTTATTTACGAAAAAAGCGCTACTAAATGACGAAACAAGGCCAAACTGCAGATTGTTAGCCAGGTGCTAACATTACTTATTTTTTACAATGTATCACTAACTTTTAATGGGCATACTGCAGGTTCACTTGTTAAAAATTCTTGAAAAGCAAAAGGGAAACAAAACAACAGGACATGGTGCATATATAGTCCGATCTTCAAAACCTTAAATTGTGTATATATGTGTGTATGGGGAGTGGTAGGTGAGTTAGTTTTCATGCAAGGTGAAGATAACGAACAGTGATCAATCTCATAACTCCTACAAGCAATACACAATAGATAGTTGGGCACTACAATTGTCTCAACACCCCCCCCCCTTCCGACTTCAATTTCTTTAATCGTGCAATTGATAGGTCGCCACATGGATGAATTTTTTAACTTTCAAGCTTGTATATAAGAGCAAACCCCATCCAATTCTACTGTAAGGATGTTAAACGTCGGTGTTAAATTGAATTAGTTCACCAAAAAATTGGCTGCCTCGTCTTCAAACATATTTTTTCGGGAAACAGGTTCGTGAACACTCTAACCGCTGTTCATATGACCGATTCTCACCAAACATTACGTTTGAGCAATTCTTAAATGTTTAGATGATCTAGTAGTAGATTAAAATTTAATTCACATTTTAATCTGAACTTAATATAAATAAGCTCCATAGATCTTTGATTATCAATTGATCTTGTAATTTGAGTAATGATTCTGTACTTTTTCCCCACGTAATAAATTTAAAATAAAATTGAATAGTTATAAAACGTTTAATTTTGAAATATTCCGTGTGTATTACCTTTTCTAAAACGTCGTAGTTCGTGGTCATCTGGGAGGAATACTGTCGAACTCGAGTGGTCTCCTCTTGGAGACATTCTCAGTTGTAGAATGCATTGCCTGCTATCCCTATTGTAAAGATACCCTAGGCAACACGGCTGCTCTGTACACAAAGCTGCACACTGAGGGAGGCTGAAACTTCCCGGGGAGAGGAGTGTTTGTGATGAATTCAGTCCTCCATTACTGTTATACTGGGAGAAGATTACATGATTGTACTCAGAAGTCACAGGCGAAGAAAGACAAAGCATAATATACCACCACTCCAACGAATGATCCATCTAATGAAAAATCAAAATATTCAACCAGGTCATCAACATCCAGCAGCAATTTATATTCAAAGATTGTTTTAAATGAGGGATACACAATGATATCGAAGTGACATCAATTGCCTGTATAGAAAGTCTTGCATTCAGCGTCAACAATTCATCTCATGGACCCAAGTCAGCTTTGATACAAATAGATTCAGAAATGTATAGTACTTATCTGAAAAGCAATGAAAAGGAAAGGCAACCCTAACCACAGTGTTGCTTTAATGAATAAAGTATCACTTACTGATGCCGCAGTAACAACAAAGATCCTTGCGTAACGACTAAATCAATATTAATCTGTCATATATTTTAAATTACCCACCGCTAAAAAAAGCGTCCATTGAAGTTTAATTTATGACACCACACTGTCGGTTGCTGTTTATTTCATCAGCAGCACTGTAAACATGACAAGTCACGAACACTTAAGTTTGGAGCTGTAGAGATTTGAGCCCGTTCTTTCGCAAGAAGAAATTAAGAAAAAAAGACGGTCAGTCGAGTCACAGACTTGACAGACGGTACATGTTTCTTCATAAATACAAATGTCTGGAACCTCAACTTGTCATTACGCAAATGATGGATCCACGGTCTATATATTTGTTTTCTTTTCAAATGACTTGATTGGGTCAGTAATTTCATTGAAAAAAGCTCATTTACCCCCCCCCCCCCTTGCATTAGTGCAATTAACTGCTTGACAGGAAGGCATTAACCTATTTATTCCTAAAATCTACCACATGTACATCTTTGATGATCTTAGAATCTCATCAAAACCGGAACAGACGGTGTGATGGCAAAATTATTGACTTTTGTGGTTTATAATTCAAAAGAAACCACATCATGGCAGCATCTATAGATAGCAGGGATTTCAATTTTCAACGTTTTCAAATTAGTACTGAAGCTTATCTAGGCCGTCTATCAACAGAATAGTATGACAAATCTTTATCATATGATTAATCCTATCATTCATCATGTAAAAATATTTTGGGCTGCCTTCCTCTTTAAATATGTTATTGATAAGCACTATGATTGTACAGGCATCTTGCAGTCAGAATAAACCATACGTCCTAAATTAGACTTCAGCGTCATTGTATATAATATGTTGAGTAATGCTCAATCTAAAAAAAAACCTTAAAGCAGTATATAAAACATCTTTTACTATTTAATTCGCTATGATATGCACTTATCATATGAACGGTGAAGTTATCAAATGATTGGTCAAACACGTCCCCTGAATATACCAGAGGGGAATCAGGTGTCAGTCTAAGCATCCCATTTTCATCGATCACACCTGCCGTGGGTCCTAAACGTAGAACATTAAAGGTTTTTTCAAAGGAAGATAATTTTCACTTCTCTGGCCGTGTTGCTTCGAAAAGATTTTAAAGAATCACCCTATATACTCCTACATGCATGCACACGTCGATCCCCTGTTGTGGCCCCCTCCTACCTTGGTATTATTATTCTAATTAACTTGAATTTTTACTATATCAGGAAGCTTTCATAAAATGTAAACTTTCCTGGCCCAGTGATTCTTGAGAAAATTTGTTAAAGAATTTTTATATATATTTCCTATGCAAAAGTTTGATCCTGCATTGTGGTCCCACCCTTCCCCGGGGTCATGATTTTAATGGTCTCAAATCTGCAATATATCAGGAAGTTTTAATTTATCAACCTTTTCTGGCTCAGTGGTTCTTCAGAAACGTTTTAAATGACCCCCACTCTATTTTTGGATTTCTGTGATTATTTCCCTTTCGAATGGACAACACGCTAAATATAGGTCAAACATTTTCCCCGAATTTTGTTTATTATGGATAATTGCTCTGAAATTTAGTCACAAGTTTTTTCCCGGAAGAATACAAATTCAGTTTGCATTTTAGCTGAACTGGTACATTTACCGTGACCTACTTTATCAACTTATAGCTAAAATTAGGTATACATTTGTTTATGTTATAATTATTAGACAGTTGTATTGATTTACTATGTTTTAATCTTAAGATGAAGAAATAAATTGCGATTCAAAGCATTTCAAGTCGTTCTGAAAGGTGGTTAATTGTTTCGAAGTAGTAAGTCATTCTTCATTGTCCCTGGATGTTCCAAACGATCAATTGGTCGCACTTAAAATTCACATTCATCAAACGTCATATTGTTCAAATTTCGACCTTAAGTGTGTTATAAAATTTCTTATGGATCCTCAGAACGGTCTAACAATCGGTATGAAACACGTCAGACAACATCCTCAGAACGTTTGTGTAGAACCTCTGAATTGTTAATGGACTCCAATGAAACTATGCATGACCTTATTTGAAGTATATTTACTGTTGAACAGGGACGGAACTTAAATGACAAAATGTCTCTTTACCATTGACAATTAACCGGAGTTTCCTGCCTTGGCAGTCTCATGATACCACGGACGTGAGAACAGAAATTACGTAGACAATGTACCTGCTTTTAATCTTTAATCTCTATTTCAGGAAAATATTGATCTTTTTATTATCATAGGAGAAACTTCAAACTTAGTCTGCCACAACCTTTGCCAGGAGTGGTGCACATTAAATATACATTCGGAAAAAATATAAAGAACGTTTAGAAATTTGAAATCAAAACCCTTTCTCAAATGAACAAGATCAAAACGTGTAATTTTTAAACACTTTACACGACCATTCCTCATGAAAAACTAAAGACTAGCATTGTTGACATCACAAACAGTTGCTTCGTCAACAAAAAGAGAAAAAAGAAATATTAATATAAACATTAAGTTCCCATATTTATGTAGCAATATTACATTATCACCTACATATGGGGTTTATATTTTTCAACTGTTTTGATAGGTAAGAGCTTGTTCTGCGCATGGTCAGTTTTTAAATCGAGGTAGGCTACTCGCAAACAAGTTAATGGTGCAGAGGTTTCGAAAGTCTCCTTTAAAGTCAGTATTCCATAAATTCTATGGTCGTTATAACAATCTAGTTTCCCAATATAGCGTATCAGTGGGTCAAATGCTGTCTGACGTGTATCATACCGATTGTTAGACCGTTCTTGGCAGACCGATTTTGACTAAAGATAACTCCGTTTACCTCATCAAGATACTATATTATAGAACTTACGACGGATGGGTTCGGTCAACCGGGAATGCTTACTCCTCCTAGATACCTGATCCCACCCCTGGTGTGTCCAGGGGTCCGTGTTTGCGCAATTCTGTTTTGTATTGCTTATAGGAGTATTGATATTGATCACTGTTCGTTATCTTCACCTTTCATCAAATGGCATACATCAAAGGTAAGATATCTTTTGATATTGTCAATGGAATAATGTGAAGAGCATTCTTCTATTTCCAAACGTTCAAAAAGTTTTTCACTCCATATATTTTTTATTTAAGATATTCGTAAAATTAAATTTCGGTCCTCGGTCTTTCAATGAATAAAAAGTCTTTCGAAGAAAAATAATGGGTGGATCTCAAAAACACCCTTAAAAAGAAAAGGAATCAGAAGCGCATTCCAATTTCAACAATACTGTTCTCTTTGTTGTATAAATAACGTCACTAAAAATCAAGTCCTCTGTAATTATGAAAAAGATTAGGGCACAGAAATACAATTTTGAGAGCATGCAGAATTGCAAATTATATATCATTGACATTACTAGATATAAAATCCATGGAAAACGTTAAAAGTTATTCACTAACTGTAGTTAAACTCAATATACTCTAACAATTGGTATGAAACACGTCAGACAGCATTTAAGGTAGCTCACTACATTAAAACTTATACTCTGTATGGCATTACGTCACAAGATGGCGATTTTAAAGCTTGATGAAATTATTTGTATCGATCGATTTCTTTGTCTATCATCGTAGTTCGGTGTTTAAAGCATTAGGCTGGTGAATCTCAGATCTCGAATTCAAATCCCCCAGAGTCTTTTTGTCATATACGGTGAAATAATTTTTTTGAAAATCATGTTTTTATCAAAATTGTATATTTTTTGGCCTTTTTGGCATATATACTTATTGTATGCAAGGTGAAGATAACGAACAGTGATCAATCTCATAACTCCTACAAGCAATACAAAATAGATAGTTGGGCAAACACGGACCTCTGGACACACCAGAGGTGGGATCAGGTGCCTATGAGGAGGAAGCATCCCCTGTTGACATGTCACACCCACCGTGAGCCCTATATCCTGATCAGGTAAACGGAGTTATCTGCAGTCAAATCAGTGTGCCAAGAACGGCTTAACAATCGGTATGAAACACGTCAGACAGCATTTGACCCAATGCGAGGTTGTATTGACGAACTAGATCGTTATACAGTACCCGCAACGTTATTCTTGACATTCCTATCGTGTTCTATCGTGCGTGTATCCTATCGTATCGTGCGTGTATCCTATCGTATCGTGCGTGTATCCTATCCTATCGTGTATCAGGTTTTCCGTTTTCTATCGTGTTTTGCGTTTATCAGGTCTATCGTGTATCGTATTATGCGTGTATCAGGTTTTCCGTTTATCGTGAAAATCGTTTATCGTGTAGCTTCGGAAACTATCGGGATCGTATATTAAATCTAATGAAAAAGTAAGATACTTTCCGAAAGCTTTATTCGTTTTGTTAAAGAAGCTATTTTTAGGAATCGAGGAAAGACAGTATATTTGAAGGAGAACATAAAGCTGTTGATTTTAAAGCAGAAAAAGAGCTATATCTCTGTCCAGAGAGGGTGAAAATTTATCGCAATGTCATTCTGTCTGGAAAGTAGGCAATGGTTTGCCGAGCAAACCGAGGACAATAAAACTGAAAGCTCCTTCATCTGGAGTTCATAAACAGTTCCTTGTCTAGAAACAATTATTTGTAATTAACACTAACAGAGAAATAGAAAGTTCCGATCTGAAAGGAAAAATCAGTAAATTACATTGTTTATTACATATATTTTAATAACGGTTCTTTTTCTTCCGATTTTGTTCACCTGTAATCAACTTAATATATATCAACTACTGAACTTGTACGCGTTCTTATCTATCTGATTTTGTGTATCACCTGTCTTTTGACAGTAAACATTCTCAGGGGCATTGTATTTCACACATTTAGAAGATTAAGTTTTAAAAGAGTGCAAAGGTATATTGCATCTCCCACAGTTCTGCTCAATTGGGCACGATTCAGCTGTCATCGTTTTTTTTTTTTATTTGTACATGTACATGTACACATATACCAATAGTCGTACCTGTAGATACTGGAAATGTATGCCGGTTTTGATGATTATTTGAATTTTTTACATGCTAAACACAAACATTTAAAGCGTTTCTAAATTGCGACTTTAAATCAAGCCGGGTTTCGTATATGTTTTTAATAGTTTATTTATTTTTTGTTAACAAAATATCAATTCATATGAATATGTTCCAATTACTTGTGACTATCAATTATCACTCATAGTGTAGAAATATCTAACATATGAGCATATGGTGTAGTGCAGTGGATTGAATTTAAAGCGGTCATTATGAAAATAATTGTAGTTGTTGAAAGAGCGGTGAACTCGGAGCTTGATGCAAAATAACCCCCTCCTCGCTACACACAAAATATTACTTAGTTTTATTTGATATCCAAGATAATAGACAATAGAATAAGAGAGCTATTGAAGCATGATAACACTACATTATATTCCATTTTGTTAATTCCCTGTTTAATTGCTAAACACTCGGCATCAAGTGTGAATACCACGGGTCCTCGGAGATGACCTTAAAAACACGCCCCGTGTCACGGTAGGTGAGGCACGCTAAAAAACCCTCACTGCTCAATGGCCGTAATCGCCGAGCATAAGCCTAAATTTAAAAGCTCTTCACCGGTCATGGTGACGTCTCCATATGAGTGAAATATTCTTGAGCGAGACGTTTAGCAAGATAAAAATCAATCACTCCATTTATGATTCATATATTAAACATTCAAGGTGACAATATACGTTTTAGAATCATTGGCTGAGAAAATTCATATAGATATCTAATAATGAATTCAATACCGTATATAGTTTAGCTTCCGGATTTTAGCTGTAATGACGTTAAAGAAAACATAAATAGAATTTTTAAAAAATAAAAAATAAACGTACAACCGTGGATAATTACATTATATGCTTTAGGTATATATTAAGTATTGAAATCCTTCAATATTATTATCAACATAATGAAATTATTTTGTACGTATCAAACTTTCGTTCTGTCTAAATTGTTTCTAAATTTACAACATTTCTATCAGGTTTTCCGTTTATCGTGAAGATCGTTTATCGTGTTTTGCGTTTATCAGGTCTATCGTGAAGATCGTTTATCAGGTTTTGCGTTTATCAGGTTTACCGTGTATCCTATCGTATCGTGCGTGTATCCTATCCTATCGTGCGTGTATCCTATCCTATCGTGCGTGTATCGTGTTCTATCGTTTATCATGTCAAGAATAACGTTGCGGGTACTGTAACGACCATAGAATTTGCGAAATGCTGACTTAAATCGAGACTGTTGAAATCCCTGTACCATCAACTTGTTTGTCAGTAACTTACCTCGAATTAAAAACTGACTATACCCAGAACAAGCTCTTGCATATCGAATCAGTTGAGATATATAAACACCATATGCAGGTGATAATGGAATATTGCCACATAAATGTGGGAAGTTGACGATGGAGAAGCTGAAATCATCCCGTTTGTCATACAGTTGAGTTGTCAGTCTGCCGTTAATGTCTACTTTCAATAAAATATCTAAGTATGAAGCAGAAGTGGACGACTCTGTGGTGTCCTTTATTTCGAGCTCACAGGGATATATGAAATCGACATATGAATGAAAGCTATCATTGTTAATAGACAAAACGTCATCGATATATCTAAAAGTCGAATTGAAGTTCACAGCGAGAGATTTTTTCTTCTCACGTAGAAATTTTTGAATAAATTCTGCTTCATATGAATATAAAAACAGGTCAGCTAACAAAGGAGCACAATTCGTGCCCATGGGAATTCCAACAGACTGTTGGAAGACCTGATCACCAAGGACCACGAAGATATTGTCAATGAGGAACTCTAGCATATTTTCTACTTCAACTTCAGAGTACTTGTATATCATCATATCTTTTATATGTAAATCAATAGAATTGTTTTTCAAAATTATAAAAATCAGACAAATTTAGGGGGAAAAAACTTTCAAAACAATGTGATTGTGAAATAAAATGATGGGAACATAATGATTTTGGTTGATTAAGCTCAAAACAATATTTGGTAGTCCGTACCATTGTTGATTTCGGATATGGTAAACAGTGTCGACAACGAAAAAATAATATGATTGCCACAAGAACACGATTGAACAATTTTTCTCTCTGATTTCTATAATTTTGAAGAAAAAAAATTCTATTTTCATCCCGACCCGACCATTGTACAAACTTTCTACCATCGTCAGTAGACACGCTTACAACGAAACCATTTTCTCATTCAGTACAACAGTGTATCATTTTTGTTAACAATGAAGATTATTGATACGTGTCGTTTTTTCGTGGTGTGTGCTATTTGTTTACGTAATATATGTATCTTGATAAAGAGGTGGGTTGCATCGAAAATTTAAGTTTTAAATAACCAACAGTGTTCTTCACCACCAGGGGGAGCGGGTGTTGTATCCTCAGATAGAGTTGATGTTCTATCGACATGGGGAGCGGGTTATGTATCCTCATACTGATTTAATGTTATTAATTACCATGGGGAAACGGTTGTTGCATTTTTAGACAGATATGATGTTCTATAGACAAGGGGAACTGATAATGTATCCTCAGATAGAGTTGGTGTTCTATCGTCAGGGTGAGCAGGTGATTCATTCTCAAACAGAGTTGATGTTCTATCGCCAGGAGGAGCGGGTGTTGCATCCTCAGACAGAGTTGATGTTCTATTGCCAGGGGAGCGGGTCAAGTATCCTCAGAGATTTGATGTTCTATCGCCAGGGGATGAGGGTAATTCATCCTCAGACAGATTTGGTGTCCTTCAAGGCCAGGGGAAGAGGGTAGTGTAGCTTCAGATAGATTCGGTGTTCTTCCTCGCCAGAGGTGGGTGTTGCATCCTCACACAAATTTGATGTTCTTCATCACTAGTGTCTAAGGGTTCTGTGAAGACTTGGAAAAAGTAGTTTGTTCCATTGAGTAGGATGTTAGGTGTTAATAAAACTGAACGTGATTTGGAGAGAATTTATGTTTTCAAGAAAAAAAAATAGAGCATGTAGAGTAGAAGTTGGATTATCAGATGAGGAATAACAGCCAAGTTCTAAAATCCACGGGTAGGTTAATGAATCCCTTATAGAAATCACAGTGCACTTTATGCCTTTACTTCTCTGAACTACCAATAAATGACGTCATAATGGAAAATGACGTCAAGTCACTGCAAACTTGAGCTGTTATGACGGGGAGAGTGTCAAAAACTTTAGACCTTATTTCAAACTGCCTATAAGATGTCAGAACACTATAGCAAAATTCACGTGTCTGAATTGTATTTTAATATCTTGTATGTCCGAATGTTTTTAAATAGTTTGTTTAATTACCTTTGATTGAAATTCAGCGTGTTTACACTGCTTTCGAAAAATATACTTTTGAAATGTACTCTGTTTTATACCAGTGATAAGAGGTAGAATTTATGATGTGTTTATACAAGAGTCTAGCGCAGGTAATTTATGAGGATTCATTTGAGATCTATTACGGAAATCGTAAGAGGACTTTGTTCCCTACCCGAATTTTGCTTGGTTAAATGTTTGATGGCTTTGTTTGAATACAGATTACCATCAAATGTGTTGGTAAGTGTGTCCGTAAGTTGAACTCTTCATGAAATACGTGTATTTTGTACGCAAGTTATACTACCATTTTACCCAAGCACATTTCGGGTACACAAGGATACGGTGAGTTCATTTATCAAACAAAAAGTTTAAAATGATTGTTAAATGAGCTGCGCTGAAGCGATTTATGTGAAACACTTCAAACAATTATAAATGACCGTCACGTGATCAACGAAGTCATGTGATATCATAACAGATATGGTAATATATAGCCGAAAGAACCTTCTATATAAATTGTCTGTACTTAAGTATATAAATTACAAGTGAAAACCAAAAACCGACCTCGCAATCCAATGTATGTTTTGAACGCATTTCAAACTCCGGGAAGCCTTAACATAGCTGCGTACAGTTAAAGTAATGAGTCACACAAACAATGGCAATGTTGTGACAAGCTTTGCCAGCTGAAACAAGTACATATTCATCACATATCCAGTCTGATTTAATAAGAACATTTATTGACATGACAAGTAATGATACATTATTCAATGGTCAACTATAGAAATGAGCTCAGGTAACTATAGGACCGGTAAAACCAATTCTTTGGCATTGTATTTCAGAATTAAGAAATATAAGCTTCCTATTACCACGTAACTATTTTTATTTGCTTTAAACCCCGCCTAGGACCTTGGTCTAAAACCACCAACCACTGTGCACTGGTCCTGAATTTTGCCTGTGCTATGTAGGGAAATTGACCATCAAGAATACAGGTTTATTTGGATTGTTTTACGCTTCCTTCTATTTTACTTTCTACGACGTTGTTCATAAACGTCGACGTCATGACGCTATTTGCATTTTGTTGTGAAAAACAACGCTATGTTTAACTAACGCTTACACGAAAACGATATAAGATATAAGGAGAAATGACTTTGTTCTGACAATATTGTGGATATCTTATGTATTTAATTCGAGCAAATTTGTAGACAAGGCCGATTTTGCTCCTTAACGTACCTAGCTCTTTAAACTTTTAAAACAGGCGGTGGTGGCAGTTTAAAAAAATTGTCATCGTGACAACGCCTCACTTGACGCTGAACTTCGAAATTTAAGGTATAGTGAATACCTAGATATTGGCGAAGACGCGCCATTGCTTATTCTTGAATATCACATTGTCACATTCAAACTACGAAATAATCAATATATCTACGAAGTCCAGTGACTGCTTCGAGTTTTCAATGAGATATCCACTAAGCTTAGTGACTGGTTCGAATCTTCAGAGAGGAAAACGAACAAATATCAAAGAAATACGCGACGTTTCTGATATTTTCTCTATAACTATTTTTCAACTCCTCAATATGAAGAGTTCTATGATTTCCCCAATAGGTTTAATTTTATATTGTAGTAAAATGACCATACTATCTTTATTATACTTTCATGTAAAATACTCGATTGACATATATATATATGAATCCTATAAGCAATACAAAATAGATACTTGGGTACAAGACGGACTCCTGGGTATACCAGAGGTGAGATCAGGTGCCTAGGAGGAGTAAACATCCCCTGTCGACCCGACATACCCACCGTGAGCCCCATATCCTGATCAGTTAGACGGAGTTATTCGTAGCGAAAATTAGTGTGCCAAGAATGGCATAACAATCGGTCTGAAACACTTCAGACAGCATTTGACCTAATGATAGGCTGTCGTGACGAACTAGATATTGATAACGACCATAGAATGTGTAAAATGCTAACTTCAATCGAGACTATTGAAACCCCTGTATCATAGACGTGTTTATCAATAGCTTGCCTCGATTCATAAACTGACCATACGCAGGAACAACTTTTTGCATATGGAGTCATTTGAGAGATATAAACACCATATACAGGTGATAATGGAATATTGCTACATAAATATGGGAAATTGACGACAGATAAGCTTAAACCATCCCATGTGTCGTACAGTTGAGTTGTCCGTTTGCCATTAATGTCTACTTTCAATAAAATATTTAAGTTTGAAGCAGAAGTGGACGACTTTGTGGGTCTTTTATTTCGAGTTCACAGGGATATATCGACTCGACATATGAATGAAAGTTATCATTGTCAATAGAGATAACATGGTCGATATAGCTAAATCTGATTGGTTGAGAAACATTTAAAAAAAATGAAATTGTTACCTTCTGAGAAGAGAACGCGCATTTTTCAGTTTGATGGTATCTAGCAACAGATAACAGTACTTGACAAAAGGTGATATCATAAAAATTATCACATTCGTCAAATTTATGCGCGTACGTTTCGCCGTAAGTAGATTATTATACGAGGTCGTTTGAACTTTTGTAATAAACGATAATGCCCGCATCGATATGCGATAATATAGCATGACAGAGATTGATCAAATGCCAACAGACGTTAGTCTTTCTGCTTTATTGTTTAAATATCATTCATTATATTAAAACAAATATTTCATGTAGTTGAGGGTAACATTGACAAATTTGTAACGTACGCCGAATACACAAATCTATTTATAGCGAGTTCAATTGACACACTTACAACAACACCAGTGAAAACGATTTGAAACTTTTACAAATTTTAATTCTACATAATTAATCACAAATATATAAACATACAATGATACAGAAGTACACAACACAGATCTAAAGTTCTACTCAACTTGTTTATAATGATCAGCGTCTCCGTGAATCAGTTCAGGAATCCTCGCACACACGTTTATACGGATTACAGATCAGATGCGCGATCCTAGCTAGATGATCGGGCCAGGCACTTCCACGGACCGGCGGATTACGAAGTGCTTCCATTTTACCGAGATTACTGCCATCTTCTTCTCCAGCCACAACACTACTCCTTGCAGGCGATCACACGCTCCACCCGTCCCGTCATCCGATCACACACGAAGCTTTCCAAGTGACGTCACAGATACACAAAAATAAAACAGCTGATGCAACAGTTTAAATATATAACCAAATATCGTAACAAATTTCATCGCTCGAAAAATCATTGTCATTGAAACAATGGTTTTCTCGGGGTGAAAAGTGTCAATGTCATCCAAGACTACATGCACTATTTATATAATTTTAAATATGTACAAAACGAAAAGAATTGCGAGTAAGGTCAACAGGTTGACAATGGTTTTCTCTGGGTGAAAATTTTCAATGTTACCCTAGACTGCATGTAATATTTAGAGTATCCTTGAACGAGTGTATCTTCCGATACCAGTCGAGGGGGCATCATTGCGCTCAGAAATTATTGCATCATCCTTAATTATAAAACTGTACTCTAACAAGGAACTGCGTGACCAAAATTTAGACCAATCAAAACTCATTATCGAAATCGCATGTTTATCCGATACGGTCGAATAAAACGCTTGTCACTTTTTAAGCAATAACCACCATGGACGATGGCTTGGAATGTTTGCTCTCACAGTTTGCAGAATCCGTATATAGAAAATCAGATACATGTTAAAGATTCGTTGCAAAGTATGACGCTCGATCTACCGGGACTAAAAAACGAACCTCATGGATTTCGATATAGGAGATATTTTGGACATGATGGAGACTGATTTGAGTGCGCCAAATTTCTCCAGTCCTGAGGTCGAGATGAAAAATGAACGACTTGAACCGGTGTCCGATGATGAAATTCAGCGTTTGATAGACTCACAAAAATCTTAACACTCGTAAAAATACTAAATGGGCAATTGAAACGTTCAACAAGTGGCGTGCCGCACGGGACAATGTCCCATTTTTGACCGAGATGAATTACTGGATGCAACGATTTGTGTTGAAGTAAGAAAACAAGAAGAGAGCTCGGAATATCCAATACGTTTATTTGAGTTTGTTTTATTGATAATTAAATGGACTAGTTTGTTTATATTGTTTCTCCTCCAATGTAAGGTCAAATGTCATTGAGATTGTCGATTCACCCTGACATGCTCTATCTTGATAGAGTATGGTTGTTAGAGCACAACAAGTCATGGTGTATCAAAAATAAAAACACAGTGATCTATTTATATAATGTCAAACTGGATAGCCCAGTGGTTAGATATGTAAAGGTCCTGGTTTCGATACTGGGTAGTTCTAAGGATTTTTCTCTACTTCTTTGCTACAGTTATGTAACTTACTATAATACATAAGACCTAACTTTACATTTGTACTTGCAATCAGGAGGAACTTGCAACATATGCTAACCTTAAAATATACACTGTAATATATTTCATTCTTGTATTGACGAGATAAAATACAAGTAAATTGTGCGTGAAGTATCACAAAAAAATCATATATCATTGAGAAACATCGAGTTTGTCCATAACCGTTTCATAGTAAAGTGTTTCTGGAGAATTAGAGTATAATTCTACAGTCCATAGGGCATTTCACAAATAAATGAATTACGGTAAGAGCAAGGTCGATCATTCCACTTGCCATTTCTAAATAGGTCGATACAGTCTTTCTCCTCTGCTTGTGCTGGATAACCTACACTCGGTTCATTCGTGTACCAGGCGGTGACGGTTATGGTCACATTGGAGTAGCTCCATCGATATTGACCTTCAATATCATGATCGTTTCCTCCCGTCCAGGCTGTACAAACGTCATAAACGGATGAGGGACAAGTGCCTGAAATACATATAAACGATAAGGGCCTGTAATTGGTAAAACGATGGAGTGTATACCCGTGTTTACTAATAATTGAACGTTATATTTATGTGGTAATAAATTAAACTGGTTTCCAATTTCCCAAGATTACAAATTAGGCGTTCCAAGTCAGTTGAATTACTTGCTATTAACAGAGTATGAAAAGGTTGACGAAAGCGAACAGTGGTCTTTTTCCTATCTCAATCATACAGAGAACACGGAATATAGAGGAAAAAAACCAGATATCATAGGTCTAGATCAGGTGCCGTGGGGGAGTATGTCAGCTACCGTCATTAAACGGCCCAACAATCGGTATGAAACACGTCAGACAACATTTGACCCTATGATGGGTTGTATTGACAAACTAGATTATTATAACGACCATAGAATTTGCGAAATGTTGACTTTAAAGGAGACTCTTGAAACCCCCGCACCGCAAACTCGTTTGTCAATAGCCTCCTTCGATTTAAAAACTGATCATACGCAGAAAAAGCTCTTGCATATCGAATCAGTCGAGAAATATAAACAACATATGCAGGTGATAATGGAATATTGCAACATGAATATGCTAATTTGACGATCAAATCTTACTCATATATACTATGTTCCAGGAAAGTGTATTAGATTAAGAGGTTTTGCTATATTTAAGGGTTCAAACAATATGTTAGTAGAGGTTTGGTGTCAGTTTGAATTAACAGTGTACATTGGTTTAAGTAGATATGTTCGTATTACCATGTATACGCGAGATCCACTCAAAGTCCCTAATTACGATGCAAAACGTTCTGTAAATTAAAGCTCATTTACTACAAATATCTGCCTCTCCAAATTTGTTACTCACTCTGTGATATAATTGATTCAACGTAAGATAAAGATTTGATAGAGGTAATAAATGAATCAAAAATAGAATCCGAGTTATCAACTACAGCTCGCTAAAACAGACAACGTCCGAGCTATAAATTACAGTTCTCTAACGATAGACAGAACCCGATCTATAAATCACAGTTCTCTAACAATAGACAGAATCCGAGCTATAAATTACAGTTCACTTACTGTTTAATAGAAATGTGGAGGCAAGGAAATCTGATTCTTCCTTATCTCCGATCTCCACCAGATGTGAACATCTCTTTTCACACTCCAGCTGTAACATGTTTTGTTAAATATCAGTTCTATATAAAAATATACAAACTACACATAAATACCAGAACAGTTCCTTGGAGGATTCAGCAATCTCTGCTGAGTGGTAACACCAGCCGCGAGTCCTATGTTTTATCTCGCGGTCTCCTGTTTTTCGATAAAATGTACACACTGATTTTGATTGCGTAAACTACATTAAGAATGGAAGACACCAAGTACAAATCTTCCAAATCCCATCAATAAAGTATTGAAGACACAATAAATTTAGAATATGTTTCACTTAAAGTAAAATGAAAGTGAAGTCTCAGAAGGCAACACATGATTGCAGGAAATGTTTACCTAAAAAAATAGTTTTGATAAGCGGATGTTGATTTAAGTTCATTTCACTCCTCTAATGAATTGAAATTGAAAGTGACAAGTTTTGAAATGATTTGATGATCAACAAATACACTTCTAACAAGGGTAGACATGTTGTAAACATTTTCTTTTACAACTGCTCTCTACATAATATATATATATATATATATATATATATATATATATATATATATATATAAAATATATATATATATATATATATATATATATATAGGGGATTAGCATCTCTTTCATGTATCGTGTAAAATATGCTAATGATTAGTCGTATTAACGAACAGTGATCAATCTTATAACTCCTATTAGCAATACAAATTAGATAGTTGGGCAAACACGGACCCCTGGATACACCAGAGGTGGAATCAGGTGTCTAGGAGGAGTAAGCATCCCCAATGTGATGTTTTTCCTTCAAAAAGTGGTTGTTTTTTTTTTTTATAGATGTGTATTTTTTTTTTCAATTTCACGTAAGTGGGTATTTTAAAATCTGGATCCGTTGTATATTAAACAATCACGACAGTTTTATGTCAGGGATGATTCCCGATAAAATATTGTAGGAAACATAGATAAAAAATACGACTAGATATTGTAGATACTTGACATGGAGTTTTACCTTGGCGTCTCTCCAATTGACTCTCTTCTCACCTTTGTAATAGCAATTACCCTTGTACTCTATCCAACTTGATGTGCATTCTGAAAATTTCATAATTATAAATGTCAAACTTGAAATACGTATCTATCTATCTATCTATCTATCTATCTATCTATCTATCTATCTATCTATCTATCCATCTATCTATCTATCTATCTATTTATCTATCTACATTGTATGTGTATGTCTGTTTATGAAAGGCGAAGATAACGAATAGCAATCAATCTCATAACTCCTATAAGCAATACAATAAAGATAGTTGGGCAAACATGGACCCCTGGACATACCAGAGGTGGAATCATGTACCCAGGAGGAAGACACATCCCCTGTCACCCGGTTACACCCACTATCTATCCATTTATCTATATATCCATCCATCCATCTATCCGTATATCTGCAAGTACATGTACCAATTCCTATCCATCTAATTGACGGCGCGATATTTAACTCCGGACATGACAAAGTCCGAACTTTTTGCTACCCTTTATGATACAGATTTAAGAAAAATTTTGTTTGAAAGTAGAAACTCACTGGAAGTTAAAATTTTGATAACTTAGTAAATTTATTGTGACTTGTCTAATGCATTCGTCACTGGACAGATAACTTGATTTTCTGGATTTTAAAGCTGATGTTTCCCTAAGTGCCTTGAAGAAACAAGGAATAGTTACAATTAATACTTTACTGCTGTAAAAAGTTGAATATTGAATTTGTTGTTTTTTTAATTAAAATCTCGTTGAAATTTTTGTTATATTTGTTTCTTTAATTTATTCAAGTTTTGCAAAGGTGTATAACCCACATCTCAACATTCACATTGGCTAAAATGATAGATCTCATATCAGCTACACCAGCTGATAAGGTGAAATTGAGACATGTTATATCAGCTACATCATGTGAGCTAAAATGAGATGTTATATAAGCTATATCATATGTCACATGAGATGGAAATGAGATGTTATATTAGCTGATTTATACGTCAGGTGAGTTGAAAATGACATGTTATATGAACTACTTTATACATGTACGTTAGGTGAGCTAAAATTACAATGTTATATCACCAATTAAATGTTGAAAAGAGAACGTTTTGTTACCATTATATCTTTAAACTTCGATATATGGCGCCGTATTATTTTAAAAATCAATTGTTTTTAGGTATATTGCCTTACTGTACCTGGCTTGCACTGGTATAATAATGGTGACCACTTTCCACCGGGTGGACACGTGATTGTATTGGTGCCTACATCTTTATAACCAGTATTACATTCGAATGTGACTGATGGAGGTGAAAACGACTTTTTTGCAATTCGTCCAATTTTCAAGTCTGGAACTGGCTCAGAGCAACCTCGACAACAAATCATAAAATCTAGTCACATGACCCAAGCGTACGAAATTAGTGATTAAAATCATACCTACAATTCAATTACAGTAGAACGGATGTCAACTTCAAATAGGGAAAGGTTAGCTACACACATAAATGAATTTGAAAGTATTTTCTACCTATCGCGATGCATATGAAATTATTGGACTTCGTCTGAACACATTTGGAGTGGTAGTTGCATGACACATTTCCACATCTTTTGTCTCTGTAGTCAAACTGAAAACAGAAACAAACACAAATACACTAGGACTTATTTTCAGTATTCTACAAGATAGTTTAACTTGTTTCTTTTTTCACATTAAAGTACAGTTTGTAAATAAATATACTAGAAGCTCAAATGTTGTGAAAGATATCAGATGGTATATTTGAACTACACATCAACAGGTTACATGTATCTGAAGTAGAAAAAAATGCAAGTGTCATAAACTACAAAAACAATGTTTGTCAAAGATGACCAAAGTGACTAAAACACGATAAAATAATGTATTCATACGACTTAGAAAAATGACGAATGTTGGTCATATGAAATACATGGCAAATGATGAAAGCATTTATGACGTTTTAAATGAGAAGTTCATAATTTTTGTAAAACTCGTAATTTGTTTTGTATATCTCACCTACTCAAGAAAGATATGCAAACACTATTAATATAGACTCAAAGAAATCGTTTATATCGTGCAACCTCTGATTGACATTTTAACATTAAGGATTGTCTTTTTTCTATGGAAACAGTCACTACAACATTATAGTAAGGACGCAAATAATTCATTAAGGAAAATATTTCATCATTTTCACAAAATGTAATCAAAGGTAATATTTTGTTCACTGTGAGATGTATTTTTCTTCCTTTCAGTTATATTCAGATAGATTCCAACATTTTATCCATGCTTCATATTTAAAAAAAAACTTTGTTGACAATTAATACCTTTCACTAAATTTCGCAAATCTCTTTATAAAAATTAAGTACTTACAATGCCCGGTAAATCCATATAGATAAAATCACTATCATCCACTAATAACAAACTATCATGTTTCTTCTGACTGTTTAATTCACACATAAACATTTTTCGATTGAAGTTGATCGACAAACACATGGCGTAGGTTTCACATTCTTTGAAACACAAATATAGACCGATTTCATATAACACCATGAACTGAGAAACTGGCAATTTCTTGCCAATTTCATCGTCGCTGGGTTTTATGCACATATTGCTCGCCATATCATAGCGAAATAGAAAGAAAAGAACCAATACATAGTTGTATTTATCAGCCATCCTCATCATCTCTGCTGATCAGTTGCAAAGATAATAACCAAGTCGCCTGTTATTGATCTTCATTTATCAACTATAAACTCTAAATAAAAAACTGCACAAACGCAAGCATCATAGAAAATGAATGTGGTAACTGGCAATATTTGCTCTAATTCTAATGTTTGTTTTATTTGGGCGGTCATTTTAAATACAAGCATTTCTGAACGAAAGAACTTGACTTATGAACCATGAAATGTGGTCTATGCTTAGATTTTATGGATTCTTACCAAAACCACCTCTTATGAAGTTAACTTTGATAATACGCTGATATTTAAAACACGCCACACTCGATATACCAGAGGTGGGATCAGGTGCCTTGGAAAAGTAAATATACCTTGCCAACCGGTCACACCCACCATGGGCCCTATTTCATTTCATTTTATTCAGGTATAAAATATCACAGAATGTCATGATTGTAAATTTAATTAAAATAACAAAATGAATCCTGTCATAATTCATAGCACTATGCAGTTATAACAGTTTAAGAATAAGTGACTGTATGAATAAAATGACAAATGATGATATAATAACCTAAGGGTAACCCATAAACGCTTAAATTAGTTGATTTCCAATGGGGTCCTAATATATGTGATCAACAGACAAAAATAATAAACATTACATGACTAACAATTGGAATTTTGGCAGGTTTTGATGAATAGTTGCATAATGCGTTGAAAAATGACAAGCTTCAGACTTATTTTATACTAGAATACTAAAGTGATAACAAAAATATACTAGTAAGTATTAAATAAAATTGCACATGTTATCTGGTTATACCCCTTGCCTTGCTGGCTAATAAGGGATTTACAACCTTATAAGGACTTTACAGCTTTTTATACCCTGATCAGGTAAACGGAGTAATCCTTGGTCAAATTCATTGGACCAAGAATGGCCTAACAATCGATACGAAACATGCCAGACAGCATTTGATCCTATGATAGGTTGTATTGGCAAACCAGATCGAAACAATTTGAAATTTATACGTAACTCCATATAGGGTAGGTATATGACATGCAATTTTGATAAGAATTTGGGAATTTGACATGGAATATTTTCATGTTTGTCATGGTATTCTATGAAGTCAAAGAGGTATATGGATTCAAAGCTCATTCACGGCGGGTATGACCGGTCAACAGGGGATGCTTACTCCTCCTAGGCACCTGATCCCACCTCTGGTGTGTCCAGGGGTCCGTGTTTGCCCAACTATCTATTTTGTATTGCTTGTAGGAGTTATGAGATTGATCACTGTTCGTTATCTTCACCTTGCATACATGCATGCTTTTCATGTTTTCTCTGAATATATGTATAAGAGCACGAAAACCCAACACCACCCTACTTTCTTAAAGTGTCGGATCTGAGAAGCTACACGACCAGTAAAGAAATTTATAAAAGCACTCAAAAGGACACGACACTGTTGGTTATTTAAAACTCAAATTTTCGATGCAACCCGCGTCTTTATCAAGATACATTTATTGCATGAACAAATAACATACACCACGAAAAACGACAAGTATCAATAAACTGGTTTATTGATACTTGTCGTTTTTCGTGATGTGTGAGTTTTTTCTATAATCAATCCTCTCTTTTAAATGCATTTTTATTATAATTATTATTACATGTAACTGATTTTACTTCAATTATGTAATGAATGTGTGAGATATACAGCCATATTAATCTGTTAAAGGTAATCTTATCATGCATTTAGCCTGAAAATCATTGTAACAATACAGTTACTTTAGAACTGCGTACAGTTCCTCTTCAGTGATAGGCTACGAACTTTTTTGGAAGCATACAACAATCCATCCCCCATAGATATGACCATCTCAGCATAATGGATGGTGGCAACACATGTGGAGAAACCAAATAGTCCATCAATATAGCTTGGTAAATCCTGTAGTTCTCTGAACAATGGTGCCTCATAACTGAAAAGAAATTGCAAATTAAAATCACTAGTGACTTTAGAATTTAGAACACTTGTCACAATTTATAATTAGAAAAAGAATGTTTTCCGTGTTTTGTCTATTCTCCGTTGTGCATGTATGTGATATCAAGTTGTGCAACGATCAGCCAGTAAAATGGTACACGCATATAAGTGTAAAATAACGACATGATTCCATTTGTGAATGTATCATCCTCACTTAAGTTTGGAATGTCAATATCCTTCTTCAGGATGTAAAGGCGCTTTTACGAAATCTAAAACAGCATGAATTTCAAGGTAACAAGGACAGTTTCGCACAAAAGTACTGGTCAAATTTATTTAAAGATCGATATGCTCTATATTTGAAGAAATATTCAGTAAGGGATTACATGTATTAAAATGTGTATTATATCAATTGTTAGACCGTTCCTGACACACTGATTTTGACTACGGATAACTCCGTTTATCTGATCAAGATAAAGGGCTCATGGCGGGTGTGACCGGTCGACGGGAGAAACTTACTCTTCCTAGGCACCTGATCCCGCCGTGTTTTCCCAACTCTCTATATTGCATTGCTTAGAGGAGTTATGAGATTAATCACTGTTCGTTATCTTCACCTTTCATTATGACGTCAAATCGAGAATTTTTCATAACATGACAAAACCGCAAAACGCCTTTTTTCGGGCAATCTTTTTCTAGTCGGCCTATATGTCTACATCAAACTTACAGATCATTTATACTAAATGAAGGGTAGTTTGGGTGATCATCAAATTTATCCTGCAACAAGAGATCCAGGGAATCTTCTTCATCTGACTAAATCAGATCGTTTTAAGATTGTCACTACGTTTTTTGTTTTCATTAAAATGGTAACACGTGTTGACCCCACTTTCAGAAAACCCCACGACCCGGAACATATATTGGCAAAGAATACTATTCTGAGCAAATAATACATGTTGTTTATCTAAATTTTTAAGTATTTCATTGTTTTTTTATTCCTTTGATTAAAAAAAACTCTTTCAATCTAGTACTCCCAGTTGGCTTATGTTTCATGAATTTACAAGTAGGTCAAGTTATACGATAATTCGTATAGCTGTTATATCAACAATGGTTCTGGGTTTTAAAGAGCGAGCTAATTATGCATTTTAAACAATTGTATGTGTATTTTATTTATCAAAAAGCATTTTTATCGATCGAGACCAATACGCCTACGTTAATGTGCGACGCGCGTCGATCTCAGTTTCAACCACGATGTTCTATTACTAATTTACTTTAAAAAAAGAATTTTAACACAAACAAGAGTCCATCAAATAGAACATTTTTTTCACGTTTACTGGGTGAATTCAAATTTTCTTATTTTCACATAGAGATATAGGTGAAATGCCGATCTATTTAAGCACTTAGAATAAAAGTGGAAGAAAACGAATACGTGCAAGGAAGAATTCATAGTACAAAATGTGAAATAAGTTATAAGTCACGTATAGTATGTTTAATGTATGAATAGTGCATATAGTTGAGGGTAACATTGTAAACGTTCACCCCGAAAAACCATTGTCAACCGAGGCGTAGCCGATTTTTTGAGAGGTGGCTATATCTAATGTTACCCTGAACGTCACGCATTGTGTGTTTTATTATACTGTATGTTACATAAACAACAAAGTAGACAGACTTAATTCAGTATTTTATCTATGTTGTTGTAAACATGCAAAATGAAAAAATAAAGTGACTGTCAATTCAAAAAGTAATTGTTCCGTACAGTTGAGTTATTTTTATGCCCCCTTTGAAAAAGAGGGGGCATACTATTTCACACCCATCTGTTGGTCTGTAGACCAAATTTTGTCCGCTCAGTATCTTGAGAACCCTTTGCCTAGCAGATATTAAACTTTTTACACTACTCTATTGTAGAAAGTAGATGAGGTCAAATGATTTAGAGGTAACAAGGTCAAGGGCAAAGGGTCAATCCAATTTGGTCATACGATTATATCGTCCGCTTACTATGTTGAGAACCCTCATCTTGACGGAAATCAAACGTGGCGCACTGGTACATTGTAATGAGTATATGACCGCTAATGATTTTGAAATTACGAAGTCAAAATTGTCTTTTCTCCAAATATGATAATTCTAAATCGGGGCATTTTCGTTTCAGTTCATTCAAGCTACATTCACTACTACCACCGGGAAAGTGGGATGGGGACAGACAACCAATATAGTTTTTTTGGCATGTGAAAATAGCTTTGCATTTACATTTAACGGGAAAACAACGTTGTGGAAAAATAGAAAAGAGACAGCGACTGACACCGTGGTAGAGTCAGTAAACATTAAATATTTCCGTGTACACATACATTGATATCTCGACAGTTGATATCACGAACGTTTTTATCACTTTGTAAATTGACATCTGATACAACAAACGATATTAGTTGTAAACACATACATAATTACTAACTATTCAATGGAGAAAGGGGGTTACGGAAGATTTTGTTTTGGAAGGGAGACCAATGAAACGTGGGTTGAACGACCGGCGGCCGCCAGTTGAATTATCATTCAACATTTAGACACAACGCATTGGTTGATCATGGTTTGTTGCTAAGGTAAACATAGAATGAAATACGGATCAGTTTATGTACAGCTCCAGTGTTAACGTGAAAAGTCTTATTACACAAAAGTTATGGTTTCTGGAAAAGACATTCGATTTTCAATTAACAAATTTAATGGTCTCTAGAGAGAGTCATATATTGCTCATACAAATTTATATATGCGCGTTTAGCTATTAACAACTTAAAATTTACAGTCCGTGAAATACCAATAGACCACAAATGCCTGCATTGAAAATAATGTTTGTATTTTACTACCCAGTTAGAAACAAACTCGCCTATATAGTATCATGCTAGTATCTGTGATACGAAATCGATTTGATCTGGTTCAGGCTGCTGAAGCAGAAAATAAGTCGTATTTTGGAATTTATCATTCATGATGAGGTTCTCTACCTTTAAGAATGGATGTAAAGGTCCCAGCTCAGATTATGCCATCGTGATTCATACATGTCCAAGACTGAGTGTTTTTGTAATTGACTGAGATTTGTGAAATAATTAATATTGAAAATTTACCAACGATATCGACGATATCGGCAATAGCAGTTCGATATCGTATCGATATCGATAGTTGTATGGATTTTGTTGTTAAAGTCATTCATCATAAATTATGTTGAGTGCTTTGTCGATATCGTCGATATCGGCAAAACTGTTCCGATATTGAATCGATATCGATCGTGTTTCGTGAACTTATTTAGAATTCTGCCACCAAATCGATACCGAATCATGTATGATTTTATAGGGCTGATTGGAAAAGCAAAATGACAGGTACAGAGATAGGCCATGATCATTGAAGCTGTTGGGAAGGCATAGAAAGTTCTGTAAAACATTAGCGAGGACAACACAATGGACGATATCAACAATAAGGAAAACTTCGGCAATGCGATATTTCTAATCATAAGCACAAGTTTAAAGAAGGACAGTAGCAAAAAACTTCACAACCAACTGCTTACCAATCCTGATTCGATATCGACGATATCGACAATAATAGACACTTAATCAATTTAGAATGCTTAAACACATGCATATCTATTAAAAAACCAATGGCAAGGATTATAAATATTATGGTTCGATATCGACATGATATCGTCGATATCGACAGCAAGGGATACTTTGTTAATGCAAATTACCTAAACGTCTGCACAATTATCAGAATGATGCAGGCAAGGACATGCACAACCATTTGTTTTACAATCATGAGACGTATCGACACGATATCGTAGATATCGACAACAAGGGAATTTCAGTCAGTGTTAAATTTATAAACAAACAAATAACAATGAATAATAGTTGGTAGAATGTAACAACAACATTTTGAAACGGTAACAATTCGATATCGATACGATATCGTCGATATCGACGATATCGACAGTAAGGGGAACTCATTTAGTGCAACATAGCGAAATTTATACACAAGAGTAAAGAAAATAGTAGCTAGGACATTCATAAAGAATTGTTTAACAATGTTTGCAAAGGATACTTTGTTGACAATCATGATTCGACATCGATTTGACATCATCGATATCGACGATATCGACATAACACCATGTCTTGGACATAACTCTCGTGATTCCCACAAAGACATATAATGAATGGTGAAGATAAAGAACATTTATTATGCAGTATCGACGACCCAAAACTGGATTGAATCTTTATTACTGATCAAACCTCCTGAGAGGGTAGAAAACTGAAATACCAAAAAATGGAATAACATTTCAAAAAGTCCTGACTGACTCGTATTTGTGTGTATGTGACAGAAAATGTCCACCATAGTTTATGAATTTTATATGAAAGTTAATGTTAAATATACATGGCTAGTGTAAAGGACAAATGTTTGTAAAATGATTCTCATAAAGCACAGTTAAATGTGTATTATAGATCTCAATAAAAAAAAAACACATCTGAACAAACTGACTAGTAATATAAACTTGATGGCAATTATGATAATCGCAATCATGCCAAGGTACCTAAAACTGATAACCAATGCTTAAATGCTGAAACATAAAGACCTGCACACGGGCATGTAAACAAAAACGATTCAAACAATTGTGATATGAAATATATCATATACCTAGCTGGTGAAAATGTATGAACACAAACGGTCATTAACAACAATGCAAACACTCATTCTGTGGTTTTTGAGTCTGAGAAAAAGTTTTACATAACAGTTGCATGACGAAATGGTGGTAAACGCTCTCATACTAATTTTAATTTAAACGTATTTCATCGAAAAACTCAACAGGATTAGGCAACAGGCATAGCCTCTGTAGGCCCTCTCCTAAATCGTTTCATACGATGAGTCGAGATAAAACCGGATCCAGATCCGGAACAGTGATTAATCTCATAACTCCTATAAACAATACAAAATAAAGAGTTGGACAAATACGAACCTCTGGATACACCAGAGGTGGGATCAGGTGCCCCGGAGGATTATGCACTCCCTCTTGCCATATTCGCCGCGAGCTTTATATTTGGATAAGGTAAATGGAGTAATCCGTAGTTCAAATCAGAACATTGGTATGAAACACGTCAGATTACATTTGATCCAATAATAAGTTGTATTGGCGAACTAGTTCGTTATAATGGCCATAATATTTGGAAATACTGACTTTAAATGAGATTGTGGAAACCCCTGTAAGGTGATGAAGGAATGATGCTACATAAATATGGAAAGTTGACGATGGGCAAGCTGAGTTCATCCTGTTGGTTGAGGCATTAGTTTGCCTATGACACCTATGATCAATAGAATACCTAAGTTCAAATGATGCGGAAGAATTTCTGGTGTCTTTCACCTCGAGTTAAGTGGAAAATATAAAATCGAATGAAAATGATTACTGTTGATAAATGAAACGTCGACGATATATCTATATATCAGGTTGAAGACCACAGCAATATATTGTTTCTTCTCATAAAAGGCGAATATAACGAACAGTCATCAATCTCATAACTCCTATAACCAATACAAAATAGATAGTTGGGCAAACACGATTGAAGTCAGCATTTCGCAAATTATATGGTCGTTATAACGAGCTAGTTCGTCAATACAACTTATCATTGGGTCCACTGCTGTCTGATGTGTTTCATACATATACCGTTTGTTATGCCGTTCTTGGCACACTGATTTTGACTAAGGATAACTCCGTTTACCTGATCAGCATATAGGGCTCACGCCGGGTGTGACCGGTGGACAGGGAATGCTTACTCCTCCAAGGCACCTGATCCCACTTCTGGTGTGTTCAGGGGTCTGTATTTCCCATTTATCTATTTTGTATTGCTTATAGGATTTATGAAATTGATCACTGTTCGTTCCATGCACCCATCGGACGGTGATGAAAACATTTAAGTGGAATACCTGTATTCATAATAAGAAAATATCTAGGAAATGATTTGACAAAATTTTAACTCTAAAGTTCGTCAAGGTTTACCAATTAAGCTAATCTGCAATGTGAATCTGTATTTCTGAGAGAAAAGTCATGACTACATTTTTTGACAATAACTATCCGAATTTCGAAAAAAAAGTTTGGAATAGGGTTTGAACTACCGTCAACCCTAAAGTAGGTCATGGTGCACCAATGCAGGTAAAAATAAACTAAATTTGTATTTTCCAACAGAAAGCTTGTCACTTAATTTCAAGGTAAATTCTGTATCTCTAGCAAGAAAAGTTTGGAAATCAAGTTCCCTAAAATATGTTATTGTGCGTGCACCAATCTAGCTGAAATGCAAACTGAACTTGTATTCCTTTGAGTGGCAGCTTGTGACTAAATTACAGAGCAAAATCTTTACCCGGAATGAAAAATAGTTGGGGAAACTGTTAGCCCTAAAGGAGGTCATGGTGCACAAATTCGGGTGAAATGCAAACTCACTCTTTCGCTTCTTCCGTGGCCGAGTGGTTAGATCATCGAGCTCAAAATCACACTGCCTCTAACTTCTGTCGGGGCGGGTTCGAATCCCACTCGTGCCCTTCAGGAGGTATGCTACACCAGAGAAATTTGATGTAGATGAAAAGTGGAGGATGTGTACAACAATATTTTGAAGTTAAACATTTTCAAATGTACTTTATTTTGTCAAAAAAATACAGTTTTAGTAGAAGGTAATCTGAAAAAATTAAAACCCCTGCTGTACTCGAATCTGCGACCTACAGTTCAGCAGTCGGTGTTCTAACCTACTGGGCTACTGGGCTAGGTATTTAAATGGAAAAGGAAAAGGAAAATATTGCTGATATCGATGTTTTCATCCATGTTTTTAAAGGTAGTCAGCCATTATGACGATGTAGAGTACTGCCTTAAGTGAGAAAGTTTCCCAGTTTACTTTCGGAAGGTCGGTGGTCTCTTCCCAGGTACATTGCATCTGGGTTATCTCTTCTACCGATAAAGACTGGGCGCCACCAGATAACTGAAAAATTGTTGAATGTGGCGTAAAACATCAATCAATCAATCAATCGCTTCTTGAGGGAGAAATTGTGACCAGATTTCAACACTGTACATGCTTCAATCAAGGGGACAAAATCCGGAACACATTACATCGGACAGTCGGACCCACGGACAGAACCCTGTCTTTAACCATCCCCTTTGACAACAGACGTATAAAACAGGTCAGATAAAAAGTGAACAATTCGTACCCATGAGAAATCCATCTCTCGAAAGACAGAACACTGTAAAAAGAAATATTTTCAGTTAGGAACTTCAGGATCTTTTAAATATCAACATCTGTACAACGAATCCGAGTGCATGGTGTTTAACAAAGTATTTTTTGAATGATTGATCATATGAATATATTGTTTTTTTTTTCATTTTTGTTTAAGAACCAACATTATGATGTCAAAAAGTCTCGATTTTAATTCATTATGAGGATTGGTCGTATAAAGTGTTGAAAAATCATACGTTTGTGGTGTTTTTTATTTGATAAAAGTTTTGTGATTTCAAATTTACTAATAAGGTTTCTAAAATTGTTTAGAATCCACATTTGATTTACAACACTTCTGGCGTATGATGTGGCACATTACGTTTGAATTTTCTACAATAATAGAAATAAATATACATTTTACTGAAATTGAGATTAGAGAATACATGCACCAGTCATAAGTTTATGCTATCAGTATCAGCCAATTTTATTGATTTCCTAAGCGAAAAAATAAACATTCGATTCAATTTTGAAATGAAGAAAGAATGTGCAATTTAAATCGTTCGAAACGGTGGTTAATAGGTTATAACTTATCATTTATTATTCAATGTCTCGAAAACACGATCAATTGAAATTAAACATCCTCATTCATATAGTGTCATGTTTTTCGAATTCTGACTATAGGTGTGTTACTTATTTCCCATGGATCAACACAACGCTCTCGTAAAATATAAGAACTTCTGAATTGTTAATGAACGTCAATAAAATGATACATGGGCTCATCTGAAGTATATTTATAGGAACGAAACTGTATTGGCAAACCGTCATTTCACCATTAACCATTAACCACTATATTAAATGGTGTATCCTTTCCTGGTAGTCCCAAGATACCGTGGACGTGATTCCCAAAACTACGGAGATACATTACCAACTCATAAATGTAGGTGTGTTGTCTACCTCAACAAATTTATACAGGAAAAAAGCATTCTAAGAATAAAACCAATGACAAAACATAGCAGCAATGTTGAATATACTCAAGTAAAGTTTGAGAATATAATGCATACAAGGAAAGTTATTTATCACGCACTATCTACGATGTAAACTAGCTAAGAATAACAAGCAGTGATCAATTTCCTAATTCGGAAAAGGAATAAAAAATAGAGAGTTGAACAAACACAGATCCATGGATATACCAGAGTTGGGATTAGATGCCTAGGAGGAATAAACATACCCTCTCGACCAGTCACACCCACTATGAATCCTTTATCTTGATTGTAGTCAAAATCAATGTAATAAAACGATCTAAAATCAGTATGAAACGCGTCAGACAACATTATACCCAATGATAAGTTGTAATGGCAAACTAGATTGTTATAACGACAAAAGAATTTGCAAAATACTGGCTTTAAACAAAACTGTTCAAACACCTGCGCCATCAACTTGTTTGTTAGTAGCCTGCCTCGATTTAAAAAATGATCATCAGCAGAACACGTTCTTGCGTATCAAATTAATTGATATACTCACACTATATGCAGGTGATAATGGAATATTGCTGAAATCGTCCCGTTGTGATACAGTTGATTTGTTAATTTATCATTAATATCAATAAAATATATAAGTACTAAGCAGATGTGGAGGAATCTGTGGTGTCGTTTATTTCGAGTTCACAGCGATATATGGATTCGACATATGAATGTAAAGCTTATAATACCGTACCAATTTTGATGCACCAGGTGCGCATTTCGACAAATAATGTCTCTTCAGTGATGCACAACCGAAAAGTTTGAAATCCGAAATAACTATGAAGTTTTAGAGCTATTCTAGGGAAAAACAGTGTGCCAAAAAAGTGGAGTCAAATTCGTCTACGGATAAGATCTATGCATGAGGGAGATGAATTTCTAATTTTTTTAACAGCAATTAAATATACATCCGTATTTTCAAGTTAGTAATGAAGTACTTAGCTACTGGGCTGTAGATACCCTCGGGGAGTAACAGTCCACCAGCAGAGGCATCGACCCAGGGGTCATAATGTAAAACTTATACGGTACCAATTTTGATGCACTAGATGCGCATTTCGACAAATAATGTCTCTTCAGTGATGCTCTGCCGAAATGTTTGAAATCCGAAATAACTATGAAGTTTTAGAGCTATTCTAGGGAAAAACAGTGTGCCAAAAAAAGTGGAGTCAAATTCGTCTACGGATAAGATCTATGCATGAGGGAGATAATCCTTAATTTTGAAATGAATTTCTAAATTTTATAACAGCAATTAAATATACATCCGTATTTTCAAGCTAGTAATGAAGGACTTAGCTACTGGGCTGTAGAGACCCTCGGGGACTAACAGTCCACCAGCAGAGGCCTCGACCCAAGGATTATAATGTAAAACTTATACGGTACCAATTTTATGCACCAGATGCGCATTTCGACAAATAATGTCTATTCATTGGTGCTCTGCCGAAATGTTTGAAATCCGAAATAGCATTGAAGTTTTGGAGCTATTCTAAGGGAAAACAGTGTGCCAAAAAAGTGGAGTCAAATTCGTCTAAGGAAAAGAGCTATCCATGAGGGAGATAATCCTTAATTTTGAAATGAATTTTTAAATTTTATAACAGCAATTAAATGATATACCCTTATAATGCATATGTAGCTACAAAAATTTCAAAACTGTCGACAACAAAGATAATTTCGATAGGAAATATTTGACTGAGTACCATATTTTCCTGACAAAAACCGCAGGAAAAGCATATCCGCCCAGAAACTTTCTCTTTGATATCAACAATAAACAAATCATTTGAGCGCACTAAAACTGATGTCTCCCGTTTTCAATGGGTTTTTTAAAAAACATTTTCGGAAATAATCTTTAAGGTGTAAAATTCAGACTTACGGTATATAACATTCGCCCAAATGTATATGAGCTTAAAAAAGGAACAGCTTTGTGACAATATGATAGCGAATTAAACTTGCCAACACACTACATATCAAAGACTTAGGTTAAAAGACGAAAAAGTTATGATCGGGACTACAAAAATACCCCAAAACTTCTATCATTTGACTTTTACATAAAAAGTCAAGGTCAAAGGTCATAAAGATGGCACGCAACACTGTGTCTTATCATGGAATACCCATATACCAAAAATCAAAATACTAGCCCAAATTCTATCATTTGAATTCTATACAAAAGGTCAAGGTCAAAGGTCACGTGACACGCTGTCTTATCATGGTATACCCACATAGCAAATATCAAAGGTCTATGTCAAAAGACAAAAACGTTATGGTCCGGACAAAAGAATGCTCCAAAATTATATTTATTAACCTTTACATAAAAAGGTCACGGTCAAATGTCATCAAAAATGGTACGCGACACACTGTCTTATCAAAAAGAAGAAAAAGAAGAATTCACACTAAAATAATATGTAGTCCTCCTAGGCACCTGATCCAATCTCTGGTATATCAAGGGGTCCGTGTTTGCTCACCTATCTATTTTGTATTGCTTAAGGGATTTATGAGATTGATCACCGTTCGTTATCTTCACCTTTCATGTTCCTTGATACCGCATTATATATCATTGACTTTATAAAATAATTTCAAACAAAATTGGGTATCATTTTCCGTCATGCTTACTAGTGGTATTAAACCCACAGGGGGTGTAACAGTTTTAGTTAAAAGGTATTTTGTATTACAACACAGTGTAACACAAATACTAAGTGCTGACTGTACTTGTGTATGTAACATATATTTAGTCATCATGAGTATCCCAATTTAATTACGGGCTTTATATATTTACCCCCACAAGGGTATAGATATGTATTACAATACTAGAGGTACTAAATGTGGAGTAGAGGATGATCTATACTCTACCAAATTTCTAACTCCCCAAGTTATTAATTTCTAAATTTTACAAACATTTGCAGTTATGTAATTTGTAATCTAAAATATAATCTGCTAACTAAAATGCTGACCCTTTTAGCACAAAACTTTCAAGAACGCGTTCGTAGCCACTGGACCGTAGCGGGTTTTGTTGAAATTGAAAATTTCGTGCTCGGTTGGTTTCACTGGCTTGCTTTTCAAAAACCTTTGTTTTCTTCTTTTCAATACACTCATTTGTATGCGGAAAACACAAAATTACTGAAGTCAAATGCGGCGCCTGTCAACAGAGGAACGCACAAGAGCAGTTGGCATGGTCCATGCTGGATGCAGTTTACTGGAGGTTTGCTTTCTTCCATTACATTCGATCTTTAGCGAAGAAAAAATCAGATACACAGTGTGGGAAACAATTTAAAAAGACAATTAAATTAATTATTTTCACAGGTTGCTCGAAATTTTAATAGAGACAACAAGACTATCGCAAACCTAATCCGAAAATTCAATGGAACCGGAAGTGTAGCGGATCTACGGCGATGGCCCAAACGGCGTGTAACAACCCCTCAACAGGATTGCTACATACGAGTGACCAATTTACGTGACAGACATTTGACAGCTCGGGCAACAGCAAGGCGCACATTGGGAACACATGGAAGACCCCTCAGTGATCAAACTGTGAGAAACAGACTTAGGGAAGGGGGATTGCGGGCAAGAAGTCCTTATGTAGTGTTGCAAGACATAAACAACTTCGATTAGCGTGGGCAAGACGCCATCTGAGTTATACGCGCGCGGACTGGGGAGAAGTTCTTTTCACAGATGAGTCCAGATTCAATCTAAGGCAATCAGATGGACGGTCCCGCGTCTACCACAGAATTGACGAACGATATATTGACGCGTGTGTGAGGGAGCGAGGGCAGTTTGGATGTGGTTCGTCATGGTGTGCGTGGGAATATCGTTTCATACAAAAACACCAATGATCCTGATCAACTAGAACCTGAACGTAGTAAGGTACCTAAACCTTGCCCTTCAGCCAATGGTGATTCCTCACATCCAATTAAACGCGGAATGGTCCTTATGCGGGATAATGCAACCCCACACACGTCAAGAACCACCCAACAGATGCTGCAGGGTCACAATATCCGCGTAATTGACTGACCCCCTTGTAGTCCAGACCTCAATCCCATTGAACATGTATGGGACGAGGTAGACAGGCGAGTAAGACGGCTTCCCAACCGCAGAATATGGCAGAGCTTGAGAGATAACTTATTAACATTTGGAATAACATTTCACAAAGGTTTTTACACAATTACGTGCCCTCAATGCAAAGCAGGTTCCAGGCAGCTATTCGAGCGAATGGGGACATACACGGTATTTATTGTTAAGAATTTCAAAACTTTGGGTACTGTTAAATTTTCATGTTTTAAATTGAATGTTTCAATAAATGAAGATTGCAGAAAAATTGACTTCTTTTGAAGATGTTATTCTTTATACCAATCAAAACCTTTTTCAAAATACTAAAAAATAAAACCAGGGAATGAAAACACTTAGGCGGGGAGTTCGAAATTTTGTCTAGTATATATGAAATTTAAAAAAATGATATAAGATATAATAACTGTACATTACTACTAGCTGGTGACTTTAATGCAAGAGCTGGTGCTAGTGTAAATTATGTGCTTGATGATTCAGACAAGTGTATCCCAGTGCTAAAATACTGTGAGGTCGAATTTTTTTATGTCAGACAAACTTTGTAAAAAGCGAACGAATGAAGATAAAAAGGTGAACTCATCTGGTAAACAATTACTTGATCTGTGTGCAGTATAAGGAATTGATACTGTAAATTATAAGAATTATTTTCTTAGATTTATCTCAAGCAGAGGCAGTAGTACAATTGACTACTACATTGCTGACTCAGCAATGTTTAAGCACATTAGTGACTTTAAAGTGTTTAACGTACATATATCCCTTCAGCTTCCTATACTTTGTACATTAAGTATTGTTAGACAAAACAGTGATACCCTTGGGGTAGATGCAAAAATTGAAGCAGTTACCGAAATTTAAGTGGAATATGAGCAAAGCTGTTCAATTTTCACAAAATATATGTAAAACAGATGCGGTATCAGATATTATATGTATTACTGAGTTAGATTATCTAAGTAATGAGGAATTCATTTTGTAAATTAAGGGATGTCATGGAGAGATGTGGTAAGCACATGGAAATGAATAGTGATACAATTATGAAGACAAATTCGGAATGGAATACACAGTTATCCAACTCACAAAAGCGTGGTTTCTATGTTATGTTAGAAAAAACAACTTGCATGTGAGGGTTACTTCTCTTCGCTAAGCTACTCCTTAAACAGGTAGTAGCTTCTTTAGGTGCTCCCTACATAAGCTACGCATTGAAGAGGGTATATTTGTGGGAATTAATGGTTTACATAGGTTATACCAACTTTGCATCCTAAGATAAATTGAAACTGAAATACGTTTTCTTTTTTACTGCCCAAAGTTGGGTGACTTTAGAAGAATTTTTTTGTATCAGGATTATCCATCTTTAGAAAGAGATGTATCAACTTGAATTGAACAGCTATTCAACAACAAAGACAAAAATGTTCTCAAACGTACTACTATATTCATTAGAAAAAGTATGTCTATGCGACAAGAAATGTTACCTCTTTGATATAACATGGTAAAACAACATTGTATCATCCCTGTTTTCACTTTTAATGCTTACACATTATGTACATACAATGTTTATGCATATGAATATGTTGCCTTAACGTACAGTGGACAATGGCCTTTGAGTACCAAATAAACATCTTATCTACCATTCTGCTAAATGATTGTCATTGATATGGAGATTTCACTATTGCGGCTGAAGGGCTGCAATAGTTAGGCCTATACTTGGGTCTTACGGCCTTTTATCAATGATGTATCGTGCTGAGAAAAGGCCCTCGGATTTTGCTGAGGACTTCTTACAACCCGGATCCCCATGGCAGCGTGTACTATAGGCAAATGTTTTTATGATTTATATCGATCCCTTTGAGAATTTTCATTCATAGTGAGATATCAGCATGACAGTATTCGTTATTTTTGTATGGTACAGAGGATGCAATAAATATCATATCTAAATTTTCACCAACTTTAATGTTGTTGATCACTTTGAATTTCTTTTTAGCAATAAATCCGTTTTCCGGAAACCGCAATTTTCCGATTATGAACGGTATCATTGGTGATCAGGTCTTCCTACAGTCTATTGGAAATCCAATGGACATGAAGTGTGTTCCTTTATTAGCTGGCATGTTTTTATATGCAGAAGAGGTAGAATGTATTTAAAAGCTTCTACATCAGAAGAGAAAAACATATTTCATTGTGGATTTCAGCTCGATAGCTTGATATATCTAAGACAATTGATTTAGCGACAATGTCATTTTCATTCATTTATGTGTGACATAATTCATAACAATGTTAAGACCGGGTTTTTTTTACACATTAATTTCAACAATGTTCCCTTTACCTGATCAATATATAAGGTTCATGGCGGGTGTGAACCGACAAAATTATGTTTTTACATTTATTCCCACTAATTTGTCCTGTGCGAAATTGTTCAATCGTTTAAGTGTCATTGATGTGTAAAGTATCAACATTTCTAACCATAATGAAAAAAGTTCGGATAAATGTAACTTTAACCCTGTTGTAGGTCAAGGTTTACCAATCAATGAATTTGTATATCTCCGAGAGAAAGATTATGACTACATCCGGGGACAATACCTGTAACCATGACAAAAAAGTCCGGAATGCCTACATTCAGTCCAAACTTGTATTCTTCCAAGAGGCAACTTGTGACAATATTTCAGAAAAATATCTGTATCCGTAGCAAAAAAGTCCTGAAAATTGCTTGACCTACTTTTAGCCCTAGATTAGGTCACGTAGCGTGCACCAATCCAGCTGAAATACAAACTGAACTTGTATTCGTGGAAGAGGAAACGTATGGCTAGATTTCACAACAATGTGTGTTTCTTATGCAAAAATGTCCAGAAAACTATGACTTACTTCTAGTCCTAAAGTAGGTCAATGTGTTCGAATCCAGCTGAAATACAAACTACCTGTTGCGTTTTTCTGAGGAAGAACATGAGACAAAATTTCAACGCTGTACTTGCTTCCATTACGACGGGTATAAAAAAAATAGGACAGCTAACAAACAAGCCTTGTTCGTGTCCATAGGAATTCCTACATACTTTTGGAAGACCTGATCATCAAAAACTGCGAATATATTGTCAACGAGGAACACCATAATCTCTTTCAAGATATTCATATAAATTTCAGAGTAATTATGCGCAAAATTAGACTGGTGTTTTAACAATGATGTTTTTGAGTGACTGATCAGTAGACATGTATATGAATTTTCTCTTTTTGTTGAAGATGCAAATATATTATACACTTAATATTGTATCATGACGATAAACCTATCTTGGCTAGGGTGAAACAGGAGCTAAGACTGTTTCGACTTAAGGACCATAATATCTCTATTTCGGACCGTTGTCAAGACACTGCCTTAACCTCAAATTTGAAATAGCTATTTCTTCTTTATTCTTATCAAAGAAAATTGCATGAAAAAATGATGTACACCCTTGTTTAATATAATACGACAAATTATATAAAAGGTGAAGATAATGAACAGAGATCAATCCTATACGTAACACAAAATAGAGAGTTGGGCATCAGATAATTTAAAAGGGCGAGTTTGGTAATGCCAGAAAAGAATTAGTTCACCTATTTCCAATTTTAGTATCAGAAAATTCCCTAGGCGTTGCTTAATAGTATATACATTATCAACATCACGATAGATGTGACGAGTTAGGCACCCAAGCTTAATCTGCTTCCATTTACCGTGACCAGAAATGAAATACAGCTACAACACCCAGGTGTTAGCATGTTCTAGATGACAACATTAGTGTAAACATATCCATTAATGTGGATCCAGGTTGAAATAGGTTTCAATACCCCTTGTTTGTCGTAAGAGGCGATTGATGGGGTAGTCCTTCGAATTCCATTACCCCGTGTATTAACAGTTGTTGCACGATCAAGACCCTCCTTGCTCAAAGGCTGTAAGAGCCGAACATAGGCCTAACTTTTGCAGCCCTTTACCAACAATGATGACGTTTCCATATGAGATACCTATCATCGATAGGGATCAACAGGGGATGCTTACTTCTCTTAGGCACCTGATCCCACCTCTGGTGTGTCCAGGGGTCCGTGTTTGCCCAACTATCTATTTTGTATTGCTTGTAGGAGTTATGAGATTGATCACTGTTCGTTATCTTCACCTTGCATACAATCAATCAATCATGATTATTGATGTAAATCCACTCCAGGAATAAAAAAAATCAAATATGCTCGTCATTTGTACAGAATATTCATGTCTGGGTTAACCCTCCTCCCCAATAAAAAAAACCAACTTCTTGTGTTTTTGGTATGATATAAATAGCTCTAAAACTTCATTGTTATTTCGGATTTCAAACATTTCGGTTGAGCATCACTGAAGAGACATTATTTGTCGAAATGCGCATCTGGTGCATCAAAATTGGTACCGTATAAGTTTTGCATAAATAAAATCCCAGATCCGAAGTCAACAGTAGAATGTGGCATTTTGAATATCTATGCTGTTAAAGGTCTAGTCTTTAATGTCTTATATCAAATTGGTTTAAAGTCAAACGTTTTGTGTTGATGTTTAAAAAATGATTTCAAACTAAAAACTCTTTAGAATTGTTTTAGGATCAACATTTGATTAACGCTAATGTTGGCATATGTTCTGGCACAATGTTTGAACCTATCACCATAAAGATAATTCATTTTGCGGAAATAGAGAGCATTGAATAAAAGCAGAAATGTTATAGAAGTAGTTTATGTTATCATGTTCGTGGTTTCGTGGGACTGCCAGGGAAGGAAAACCGGTTAATATTTAATGGCGAGGAGACGTTTTGTCATATCAGTTTCGTTCTTGTTCAATGCATATGGTCCAAATGAGCCCATTTATCCTTTTCTTGGAGTTCATTAACAATTCAGAGGTTCGAAGTATTTACGCAACCGTTCTGGGTTTTTTTTAAAGAAGTATCACATAACAAATTAAAGTCATTTGTGAATGTCAAATGACATCAATTGAACATATTTCGAAGCATCCATGGACAAAGGGTAGTGAATCAATGTTATTTTGAAACAATGAACCGCCTTCAGGGAAAATTGGAAATGTTTTGAATTGCATTTTGTTTTCATATGAATTGAAACCAAGATTTGTTTCGTATTAGAAAACAGGAAAATGACTGTTATTGATAAATAAGTTTATGACAAGTAGGCTTATTGTAATATTTCTACATCAACATGCAGCAAAAATACACATGTCAAAAATAGCACGTAATAATAGAAAATAGCATTGCTATTGAATGTATTCAATTAAAATTTGACAACAAACCACACACAGGTAGAGTGATGTAGCATGTAATGGCTACCATTTAAACTAGCTCAGCATATTTCCATGATGGAAGCGCAGGAAAACATGTTCTTCCAGAAGCATCCTCGTCGATACGTGTATCAACAGTAAACGAATGCACGTATGATTACTAGTCATTGGATGAATACCTTCAATGCTTATGTAGTATAAATGATTTTCATTTTATATAGAATAGCTCATAAACCAATGCCGAAAAAAATGAGATTTCGTCCTGGTTACAATTCATTTATTTTCTGAAGAATTAATTACATTTCCACCTGAACACTATTTCTAGAGCACGTAAATAAAAGTAAACAAATCCGACAGCGGTAATTCTCGACCTCATTTCAATAATTGGCAAAGTTCATATCAGATCTCAGTAAAATGAAGTCGTCTTTCGCCATCCGGTAAGAAATGAAGTAAAAGATTCATACTATTCAAGACAATTTGTAGAATGAAAAGCAGTCACGTAGTATAGGTAAATATTTTACGATCTAAGTCTATTTAAGAAGTTATATTCACAGTGAGATGTCACCATATGGACACTTCTTATATTTATATGACACAAACAATGTAATAATACCGGTATTGAATTTAACTTTTTTCAAAAACCTTTAAATTCTTGCCACTGAAATCATTTTTTAACAATAAACTGTTTTTATAACGAAAATTCCTGGATCGTGCTGGAGTAACCTGCCAATCGATTTGAACGGTATCATTAGTGATCAGGTCTTTCTACAGTCTGCTGGTATTTCCGTGGACACATGTTATTGAACTCATACAAAATATATTTATTCGAAAGCTTCTACATCAGAAGAGGGAACACATATTTTACCTTAGCCATCAGCTCGCAATTTAGATATGTAGAAAACGATTTATCTATTACCAGTGTTCATTTGTATTCATTAATAGTTGATGGTACAGGGATTTCAACAGTCTCCATTGAAGTCAGCATTTCGCAAATTCTATGGTCGTTATAACGATCTAGTTCGTCAATACAACCTCGCATTGGGTCAAATGCTGTCTGACGTGTTTCATACCGATTGTTAAGCCGTTCTTGGCACACTGATTTGACTGCGGATAACTCCGTTTACCTGATCAGGATATGGGGCTCACGGCGGGTGTGACCGGTCAACAGGGGATGCTTACTCCTCTTAGGCACCTGATCCCACCTCTGGTGTGTCCAGGGGTCCGTGTTTGCCCAACTATCTATTTTCTATTGCTTGTAGGAGTTGTGAGATTGATCACTGTTCGTTATCTTCACCTTGCATACAATATACTGCACATTCCTGAATTATATGCAAGGATCACTCGCGAAATAGAATTACTTGATTGTTGATATATATGTTAAACTTTTGATCAATACACCACTCGCGAATTCGTGATTACACAATTTGACATTCAAAGGGCATTTCGCGATATATTTTAAAGTACCTCTGTGAAAATAAGGAATCTGCATTATCTAAGTAAATTCACCAAAGAACCCCCCACATATACGTCATACTTCGATATTTTATTGAACTCAATCTTATGACATGCAGGATGGCTACAGCGTCTTCAACGTCAACGCCCCCTATCTATGCAGCAACATTCCATTATCACATCCATAAAGTGTTTATGACTCTCAACGGATTAGCTTGTTCTGCGTTTTGGTCATTTTTTAAATCGTGGCGGGCTATTGGCAATTAAATAAAAAAAATCAGCGGAAAATAATTTGTTTTATTTCACTGACCGTCATGAATTTGTCATTTTCCCCCATGTTCTCTCTTTTTTTCAAAACTATTGGAGCGCCATCTGTATAACGCGATTATTTCCTTATTGAGATCGCATCTACTTAGATCGGCGTAAGTGGTGTACATGTATCCAATTTGTGTACATGTAATTGATTTCATGACCAGTAGAGATTCATATAATATTTTGTCTCAGGATATAAGATACATCACACATCACACGTGTACTTTGATCATATAAGCAAAACCATCCAAAATTCAGTTTTTTGCTTTCGTTTTGCATTCACATTGTGCAAAAACGTCTCTAGAATATTCTTTCTCAGGCAAAATGTAAATTTAATTGTAAAACACATGTATCTTATAATGGTTGTAGTTCAGCATAGCTCCAATTATAACCCAAGGTTGTAAAAATACCCAAACTTCATGTCTCTTATGAAAATATGATAACGTATACATTTTCAAGAATTTAGGGAGGTGTGTACTTGTTGTAAAGCGTATAGCTTTTAAATTAATCGGTCAACATATGATTTTCTTACTCAAATCCTCATTCTAAGATAATCTTTAAATTAAAAAAAAATTATTCAAGGTTCAGTCATAACAAGAGGTCCATGGGCCTAGAATCGCTCTCCTGATACATTGTACAACAGGCAAAAATTCTCACTAACCCAGATTCATCAATTAACAAAGTTTGGTAATGTTAAGTCAAATAGTACCTGAAAATTTAAAAGTAACTGCCCAAAAGTAGGTCACAGTGACCTACTTTTGGTCGACACACTGAAGACTCAAGAAACATCAACTGACAAGTCAAATAGTATTCAAATATAGCCGTTAAATTCCAAAAGAAGGCCACAGTGACCTACTTTTTGGTCGACACACTCCAAAGACTCAAGATGCATCAACTGACAAAGTTTGATAATTGAAGTCAAATAGTATCTGAAATATTCAGATATAATCGTCAAATTCCAAAACTAAATCACAGTGACCTAGTTTTTGGTCGACACACTCTGAAGACTCAAGACCCATCAACTGACAAAGTTTGATGATTGTAAGTCAAATAGTATCTGCAATATTCAAATATAGCCTTCAAAATCCAAAAATAGGTCACGATGACCTAATTGTTTAGTCAACACACTCTGAAGACTCAACATGCATCAATTGACAAAGTTTGATAATTGTAAGTCCAATAGTATCTGAAATATTAAAATATACCGTCAAATTCCAAAAGTAGGACACAATGACCTACTTTTTGGTCAACAAACTATGAAGACTCAAGATGCATCAACTGACAAAGTTTGATGATCCTAGCTTTCATAGTGTCCAAAATATGCATCTAAATTTGAAATTTGAATGTCTGCAAAATTCAAAAAGTAGGTCACTGTGACTTACTTTTTCAAAAATATGTTTTGAGGCCTCAAGTCGCATCAACTTACAAGGTTTGATGATTCTAAAGCTCTCAGCATCTGGAATAATAACCTAAAATGTATTCATAAATGATTAGCCATACAATTCAGAAAGTAGGCCATGGTGACATACCTTTTATATCACGCAGTTTAAGGTCCCATGGTCCATCAACTGACACTTTTTGATGATCATCTGTTGAAAAGTGTCTAAGATATGCATCAAAATCCATTTAATAATAATTACCTGCGAACCTCAAAAAGAAGGTCACCATGGCCGATTTTGGAGACAACATGGTATTAGATCCTAAGATGCATCAACTGACAAAAATTGATGATCCTAGTCCTTATACTAAGCAAAATATCAAAGTTTTAATAAAACAAAATTAAAGGTCAACTTTGAAGTGACCTTGAGACCACACCCTTTGTCCCAGGATGATGTCTTGAACAATTATTTATCTACAACCTATTATCATCCTTATGCATAAGTTTGGTGATAATTTGCCCAGTGATTCTTGAGAAGAAGATTTTTTAGCAACCACTACTTTTGTTTGCATTTTCCTAATTATTTCACCTTGTTAAAGGGTTACAACCCTAGTTTTCGTACACATGAAAGCCCTTGGGCCAAGGATACCCTGTGAAATATTTGACAAAAATTGGCCGAGGGGTTCTTGAGATATAGCCCTTTTCCCAAAAAGTTGACACACACCGCACACCAGACATGTGGCCATATGGTTAGCTCTTTGAGCCTTTGGCTCAGAAGAGCTAAAAATTGGAGAAAGGACCAATATTGACGTCAAATGGTATTTCCGACAGTATTTATTTTAACATGTTTGGCTCAAAAGTGTACATTATGAAAATATTTATTCCAATTTATCAGAATAAATGATTACATATCGTTGAATAAAGGACATATAGCCTCTGTTATTATAACCCATTTGTTTGGGGAAATAATTATCATTAAGAAAAATAAAGAAGCAGGGGTGCATTTTCATTAATGTTGATGGGGTGCTTACTTTTGAGAAGCAATAACAATGAAAATAGCATGTCAACATATATATTTTTCGATCTCTTGCTGGAATTTATATATATATGTATCATATAAAAGCATTTTTTTTTTCAAAATTGAGTCCATTTAAGGTCGTGTATAGATGTACCTTAAAAGGTAAATATATAGTGAGGATATATATGTTAGACGTCTTTAAATAGTCCAACGCGCGCCAGGGAAACCCAGCATGATGTACATAACTTTGGATGATACACCCGACACCTGTGCTTATAATGCTGACTGCTTGGCAACGAACAGTCGTTACGTACTGGAGTGACTCATGACTCCGACTGGGACTGAATCTGTGGAAGACGAACGTTTATAGTACCCGACTGAGATAAATCGACGATGCATCGTGTTTTCAATTAATCATCACTTTCCTCTAAATATTTCATGACTTTACATTTAACCGGTTCTATAAATGGGTTAAAATTATAAAAATCAAATTCCGTATAAATCATTTGATGCGTCAAATACTAGCTACCTTATGATTTTAGGATTATATAAGCGGATTATAGTTTCTGTCTGACGTGTTTCATACCAGGTTTTAGGTCTTCTTTAATGAATGATTTTTACTACGGATTACTCCATTTACCTGATCAAGCTTAGGGTTTACGGCGGATGCGACTGGTGTACCGGAGATGCTTACTTCTCCTAGGCACCTGATCCCACTTTTGGTATATGGTCAGTGTTTGCCCAACTATCCATTTTGTATTGTTTATAGAAGTTCAATCAGTAAAACTTATGTTGGACAACTCGGAAACTGTGTATTGCATTATATATCTATTCATACTTGTCACAAACAATTACATCAGGTACATGTTTACATCTGTCACAGATTAATGACATCAGAAACCTTTTTACACCAGTCACAGACGAATTACGTCCGGTACCAGTTCACACCTGTCAATAGACCTGTCACAGACGACCGTACAAAGGAACTCAGTAGAACTCAATGGCAAAGTGTATGTTTCGTAACTGGTAAGTTGTGACATCTATCCACACTCGTGCAATGACTGTCAGCGTAAATAGCAATTGCTATATCGCCAAACGTTCGGTTGTCGATAACTCGTAAACCAAGTAAAACACATACATTCATAACTTATTGGTCTAAAAAGTCAAAAGTATCTTCTAATGTACAATTCCTGATTAAACTGCACTCGTGTATTATGTTTGATTATGTGTAATTCAATACCTCCTTCAATACATGTATCTTCGTAGGTTCCGGGAGATTGTGAGTACGAGTCCCACTCGTTCCATAGTCACTTACGTGTAAACCTTGAGACATAAATATTAGTAACAACTGGTCCTTAGCCAAATGATTGGCATTCAAATGTAATTATTACGAGTCTTTCGGATATCTCCATATACGGTTACATCCCCAAAGCTAAACATACGTGTATATTTGTGGTACTTCACCTATGAAAAGTGACGTCTCAATATAAGTGAAAAAATCTCGACAGGACTTAAAACACACATGCTTCCGTTGAGTAACACAGAATGGATAGTTATTGTCCTTGAAAAAAAACTCAACCATGACGAGGATTGTTTTTATACAAAGAATGGTTATGCTCTCGACTAAATCGTTGAAAGAAAATAAGCATATATTTAAGGTGGAATTATGCACCTGGTGATTCCTCATATATTTATAGAAACATCTGTAATAACCCCAGATCACAATTATTTGTCCTTTATTTTTCACAATTTTTGATTCATTTTTCAAAGAAAATTGAATTTCATGAAATTGCAATTACATACTCCAGAATTCTTCATTTTTGTCTTTTGAGATATTCCTGTTTACGATGTTTGAATTAAGATTCAAGAAAACAATATATGTATATAACTTCATAAAAGAATGTTGGTTTTGAAATTCTGGATGGAAGAGTTATCTTTTCTAAAATTACAAGATCCAAACAACCTTGTACTTTTTGTAAGAAAATAATACAGTTGGCATATATTTTCGTACAAAAGTCATAGCGTCTTTCTCAGATAAGTGAGACACGATAGAGGAAGAAAAATATACAATGTTATAGTAAGAGTAAACCTTTGTGTAAATAATTTTAGTGCGCACCTGGATTAATACATGCCGGCATACATTTGTATATCAGGAAAGCATCAAAATAAAATGCATGTGCCGTTAAGGCGCACAATACTGTCAATATAACAGGTTAGAACAGTAGGACAAATATTCTTAAAAGAATTCGTTTATGCTATATATAATTAAAGGTTTGCTTAAAATACACGACATTATACTTACCTTCGTTCCTTGACCGGTTGCGGTAGCTCAGTGATAGAGCACTCGCTTCGTAACTTAGAGATCGAAAGTTCGATCCCTGCTAATGTCATAGCCTCATTAAACATAAGATGTAAACATTTGGTAGTTCGATCTATTACACCTTCACCAAATAATCTACATTTAGAAACGAGAGTCACGGGTCTTTTTGATTTGACCTTAAAAGCGCAAGTCCCGTGTCACGGCAAACATTTGCATGATAAAAAAAACTTAGTACTACAAGTAGGTAAGTAGTAGTTCACGTTTCCCTGCGCTTCTTCCAGTATCGCTTTGTTTTGTTATTTTAGCGCTCGTATCTCCGTCATATATCTCCCATTCAATAAAGCGTTGAAAAGAAGTTCAACCAAATTTACCTTCATGAAAAGAAGAGTTTGTTGTTTGGGCCAACTTTAGAGGTTAATTCCAACATTGTAGATACATGTGCAATAGATTATAGGTTCGAAATGTAAACATGAAAATTCATGTCTATATATGACAGGAAATCACTTAAGTAACTTGGTATATCAATGTGACGTTTTCCTTTCATTTGATGCCACGATGTTTGACCTTGACCTTGGAGTTTAACCCAATTTCAAAACTTTTGCCAAAACTTTAACCATGGTCATAACTTTTGAACTTGGATTGTGACCTACTTTTAAGAAAATTTACCTATGCAATATCTCCGAAACTCTTTAAGATAAAGCTTTCATATTTTGCACATAACTTTCTCATGGCAAGATCTTACAATTATTACAACGGTTTTTGACCTTGTGTCATGGTTAAGTTTTGATCGTTTGAGATAATATATGGAGTCAGCATTTTTCATGGGAAATCAATATTGCAAAAAAAGATCATAGCAGCTGAACAACAGCAGAGCTACATGTAGTATGGCTCAGATGAACATTGTAGCCAATTGGCTTTTTCTTCAGTTTCAGCAACATCATGCAAAAATCTGTTTATAAACGAAGTTATCAAACATTCTCCACCACCTACACACGACCCAGTGAGGTTTCACATCTCCTCATCTAAGACTGGCAGTTGTTACAAACCTGGAATCGTGCCAAAAAGACGTTTATAAATCATTATATCATAACACATTACCAAATCAATTCGATTTCCTGTGTTTGAGGATTTAAAAGTGCTCTCATCCGGTACTACCAAAAATCCGATCCTGTCGTAAAGAATGTATCAATATATTTCTTTTTTCTCAACAAAGGCGCTCTCGTCATTGTGATAGACAAATTAAAAAAAATAAAACAATCAATTTCATTTTTAAAAGTACATGCGTATGAGACGTTCAATGTTGATTAAATAACCTTGAATTGCTATGTAATTTACATAAAGGGGATTGATTGCATGGACACCATGACCCAAAATCAGTTTATAAAAAATAACTTTATGGAAAACAATTGAATAATTGTCTGTAATGTTGAAATTCACTTGAAAAAACTATTAAAGAAAACTATTTCAGCATTGTGGAAGGTTTTTTCACAACATTATACATCATGGTGTGTTTGTTGTCTTTTTCAGTCCACGTACTTATTTGTAAAGTATTTTTTGGCCTATATCAATATTATTTATTACATATGTCATGGTTAGAAAAGTATAGCATAAACCCTGTTTACATAACAAAGAATTGTGAGTTCTGTATCTCCCATGTACCTTGACAACTGACATTCAAATTTTTGCTGACCATTAAATATACCTTAGTTAAAAATTCCTAACATTAAACAAAATGATTTTTAAAGCTCAAATCGTGTCCATGCCGCTTTAACACCTGTATGTTCACTGTTAACTAGGTAATTAATTTGTTTTCTAGATGTTCGAATGTAGAGACAAGTAGGATTTCTAAGTTGCTAGAACTTGTTACCAATCCCATTGTATATTCATACAATAGAATATGTCCCGATCAGTGGATATGATTAAAAAAACAAACATGGTGAATTGTATCTATGGTCCACGGAGTCCCACCCCGGGATGAGTATTAGACATATGCATATATAATCCATATAAAACCTTGCATCAGTTGAACATCAGACCCATAGTTGATGAATTTTACAATATTTGTTGGGCCTACATCCACTCCAGAAATATGCATCTGATGACCAAGAGTAAAGGTTTATTTTGTTTATTTTACACTTCTTATCGAGAAGTCACCAACACTTTAAAACATATACACTCAAGGTGGTGGAAAAATAAATTCGACATCATACCATCGCCTTTATTGATGTAGGCCTTGGCTTTTAAGGTGTTATAGTTTGGCGAAGGCGCGATTTTTCGGAGTGACACGATATGATATTCACGAAGCGAACGTTCCTGTATGGATTAAGGACATCAGTACACCTTGCTTGTTGTAAGAGGACATCGATGAGGCGGTCCTTCTGACGAAACTAGAAACCGAGGTCATGTGACAACCCAGGTGTAACATGATAAAGATACCTCCCTGCTCGAAAGCTATATCCGCCTACCATGGAGTTACGCAACTAGGTTAAGGGCTTCCATAGTGAAATGCACATAAATCTTGAGGTGAAATTGCACCTCAATTTCACAGGTATCATTACACTTGTTACGATTAAACACCGAAACGATACAATCCATATGTTGAGGGTGACTGAGCTACCGTAAATTCCTCTCGTGGTAATGTCTCGTGACGTCAGTTGAATATCACGTAACACTTCATTTTTGGAAAACAACAAGAGACCCTACTTGTTAACAAAAGTCCAGGTTCATGCTTAAATCAGCTGAATTTTTATTGATATACTCAGAAAAAATAAAAATCCTTAACTTGAAAATGTTGGGAGCAAATGCATACTCAAACTAAACATGCTATAATTTAACAACATGTCATCAGCGGATTACCGGGGTTGTTCACATTCTTATACATATCATACCGTTAATATACAAGACAGAAATTGCTCTCCGCACTTTTCAAACGCATAAATATATCTAGATTAAATATCAGAAAAATTCATATTGTTTTTATAGCAGATTAATCTGAACTTTGCCACTGTTTCTGTAGTATGAGATTATTTATGTACATGAAGGAATTTTAAATGCATCAGTCATTCAGATTAGAGGCGATTTCAAGGTCATAATATAATATGAATATAACCTTCGTGCATACTATATATTAAAAAGGGAGAATGATTTGATATTATAAAGGAATAATATAAATAATCATTTGACAAGATGTTTTCACGTATACAGCTTATCACTTGATGACAGTAGTAATTAACAAAATATTATGGCACTTACCCGCGATACAACTATCAGAACATGTACGCTGTGACGTACTTTTTCATTGTGACGTAATATGATGCGAAGTGCACAGAGGGACATTTATAACAGGACTGATTTTTCGCGAATAGCCTTAACTGAGCTGCATAAATATGACAGTCTTCAATACCAATGGTAACGTCTCCATATTATTGAAAATTACAATTAAAGTGAGGTGTTGTCTGAAGTGTTTCATAGCGATTGTTAGGCCTTTCTTAGCACACTGATTTTGACCAAGGATAACACCGTTTACCTGATCAGGATGTAGTGATCACGATAGGTGTGACTGGTCGACAGAGAATGTTTACTTCTCCTAGGCACCCGATCCCACCTCTGGTGTATCCAAGGATCCGTGTTTGCCCAGCTATCTATTTTGTATTGCTTATAGGAGTTATGAGATTGGTCACTGGTCGTTATTTTACTTTTCATGTTAAACTCATGTATATTCCAACGACCAACCAACGAAGCAAATGATATACAGTCTAAACACTTATTTGTTCACATCTTCATTGAGGAAAAGGAACAAATGTTAAACAACTAGAAACTTGGAATTTTATTCTACTGTCCATAGGACATTTCACAAATAAATGGATTAAGGTAAGAACAAGATCGATCATTCCATTTGCCATTTCTAAGTAGGTCAATACAGTCTCTCTCCTTTGCCCTCGCTGGATAACCTACACTCGGTTCATTTCTGTACCAGGCTGTGAACGTTATGGTCACATTGGAGTAGCTCCATCGATATTGACCTTCAACATCGACATCATTTCCTCCAGTCCAAGCTGTACAGTTGATAAAAATATTTGTAGGACAAGTGCCTAAAATAAATATACAATATAAAGGTCCGTGACTGCTAAAAGAAATGGGGTGTATGCCTGTCAATTCTTCAAAACAGTTTACTGCTAATTAGAAGCTATGCTTATGCAGTAATCAATTGATTTTACTTGTAATACACCAGTTGGTTCCATGAGCTCAAAGCAAAATAGTAGTTTACGTTGTATAATGTAACTTGGTATGGGGACACTTCTTTTTATAAATTGCAGCACTGTCGTTAGGCTTTCATGAAATTAAAAATTAAAGGAGAATATAACGAATAATGAATAATCTTATAACTCCTATAAGCAAAGCAAAATAGGGAGTTGGGCAAACGCAGACCTCTGAATGTACCAGAAGTGGGATCAGATCCTTAGGAGTAAGCATCTGCTATCAAACGCCCACACTCGCCGTGAGCCCTGTATCTTGACCATGCAAACGGGGTTATTAGTAGTACGCTAAGAACGGCCTAACCATCTGTATGAAACACGTCAGGCAGTGTTTGACATAATGATAGGTTGTATTAGCAAATTTGAACCGTTATAACGACCATGGAATTTGCGATATGCTGACTCAAATCAACGATATTAAACGTGTAAAATAAATTATTTATAAATTAAACTGCATTGTATAACATGGGTAAAATTAGCTTAATTACTTCATTAAATTAAACTGGCTTTCAAATCTTCCAGAATAAAAAAAAATCGACGTTCCAATTCAGATGAAATGTGAGATATGTTGATTCGACAAACTACTTGATGGTACAGGGGTTTCAACAGTCTTGCATTTCGCAGATTCTATGGTCATTAAAACGATCTAGTTTGCCAATACAGTCTATCATGGGGTCAAATGTTGTCTGACGTGTTTTATACTGATTGTTACACCCTTCTGGACACACTGATTTGAAACTACAGAGAACTCAATTTACCTGAACAAGATATAGGGCTCAGGGCTGTTGTGACCGGTAGACAGGGGATGTTTACTCCTCGTTCGTTATATTCGCCTTTCATCAACTTGCTATCAGCAGAGTATGTAAAGGGCAAAGAAAACAAACAGTGATTTACCTCATATCTCAATCATACACAGAACACGAAATCCAGAAAGACAAAATAGCATATGTCTAGATCAGGCAGTGATCTCTCTTATTTTGATCAAATCATGTTATCCGTCATCAAAATCAGAAGGCTTAGTATGTGTAGAACAGTCCTGTAATTCGACCCAATGATAGCTTGCTTTTGCAAATAAGATAATTAAAATGGCCACACAACTTGTAAGATGGTGGATTTAAACGAGGCTGTTGAGAGCCGTTGAATATCAACTTATCTATCAGTAACGTTTCTCGATTTGTCAATTAATCATAGACAGAAACTTGAGAATAATAATAAAGTTGATGATAGAGATGTTGACGTCCTCAACCAACATGAAATAGTTGTCAAATATTTCATTCTGTCTTCATTTCGAGTTCATTGGGACATATCGAATTGACATATGAAGTGAAAAGAATAAGAATGCTAATTGTTAAAATATGATAGACAGGGAATTTTTACACCTTCTAGACACCTGATCCCACCTCTGGTATATCCAGAGGTCCGTGTTTGTGCAAGTAGTATTTTTGTATTCCTTGTAAGAGTTATGAGATTGATCATAGTTTGTAATCTTCGCCTTTGCATATAAATATAGAGCTGAATACCACTGCAAGATAGGTTCCCTTCTCACGTAGAAGTTAGTCCAATGAAGGACTACAAATGTGTGTCCATTACAAATTGTTATAGAAAGAAATGGTTTATTATAAGGGAAACAAAGAAGCAAAGTCACATCAGCACTTCCTAGATATTCTTGTATTTGATTACTCTCTGAAATTAACACTTACTTGGCTTGTGTATCAATCAAGTTAATTTGATGGAACTTCGTTTGAAAAACTTTAGAAGCACAGTGATGTTTTTCGTCCCACCTCTGCTTATAAAACAAATTATTTCGCGCCTGACTGTTTACGAGAGTTAACGAAAGGGAAATAACTCGGAAATATCTCGACAGTATCGTATTCGAACATCGGGGCCCATGAAGTATATGTGAAACAATACAAGAAGTGAAGCGAGTTACAAGTCAGCATTTAAACCTTTAAACCCAACTCATATGTACTTTTATCCAGCAAAGTTTATGATTAAGACTATTCTTACACAATATTTAAAAGATCCAAATAAGTTGCAATAATATGTGTTTGGTGTAAGTTTGAATCGATCGTGTACATTGGAATAGGTTGATGTGTTGAAGCCTATCACTGTGTCGGTCGCGCGATCAATTTAACTTACAATCCCCTATTCTGATACAAGATTTTCTGCAATAATAGACTTAAGTCAAACTTTTAATTATTTACATCTGATGATTCATCTAACACTAATGTTAAAAAACTACTGATTTATAAAAGAATAGTTACAAACATATACTGAAAATTGTATTTCATCATAAGTATCGTTTCAAAACTTAGATTGAATCGCAATTTAGACTGAAGTCTATTTCCAGTGTATGGTCTTAAGACCCGAGCTCATTTACTACAAAAATCACGTCCCTAGGGTGTTTGAGTTAATCTGTTTCTCACTCTGTGATATAGTTAATCCAATGTAGCGTTTGAGAAAATACAAAATGAATTGAAAATAGAAACACAGCTATGCATTACAGTTCACTTACTTTTGGAAAGAAATGTGGCAGCAAGCCAATCTGATTTTTCTTTATCGCCAATCTCCACAAGATGAGAACATCTCTTCTCACACTCCACCTGTAATATGTTTTGTTGAATATCAGATCTCTATATATAAATATAGATATCAGTAAATATATATATAAGATCAGTTCTAGGGGGATTAAGCATTGCCTGTTGACTGGTCACATCAACCGTCGCATCCGCCGTGATCCCTGTAATTTAGTCAGGTAAAGGAAGTAATTTGTGGTCTAAATTAGTATGAAAACAACGGCCTAACAATTGGTATGAAACATGTGGCCCATGGGATAGGGTAAGTTCACAATTCGGGGTCAAAGTTAGGTTTGGACACAATGGGAATGAAAATTGTTCATATCAATCTTCTCATCCCCAGGATTCGTCATACTTTGCAGGCATTCCAATGTAGTACATATTCACATTTCATTAAATCATGATCCACCTCTGATGTTAGGGTGGGGCTAAAATGTGGATTCAAAGAGAATATATACAGGAATTTTTTAAAATATCCTCTTAAGAGTAGCATGATCACGTTAACGTATATCACTGTGTAAACATCCCCATGATGTATAGAGTCGATGTCAATATCTTATGCAAAGATTTTAATTAGTGTGTTATGTTCATGTTGTTCAAATGAGTCCTATTTTTGTGATTTTACAACTGACATAGAAAAAAGGAAAAAATCGAACGTTGAAAGAGAAAGTGTGTTATTGGGATTAGCTGAAAAAGTGAGAAAACTAATAGTGATAATCTCATAACCCCTATAAAGACTACACAATTAAGAATAGGGCAAACATAAAACTTTGGACACACCAGAGGTTGGAGCAGGTGCCTATGAAGAGTAACCATCCCCTATCAACCGGTGACACCCACGATGAACCCTATTTTATCTGTTACCCAGACTGTAAAAAAAAATGTGCGTCTCTACATTAAGACTGCGTGAATATCAGTAAATTTACCGTCCTTCATTGTTCTGCGGAAGAGGATCCCAGGCTCGGACCATTTTACCATGCAACACCAAGGGTAGGCTCATTTTACAGAATATTCAGTCAATATTATATAAATATCAGTATTTTGCGGATTCGGTAATATAAATATCGATTTCCCTGAATAAAATCCAATTCTCTAAATGGCAATTTAAAGTTAGCTGCACGATAATCAATCACTGTCTGATATGTGTTGTTTTCATAAGAATGTGGATCTACCTAACGCGAGTTACAGAATAAAGAGAAATCACCAAAGGCAGAACAATCACAGAAAGATTTCGTTTGATCTGAAGAAAAATATTTTTTACTTCCATATAAAAATAAAAAACGTATTACTTTATCAAGGAAGCATTAGGGATTTCTCATTCAAGCAAACGAATTCAAATGCCATTAGTGCATACTATTAGAAGGCCTAACATCGACTCTCCTCTATCACACTACCATAGCAAAATCAACAAAGCTTTTAAATTACCATTGACCACATTTCAGCTCTATATATTTACATTTCAAAGTGTTTCTCTACAGAAAATCTTCGATTTAAAGGATAGCATAGCTAGTTTGATATTACAATGCAGAGACACGTTGGATCTTCTCAATTACATCACTGTCATTAAAGTAGCCCGACCTGTTTCACAGTTCTTGTTGACTTAGAATCACACACATGGGATGATGCAAGCATTATAGGATGGATTCTTTGTTTTTGTATTCATTGTGCTGTGACAAGTTCGTAGACCAAAAGAAAATCATAACGCAGGATTAAAGAATTAAAGTCAATATTGCATGATTTGATTCTGTCAATTCTTGAAAATCAAACTATTTTCCTTCCTGCAGCAAGAGATTGAATGAAACATTGTACTATTGATTTCTATATAAAACACCTCAGAACTACAATACGCCATTCATTATCATAAGAATTAGGTGATCCGATTGTGTAATTGTAGGATTCACTCTTATACAAATACAACCACAAGTTTGTTAGCTGTTTTTAAAACCAAACTTAAAACATGCAAGGTGAATATAACGAACAGTGATCAATCTCATAACTACTATAAACAATACAAAATAGATAGTTGGGCAAACACGGACCCCTGGACACACCAGAGTTGCGGTCAGGTGCCGAGGAGGAGTAAGCACCCCCTGTTGAGCGGTCACACCCGCTATGAGCCCTATATCGTAATCAGGTAAACGGAGTTATATCCGCAGTCAAAATTAGTGTGCCAAGAACGGCTTAATAATCGGTATGAAACACGTAAGAGAGATTTGATCCAATGCGAGGTTGTATTGACGAACTACATCGTTATATATCTTTTTAAAATTGTATTCAACCTGTAATTCGGCATCTATTTATACATTAATAAACCTCAGTTTTAGTATTAATATATGATTCTATAAGGCGTAGTAAGACAATAGAAATATACAAGTATTTCCTGTTATAATCTAATTCAGGTTGAGTTAGTATTCTAAGAATAATTTAGAATTTCCTGTTTTTTAAAAAAAAATGTGACTGTGACAGAAACCTAGTTGCTCTGCATATTACATCAGGAGACAATAAAATAGCACCCATTAACCTTTATGTAAGGTGAAGATAACGAACAGTGATGAATCTCATAACTCCTACAAGCAATACAAAATAGATAGATGTACCAAATATTGATTGTCCTGAATTTTTTGAAAATATTCCTAAAACCTTCCAGGAATTCGATTCAAAAAGTTTATCTTAAGCGGTTATCTAAATCTTGGTCTTAATCCCGATTTTGATACATAGATAACAATATTCCATGATCATCTGTATGTTGTGTTTATATATCTCAACTTATGCCATACACCAGAGCTTTTTTTTGTTTTGAGTAAAATCAGTCTCTAATCGAAGCAGACAAACATATTGATGTTAGAAGGGTTGCAACAGTCTTATTTAATGTCAACATTTCGCAAATTTCATGGTTGCTATAACAATTAATTTGTCATTTCAATGCAAAATGTCATTCAGTATAATGCTGGGTGACGTATTTCATACCGACTGTTAGCCCATTTTTGGTACACGGACGGATTCTGACCACGGATTAATCCGGTTTCCTAATTAGGATATAGGGCACATAGCGGGTGTGGTCCGTCGAGAGTGGATGCCTACACCTACTATGCAACTGATCCAACCCCCGGTAGATCTAGGGATCAGGGTTTGCCTAACCCTCTATATCTATTTTCCTTATATGTTATCTTCACCTTTTCATAGAACTATACCGATATCCATAAAAACATTAAAAATGATAGAATAGAAATCATAGAAAACGCATAAATGGTTGATTACAACGGGGTCCAAAAATTATATAAAAGAGTGTACAAAAAGGATTTATAGTCAACAAAATATATCTTATTATCTCGAATCACGCAATTACATAAATAAAGTGATAAAAAGGGTGGATATTTGAAAACAACATACCGTTTATGATCAGTTTAATTTAAGAATTTAAAAATTCTTTTTTTTAAAAAGAAAGCTGATAAGTAAATAGACACTTAGAGTTTCTTAATGAAAGGTGAAGATAACGAACAAGTGATCAATCTCATCAATCCCATAAGCAATACAAAATAGATAGTTGGGCAAACACGGACCACTGAACACACCAGAGGTGGGATCAGGTGTCTAGGAGAGGTAATCATACCCTGTCAATCCCCCGGGGAGTTCTATATCATGATCAGGTAAATGGAGTTCTCTGTCGTCTGAGTTATCCTTAGTTAAAATCAATGTGCCAAAAACGGTCTTACAATTGGTATGTAACACGTCAAACAGTATTTGCTCCAATGTTAGGTTATATTGGCAAACTAGATCGTTATAACGACCATATAATTTGCGAAATGCTGACTTTAAACGAGACTATTGAAACCCTTTTACCATCAATGTTTTTGTCAGTAGCTTGCTTTGATTAAAAAACTGATCGTACGGAGAACAAACTCTTGCGTATCGAATCAGTTGAGAGATATAAACATCGTATGCAGGTGATAATGAAATATTGCCACATAAATATCCGCAGTTGACGATGGGGAAGCTCAAATCATCCCGTTTGTTATAAAGTTGAGTTCTTAGTTTCTAGATACCATATTTCAAAGCGACCTGTTCTTAATTGATTTTATTGAAGGTAAATACACATAAGTGAAAACACAATAATTGTCTACGATTTATGTTTTATACGGAATCAAAACAAATATCAGGTATGTCAATGTTAATCGATTTTAGAGAGCTTTTTATTCGAAACCATGGTGCTTCATATGCCAAGAATTGAATCATTTGGTGTTTGATCGAGATTTTGAAAACATCTACCATTTGGTCAGTTAACCGACTGAATTCACTTTCAGAGAGGCGGTAGACAAGGGCCTCCATTGCCCCGTACTTGTTTTGCTTTTCTGCTGAAATTCTGGCTATTCCTTTGATACAAAATAAAGACATCAGAGGTATCACCATCTGTTGTAAAAATGGATTTTGTTTGAACTCCTAGTGTATAATGATAAAATAAAGATTCAATATAAATACATATTTTGCAAGCAATTATATGGCAAAGGGTTCCATATATGATTAGAAAAAGAAGGCAACTTTATCAGTTACCAGAGTATCGCAAATGATTACTCAATTCAGATTCCATACACCACATATGAGGGATTGAAATATATTATTATGCACTCATGGCCAAATACCAAACGGTTTAACCATGATATAACTTTTCAACCATATCAACCTGAATTCATTAAAATGTTCTGCAAATACCAAAAAGGTTCTAGGAATATTTATGACTATTTAATACCAACAACATCGACCTAATAGCGAAAACAAATGGGGTAATGATTTAAATTTGCAATTAGATTTAAATTGGAAACATGAATATACAAAGGTCAAATCTGTAACAAAAAGATTCAGGACTGATATGGTTCAACTATAGAATCATTCATAGAATATTAGGTACTAACAAACTCTTACGCATGTAAAAAAAAAAAATTTTAAAACTTTGTTCAATATGTGCACTAGAACCAAAAACAATTAAGCATACCTTTTTATTGCCCTTCTGTCTCTACACTATGGACACAATTATTTTATCAGATTGGATTTTTCAAAACTCTGGTAAAAGAATGGGATTTAATGTACAAACTGCTATTTTTTTTGTTTTCCAGAAAAAGAACACATGGTTTTAAACTTTATAATCCTCTTAATAAAGAGATACACATTCCAATATTCAAGAAAGAATGTTAATATTGTTTTCGATGATGTTTTGAAATGTTTATATAATTACTACATTTTGAAGGGAAAATTTACAGGAGAAATATTTTACAAAAAGAAATTACTTACATCCTTAATGTTTCAAGTGGCCAAGATAATTGTAGTAGTGGTTTTAGTTCACGACAGCATGTTCTAACGAAAATAGAAAATGCATATAAAAACAGAGATTGTAATAGTCTGATAAAACTCAAACATATATATTGATAATAATAGTAGTTTTATAGAAAATTGATACCAGCGTGGTGTTAGAATTATTTGAGATTTGTCTTGTAAGGTCATCATATTTTAGGTCACCTGAGTCACTTGCCATTGGTCTTCGTTCGTCATCGTACGTTGTCCTTTGACATTTTTTTTTATATTTTAAACTTGAAAACTACAAGACAAATTGTTACCATTATTGGTGTGAAGAATCTTTAGAAAAAGAGGAACATAAATTGTAATATTACTCCCCTTACCACCCCTAGGACCGGGCCTACTATTTTCAAAATCATTTTCTCTCTCGTACGCGAAAAGCAGGATGCATGGTTATGACATCCACGAATTTCTCTATCAAGTCCTAGTGCGGGACCAATATGGCCATACAATGATAATGTATTAAATCTTAGACAATCTTCTGTACTTCCATATATATATTTGAGAAAAACAAAATGCCTGATTATGATGTCCATGAAACTCCCTACCTAAATTGTGAAATTCGTGGCTTCTTAGTCAGGGGTTCAAGTCCTAGTGCGGGGTCAATATGACTTGATGCATTAAATCTTAGAAATCTTTTCAAGTCTCATATATATTTGAAGAAAACTAAATCTATGATTATGATGCCCATGCAGCTCTCTAACTATGAAAGGCGAAGATAACGAACAGTGATCAACATCATAACTCCTATAAGCAATACAAAATAGAGAGTTGGGTAAACACGGACCCCTGGACAGAGGTGGGATAAGTACCATACCATACCACACCCTAATAAATTTATTACCCCTTATTGAGAGGTTGTATGGTATAGACTCCAAGTACTATTATCATAGACATGGTAACAGGATCCTGTGCGTTGCCGCATGTGTGCAGAACGAAAACAAAGCTTGTTGTCCATTCCCGTCTCTGCCAACAAAGATGCACCTCATCCGATGCCTAGAGAAGTCGATCTTAACTCTAATGTGGTTAATATCACCAAACAAACACAATAAGTCAATCCAAGTGCGGGGTTTTTCAACAATTTCTCATTCAGTAATTGTATTTACAATGTATCTGACAACATGGCCGACTGGCACAGATAGTAATGATACCTACTCTGTTTTGAAATTTGAAAAGATATGAACAGTGTAAAGTTCAGATTGTACAACTTCGTTAATATTCGATAATTATGATATATATTTGAAATGGAATAAGATTGGGGTTTTTTTTTCAGCATTGTCAACTCTTATTTTTTACCATATAACATTACAGGTGCTATACCATTGCTTTTCCGTTAATCGATACTTACCCAGAGAATTAGAATGGAATTTAAGCTATAGATGCTCACATTAAACTGTTTTAAAAGTATAGATTTAACCAATGAATTATGTTTTTGTTTGTTTTTGCTGTTTTCCGCTATATTCAACACTTTTTTAATTATCTGGTGGCGCCCAGTTTTTTTTTTTTTTTTTGTTTTTTTTTTTTTGTTTTTTTTGGTAGAAGAGATAACCCAGATACAATGTACATGGGAAGAGACCACCGACCTTCCGAAAGTAAACTGGAAATTTACTTAACGTCGCGAGTGGAATTTGAACCCGAGCCGACCAGAGGTGAGAAGCCGTGTAATTTTGAGTGCGATGCTCTAACCACTCGGCCACGGAGGCACCTATTATGTTTTGAAATATGCAAATTTTCATAAAGCGCTAATACGTGTTATTGATTTTGTATGCGCACACCATTGCAGCTATGAGACTACATCTTTAAAAACAAAAGTAAGTCATTGCCTAAGCAGCTAAGTCAACTAACTTTAATACGTCAATGCATTTATATGTCATTACTATATGTTTATCTAAATAAAAATACTTCATTGACTGAATTTGATTTTTTTTTTCAAAAAGCGTTGAATTGATTCCAAACTCCAACACATTCAAGTGTTTGATAAGTGTGTATTTCCTTCTAATATCATGTGAACGCAAAATTCTTAATGCCCAGATCCATGTGTATATTCAATTTAAAGTCCAAATCCGTCTGTATATTTCATTTAAAGTCTGCAGCTATGTTAAGTCTTCCCAGAGTTTGAAATGCGTTCAAAACATACATTGGATTGCGAGGTCGGTTTTTGGTTTTCAGTTGTAATTTATATACTTAAATACAGCCAATTTATATAGAAGGTTCCCTCGGCTATATATTAGCATATCTGTTATGATATCACATGACTTCGTTGATCACAGGGCGGTCATTCATAATTGTTTGAAGTGTTTCACATAAATCGCTTCAGCCCAGCTGATTTAACAATTATTTTTATTTTATTTTTGTTTTGTTTGATAAATGAACTCACTGTATCCTTGTGTACCCGAAATGTGCTTGTATTACTTGCGTACAAAATACACGTATTCAACTTACCTACACACTTACCTATACATTTGAGGATAATCGATATTCAAACAAAGCCATCACACATTAACCCAAGCAAAATTCGGGTAGAAAACAAAATCCTCTTACGATTTCCGTAAATGATCTCAAATGAATCTTAACAAATTGCCTTCGCTAGACTCTTTTATAAACACATCATAAATTCTACCTCTTGCCACTGGTATAAAACAGGGTATATTTCAAAAGTATATATTTGGAAAGCAATTTAAAAACGCTGAATTTCAATCAAGGGTAATTAAGCAAACTATTTTAAAATATTTGGACATATAAGATATTAAAATACAATTCAGACACATGAATTTTGCAATAGCGTTCTGACATTTGATAGGCAGTTTAAAATAAGGTCTACAATTTTTGACACTCTCCCCATTATAACAGCTCAAGTTTGCAGTGATTTGACGTCATTTTCCATTATGACGTCATATATTGGTAGTGGCATAAAGTGCACTGTGATATTCTATAGGGGAAGCCTTAACCTACCCGCGTCTGAATCTGTCTGTATATTTCAGTTAAATTCTGATTCCGTCTGTATAATCCATTTAAAGACAGAATATGTCTGTAAATTTCATTTAAAGTCCGAATCCGTCTGTATATGTCATTCAATGTCTGGATCTGCCTGTATATTTAATTTCCACAACAATTTCAATGACAGGGATGTTTCTCTTTAAAATATAGTAGGAAACATATATAAAACTAGAGTAAGAATAAAACTAAATGTTGTAGATAAAGCAAATGAAGTTTTACCTTGGCGTCTGTCCAACTGACTCTCGTTTCACCTTGATAATAGCAATTACCCTGGTACTCTATCCAACTTGGTGCACATCCTGTAGATTTCATCAACATAAATATCAAACGTGAAATATCTATGTATTTATGTATCTATTCTATCCATCTAATTAATATATCTGTGTATATATCTATCTACATGTATTTCGTTCTATGCATGGAAGGCGAATATAACGAACAGCGATCAATCCCATAACCCCTATAAGCAATACAAAATAGACAGTTGGACAAAATCAATGGAATTAGATGCCCGGGGGGGGGGGGGGGTAGCCATCCCCTGCCGTCCGATCCCATTCGTATCTTGATCAGGTAAATGGAATAATCCGTAGTCAAATTCAGGGTGTTATAAACGATCTGACAATTGGTATGAAACACGTTAAATAGCACTTAACCCAATGATAGGTTATAGCGTCTTTGATTTCGTCTACATATATTTAGTTAAAACGTTTAAGAAAAGTCGAAAAAGAATATACATTGAGGCTCAAAGTAAGTTGATAATAATTATCCTCTCACAGACAACTAATACTTGCCCTTCAGAGAAATGCCAGTACGTGAAAGGTACCAAAGAGGATAAAAAATAATCAGTTCTTGAATCTTGAAATTATTTAATTCATTTTTGTGTATCAAGATTGAACCGTGACAAAATACGCAATTGAATTTTTCGTTCTAAGATCAATAAGATAATTATGGTGTTTGAAATATTGCAACCTTTAGTCTTTGACAATTTTTTTTAATTTTTTATTTTATTTCTTTTTTGGTTAAAGATAATTAGTTCAGAAGTAGGCAAGCAATTTTGATAAAGATGTTTACTTAACTTTACAAATTGTTACACGGGAAACATAGCATAAACATTTGTTATAATATTAAAGTGCAATGCACTTTCTCACATACCAAAGAACTATGTAAACAACCATTTTGTAAAACCAAATATACTTCATGCCAATACAATATCTTATAGGATTAAGCTTGTCCTCCGTGATAACATTTTCCTTTTCTTTTTTCCATATTCTGAACGGTTTTATTTGAGGGGATGAAAAAGGGATACGTCCATTCCTCCAGCACTACACGTTGTTTCCAAAAATAGAGAGTTGGGCAAACATTGACTTCTGGATCTACTAGAGGTGGGGCCAGGTGCCTAGGAGGAGTAAGCATCCCCTGTCGACCGGTCACACCCATCGTGAGCCCTATATCTTGATCAGGTAAACGAGTTATTCGTAGTCAAAATCAGTGTGCAAAGAATGGCCTAACAATCGGTATCAAACACAGACAGCATTTGATTCATTAATAATATATTGAATTGCAAACGAACAAGTATATCAACTCTTGATACTCGCACGTATTGTCATTAATTGCACATATGTAAGTTAGGAGGATAATGCCTCTGACATTTTAGTAATCGGATCAAGCTGATGAATGATTTATTTGATTGATTCTTTTTCGAGATCGCTATCGCCAATTTTCTCTTCACTCGTATTTTCTGAACACTTTAACTGCTATTCGTTCGCACCGCTCCAGTAACATACGATTTTGTACATGGAATGCAGCATTAATGAACCAATGTGGTTGTTCAAAGTTTTACACAACAGAAAATATCACATGAACTATTTTGAATTTAATATGGCATTAATGTCACATTAAATATTTATAAAAATCGTACCAATCATGTACCAGGTCTTCTTCGCTAGGTACGATAATTCCATGTTGGATGTTTTCGTCTTGAAACTTATGACGGTGATATGAATGTAATGTAAAACTTATACGGTACCAATTTTAATGCACCAGATGTGCATTTCGACAAATAATGTCTCTTCAGTGATTCTCAACCGAAATGTTTGAAATCCGAAATAATATTACACTTGCTAGAGCTATTATAGGAAAAAATAGAGTGCCAAAAAAGTAGAGTTAAATTCGTCTAAGGATAACAGCTATGCATGAAATTTTATCCCAGCAATTAAATATGCATCCGTATTTTCAAGCTAGTATCGAAGTACTTAGCTACTAGGCTGCAAGAAGCTCTCAAAGTTGTATTGCTGACATTGAAATGTTCTAGTCACTCGCCGAACCACAAAATAGAAAGTCCGTAACTTTGACAAGTTGTACAATTCGTAAATGCTTAAATGACCTAACAGTAGATTTTAAAAAAATCATGTTGTACTAGATATCCGTAAGCTCGACAAATCTTTGATGATCAATTTATATTGTAATTTGAATACAGATTATCAATACTACACTTTTTCCTGAAGTAACTTGTTTGAAATAAAATTGAATAGTTATAAAAAGTTTAGATCAAAATACTCTGTGTGGATTACCTCTTCGAAAACGCTGTTGTCTGTCGTCATTTGGAAGGAATACCATCGGACTCAAGTTGTCTCCTCTTTGTGACATTCTCAGTTCTAGAATGCATTGATGGTTGTCCCAATTGTAAAGATACCCAAGACAACACGGATGCTCTGTACACAATACTGCACACTGATGAACGCTGAGACTTCCCGGGTAAAGGAGTGTTTGTGATGAATTCAGTCCTTCATTACTGTTATACTGGGAAAAGAGTACGTGATTGTACTCACAAGTCACAGGCATAGGAAGACAAATCAGAATATACAACCACTCCAACGAATGGCCCATCTAATGATAAATCAGAGTGGTTAACTTCTCCAACGAATGATATATGTAATGACAAATCCGAGTGGTTAACTTCTCCAACGAACGATCTATCTAAGGACAAATCCGAGTGTTCAACTTCTCCAACGAACTACCTATCTAAAAACAAATCAGAGTTGTCAGCTTTCCCAACGAATGATCCTCTAATATGTTGGTGCTCCTGTTTATCAATATAAAGCAGTAGTTTATATTCAGGGGGTCTTTCATACAAGGAAAACAGGATGATATTCAAGTAACGGCAATCTACGGTATAAAGGACTTACATTAAATGGCAATGGTCATACCTCAACAATTCATCTCGCTTTGATTCAATCGATTTATAAATTAAATAAAGTATCTGTCTGCAAATCAATTAAAATGTGGAGATTTCAAGTAGTGTAAATTTTGTAAAATCACATCAGGAAAATTGATTTAGTGGTTGTGCTAAAAGCTACCATTATACGATTATGGTTTACATGCAAGTGTTTCCGATTTAAAGGGCAATTTACATGAGCATGTTTCCATATAAAATATTCACTCCTTTCCATTAGATTTTTCCAATTTCGATACATGTATTTTAAAGCTTTCAATACATTAAAATCAAGCACAGAAATCAGAATTGGGAATGGCTTTTGCGGGTATTGCAACTATTTGAATTTCAGCATAGAAAATAGTGAATAATACTTGAACATTTGGATCAAACACAACAGAAACCCAAACCAGTCCTTTACATTTATCAAACTTATTTTAGTAGGTCCCGATTTTCAAATTCTGATTCGAGAAATATATGCCAGTGATACCGCGAAATGATATGATGTTCTAGTGCACTTATGTTACACTCAAAAATTGAACCCAATCTAACGATTTCAAACCAATTTACTCTATGAATGTAGCATTGAAAACATATTGGATTTGCTTCCAAACGCATTGTATAGTGATCATTTGTAAAGTTCCCACGGACAGAATTTGAATCAATTAACGCTAACCTTGATAAGGTGAGAAACTTAATTATTGAATAGAGGGTCCAAAATTAGTACAAGCATTCTGAGATCATTGCATAAGAAATACATGTTCCCTACCGATGTCTACACTAATGGACGGATATGATATTCTAGAGAATGTACATTTGATGGGATTTTTTTGTACCTTCAATTGTGATCTAAAACATTGGTACGAAGTCATAATATTAACCAGTATCGAATTAAAATGATTATATTTGTTGTTCACACAGTTGACTCGGGCATTTTTTTTTATCAAGGACGAAAGGTAAAAATAACGAACAATAATATCATATCGGAACTCTATGGCTATATCGTCCCATCTCAGAAGGGGGACGCATTGTTATCGTGTGAACTCTTCTTTTTTATCTTCTTCTTCCGCTTCTTCTTCCGCTTCTCATGTATATTTTGTCCAGTTCATAACTTTTTATCTTTTGACATAGACTTTTGATATTCAAAGATACCACATTTTTACGTGCCATTTTGATGACCTTTGATCTTAACTTTATATGTAAAGGTCAAGTAATAGAATTTTAGGCATTTTGTTGGTCTGGATCATAACTTTTTGGATTTTTTAAAATAGGCCTTTGATGTTTGGTATGTGGGTATACCAAGATTAAACAGTGTGCTGCGTGCCATTTGTAATTACCTTTGACCTTAACCTTTTACAGACCCTGAAGCGTACTACTACACCACTTGCACGGAACGATACGAAACGATTCTTACACGGAATGGTGAACGGTTAGCACCAAACACTGAACGATCTGCAAGGAATGGGGAAGGCTTCGCACGAAATACTGACCAATTTGTAGGCGTTGCTTGCACGCTTTGCGAACGGTCTGCAGGAAATGGTAGGCGTGGCCTGCACGCTTTGATTTTTGTCGGTATCTTTTGTTTCATGCTGGGGTTAGTTTAAACAAAGAAAAGTTTCAATATAATGGCAGTGTTTTCGATATTAAAAAAGAGGTTGAGAAAGAAAGGATAACGATTCATTTTAAAATGATTGCTCATGTACGTCACGGTAAAATTCATCTTCACTTAATAGATCAATGGCTTATGAACAAGTTGGAATGAAAACAAATGAATATTTTTTTTAATTTCGGAAATAAAAGAAAATATGCAAAAATCGTATCCTCACGGAATATTCATTAATCAAGTGTTATTGATTCATTGCGCTATTAAATTCATTGAAACTGAATATGAAATTGTCGCGTCTGTTTCGCTATTTTTGTACATTCGTTCTGAGTGTTCATAAAATACATTTGCAATTTGTGTGTTCCAGCCTCTTCTTAAAGACAGTTGTTAAATAAACATATACATTTTATATAACTGATCAGGATATAGGGCTCACAGCGGGTGTGACCGGTCAACAGGGGATGCTTACTCCTCCTAGGCACCTGATCCCACCTCTGGTGTGTCCAGGGGTCCGTGTTTGCCCAACTATCTATTTTGTATTGCTTGTAGGAGTTATGAGATTAATCACTGTTCGTTATCTTCACCTTGCATATAGATTTGTGCGTGTATGAAAACGGATAAAATGATTTCAAGAAATTTCTCGCCAGGAAAGATTGGGGAAAAAATCAGTACGGAGGGGGTTGTGAACATTATGCACGAAACCATAGGTATGACCTTATTTTTTCGACATTATTTGTTTCATTCTGGGGTTAGTTTAAACAAGAAATAATTTAGTTTCTTATAAACGCATTGGAATAAAAGGAAATTAATATTTTTTTAACTTCGGAAATAAAGGCAAAAGATGCATAAATTGTATCGTCATGGATTAATGATTATTCAACATTATTTCTTCATTGCTCTATCAAATTCATTTTAAAAAGTCGCGTCTATTTCGCTATTTTTGTACATTCAATCTGAGTGGCATTAAAACACGTGTGAAATTTGTATACTAGCGGAAAAAAGAAACTGTAAAATTTTTCTATATTTATTTTATATATTTATGAAATGTAAACAAGCGATAAAGGTGATATTTTTGAAGAATATTGGATGGTACTCGACTCAGATGCACGGAATTTTTCATGGTTAGTGAACACATGTTGTTTATTGAAGTGTTCGTATTCACGAATTTTACTGGCCAATAGTGTTTGGAGTAAGAAGTGTAAACTTTTTTTGGACACTATTTACCCTTCTGTCATGCCACGACTTAGTAAAAACCAACGTAATCGTGCTGTTGGGATGCTTCTAGCTGGGATGGCACAAAATATCATAGCACGACACTTTGGAGTTCATCGGAGCACCATCCCGTCATTATGGAGACGTTTCCAACAATCTGGTAACATTCGGGATCGACCACGTCCTGGGCGTCCTCGTGTGAAGTCGCGTCGACAGGACAACCACATTAGACTTGTGCACCTGAGAAATCGTTTCCAGACAGCAAGTTTAACTGCTCGTAGCATTCCTGGACTTCGACCAATAAGTCCAAGAACTGTGCGTGAGCACAACATCATACCAATACTTCCAGAGGTGCACCCAATACTGCATCAGCGTCATCGTATCGCTAGACTAGCGTGGTGCAGACGACATCTGCGATTCAGAATACAGCACTGGGCCAATATTCTGTTCATTGATGAATTCAGATTTCATTTGGATAGCAGTGTGGCCGCTGTAGGGTGTATCGTCGCGTTGGGAGCGGTAACAGGACACTTGTGTTGTGCAACGTCGACGATTCGGTGGAGGTAGTGTTATGGTGTGGGGTGGAATAATAACATGTGGAAGGACCCCTCAACAAATTGTCGATGGAAATCTCACCGGCGTATGCTATCGAGACGACATTATTCAACGGCATGTGATACCCTTCATACAGAGACAGCATAATCACATTACTCTGTAACAAGACAACGCAAGGTCACGTGTTGCGCGTGTAGTCGGGAACTTTTTTTCAATAGAATGTCGATGTCTTGCCTTGGTCAGCTGTTTTCCGATTTATCGCCGATCGAGCACATCTGGGATGAAATGGAACGATGTCTACGCATTTTACCAAATCAGCCAGTGACATTAGCTGATTTAGGCCAGTCTTTAACCAACATCTGGAACAACATCCTACAAACATTTCTGAACAATTTAGTGGCATCATTGAGGCGCCGTTGTCAAACATGCGTGAATGCAAATGGTTGTCACATTCGTTATTGACTTAATTCAAGTTCAAATACCAGTGTCTTTCGAGTGTGCTGAAATTGACGTTATTCGACGTTAATATTAATGGATTATGAAATGTTGTAACGAATACATTTGTTAATAGTATTATTAGAAATAAAATTTGATCATTGTTATCTTTTTTATTATCTTTTCATGTAAGGTGAAGATAAAGAACAGTGATCAATCTCATAATTCCTATATGCAAAACAAAATAGATAGTTGGGCAAACACGGACCCCTGGACACACCAGAGGTGGGATCAGGTGCCTAGGAGGAGTAAGCATCCCCTGTTGATATATTAAATAATGCACAGTTTCTTTTTTTTCCCGCTAATATATATTCCTGGCCTTGTCTCAAAGACATATGTTGATAAACCTATACATGTCTTACATACGTGTATGACACAGATATAAATATTAAACTAAAAGACTTCTCGTTAGGCAAGATTGTGACATATTCTCGGCCGGGGGTGCATCTAGACATCGTATTAGCCAGTTGATTAGAATATGTCACCTTGGATACGAAGAGAAAATAGAAAACCAAAACAAACGATCAAAATTTATAGATTGAGAAATAAATAAAACATTTAAATGAATAGATAAAACAAATAATGACTAACAACGATCAACAGATATGCGAGCGGATCTAACATTCTTACTTAATTACATTGTTACATTGTTACATTTGCCTCAATTCTAAACCTATAGAAAACTGCATTGATTTTTGAGAAACAAAAAATATAAACACATCTTTTGTCATATTTCAATTGCCCCCGCCGATTTTCACACCTTCTGTACGAATGTTAATTTCAAATACCCGGTTTAGCTGATCTCTATTGTGATAAAAAAAAAGCACCTTGGATCTTGCGTAAAATATACAACTCATACACAGGTCGATCTTTGCATTATGCCGACAGTTCCGATTAACAATTTTCGTGAAAATATTTAAAAATTACCGAGGGCAGACATATACATGTCTCTCCATTTCCTCGAAACTACCAAGGGTGATAAATTGGTATCGGATTTCGCTCTGCCTGGTGGTTTTATAATAAACTATTTTCTTTCCATTATTTGCAGATTTTCACTGTTGACATTTTGATATAATTCCTCAAATCCCCAACAATGATTACCTGTCCTATATCCCATGCCGAAATGACTTACATGGTCTCTACGTTTCTAGGGGCGTGGTTTGAACGATCTGCACGATTTTATGGGAGCGGCTTGATTTATGCACGAATTGATTCTTGCACGAAACGAATTGCATGGAACACTGAACGGTCTACACGAAACGTTGAACACTCTGCACAGAACGGTGAACGGTTTGCAGGGGAAGGTGAACGGTTTGCACGGAACGTTGAATGGTTTGCACGGTACGCTGAACGGTCTACACGGAACGTTGAACGGATTGCATGGAACGGTGATGGCTTTGTACAGAACGAAACGAAACGCTTTGAATGTGTATTAACACGCTTCAGGGTCTTTACGTCAATGTCAACGTTCGCCTTAATTTCGATGCAGATTAAAAATCATCAAATCTAGGTCATTATCTTGCAAAAAAAACGTAGGGAAACATTCGTGCAAATGGAACACAAAACAACACACCGATTTGCATGTGGCATTCAAATTTGCATTTTAATTACTTATTAGGACTTTTAACTATCTTCTTAATACCGAGCGCAGTGAACCTTCTTATTGTGAGCTCTAATGACTAAAGCACGTGAATAAATGGTAGGGAGCGAAGCGATGCGACGAGGGCGCACCAATGCTTACACATTTGTGTCACGTGATTTGCTATTCATCAGGTGTAATATTGTGAGTGTTACCTGTGGTGCTTCTGGTAGAATATCGTCGTCACTGGGGAACACTTCATTGACAACCCCTTAGAAAAAAAACATATAAATAGTCTGGAATGTACCACAAACGTTTTTAAATTCCGGACAAGCTTTGTCATACCTTACACTGTTTTCTTGTGGATAATTGCATGGTTGGTTGTGTATTGTTTAACGTCCCACTCAAGAATCCTGCGCTTAAGAAATTTGAGTGTGGAGAGAGGGCAACGAAGTGCATTCAGGAACGGTAGAGAGCGCTATGGCAGAGTTCAGGGTCAACGAAGTGGTGTAGAGCTGTTTGGATCGCTATGGTGGAGTTCGGGAGGTATCACAAGAAAGTGAATGTCGTTAAACAGCTCTGAGTGACATAGCAATGGGAACACTATGGGGTCGGAGCACTATAACAAAGGACTAAGGAAAATTGATGGTATCAGCATATTACACGGTATCTAGCGCATTGTGTTGAATTCTCAGTGTTGAATAACCATGATTTAAGTTTACTGTTTTATTTCAAAAGAATATCTAAAACATTTTAACATAGTTTTGACAAAAAAATTAAAACAATTTGTTAAGAACACTGCGTTTGAATCCACATATTTTGCACAAGTTCGCTGTTTTTAAGTCCACAGTTTTTAAGGGAACATCTCCAATTTCACACAGTCTTTAAAGAAAATACAGTATACACTCTGCCCAGCCATTACTCATGTAAATTAAAGATTAGACTTTTTGAAATCATAGACAGTTGCTTCTTCAACACAAATGGAAAACAGAAATATTCATATCTAGCGATTAGTCATCCGAAAAATTACTTTGTTAAACACCACTCTGATTCTACGCATAAGTATTTGAAGTGAAAAATATGCTAGAGTTCCTCATTGACAACAACTTTGTGGTCTTCGGTGATCAGGTCTTCCAACAGTGTCGGAAATCTCATTGAAACTTACTATTTACTTATTAAAACATGCCTCTCTCTCTTTCTCACTTTGTCTCTCCACGCACATACTGATAATTATATATGACTGGCTATATCCATATACTTTATTATGTGTACAAAAACCAATAAAATATATCATTTGTATTAGAAATGGAACTCTTTTTTTCTCTTTTACAAATACATGTATTATCATTTGGATCATTCTTTGTTGATTATTTGATCAAAGGACTACATTCAATTCATTCAATGTGTTAAATGTAAATTTACTGATATGTCTGTGGTTTAATTACTCATGTATGGATACATTCTTCTCGTACATGCAATTACATATATAAGATTTATATATATTTACTAATTGTACATATAATATCCCCTTTTTATATAATAAAATATATGTCTGAGAATAAAAAAAAAACGAATTGTGATTCTTTGTTGGCTGACCTGTTGTTCATATTCATATGAAGCAGAATGTATGCAGAAACTTCTACGTGAAAAGAAAAACACTATATTGCTGTGACCTTCAATTTGACATTTAAATATATCGACAACGTTTTATCTAGTAATAATAACTTTCATTCATATATCGAGCTCAAAATAAAAGACACCACAGAGTCGTCCACTTCTGTTTCATACGTCTATATTCTATTGAAAGTAAATATAAAGGGCAAACTAACAACTCACTTTTATGACAAACAGGATGAGTTCAACTTCTCCATATCCAACTTCCCATATTCATATAGCAATATGTCATTTTCACCTGCATATTGAGTTTATCTCTCTCAACTGATTCGATACGCAAGAGCTTGTCGTGCGTATGGCCAGTTTTTAAATCGGGACAAGCCAGTGACAAAAAAGTTGATGGTAGAGGGGTTTCAACAGTCTTGTTTAAAGTCAGCATTTCGCAAATTACATGGTCGTTATTACAATCTTGTTTGCCAATACAACCTATCATTGGGTCAAATGCTTGTTTCATACCGATTGTTAGGCCGTTCGTGGTACACTGATTCTGATTACGTATAACTCCGTTTACCTGATCAGGATATAGGGCTCATAACGGGTTTGACCGGTCGACAGGGGATGCTTACTCCTCCTAGGCACCTGATCCCACATCTGGTGTGTCCAGGAGTCCGTGTTTGCCCAACTATCTATGTTGTATTGCTTATGGAATTTATGAGTTGATCACTCATCGTTATCTTCACTTTTCATTAAGAACTCGGGTTTTACACGGATTTTAAGGAGTACAGTTTATTAAGAACTCTGATTTCACATTATCTTTAAGAAACATAATTACAATCCCCTTTCTTTCTTGGGCAGTTTGGGGTTGTTCCACCCTTACTGTCTTAATGCATATACCGCTATTGTTTGTTCTGGTTATCGTCCTTGTTTTTGGGACCGCTGTTTGTTCCGGCTATCGGAACTGTTAGCCGCTGTTGTTTGTCTTAGCTATAGAAATAACCGTTGTTCGCCTCAACTAACAAGATGTGTTGTTCGTCCTGTTCTTTGTCCTGCGGACCATTATTGTTTGTCCTGGTGACCATTATTGTTTGTCCTGGTCACCGCTGTTGTTCGAATCGGTTATCGCTGTTGTCTGTTCTGGGGACCGCTGTTGTCTGTCTTGAGTGTTCTTTGTCTTGGATATCGCTGATTTTGTACTGGTTTTCGGTCTTTTATTTCATCATTGCATTAACACAATAAGGTATGATAATGTGGTAGGTTTTTATACAATAAGCTCAGATATTCGCCAGTTATAGGATAAATAAAAATCTGTATTTGATCAACATGTCCAGATTCTAGATTTTATCCATCCTTCCCAATTGCGTGGTTTGCGTCAGATCTCTGAATTGGGCTTTTTGGAAAGGTGAAGATAACAAACAGTGATATGTCTCATAACTCCTATAAGTAATACAAAATAGATAGTTGGGCAAACACGGACCCCTGGACACACTAGAGGTGGGGTGAGGTTCCTAGGAGGAGTAAATATCCCTTGTCGACCCGTCACACCCGCCGCGAACCATATATCTTGATTGGATAAACGGAGTAATCTGTAGTTATTTTCTGCATTAGGCCTATGTTATGTACTGAATCATATGCGTTATACAATTTTACATTTAACAAAAGCACCGCAAACAGCACATGATATACCCGAGACAATGCTTACATAGGCTGTTCTTTACCTTAAATACTTTTAGAACTTTGCTTTAGGTGGTATCGGTCATCAACAGGTTGTGACATATGTTCTTTGCATTGTATTAGGAAAGTGAACTGACAAGAGGTAGATATACAAACCAAACGTTCTGTGTGTCAAATATTTCTTCAAATTCAACAACGTGTAAATATTTAAAACATTAAAGAATTTTTTTTTTAAATATATTGTTCAAAACCATTGCACGATATGCATCTATAAGTTATTTACAAAGATCTTAGCTTCTAAACTATTAAAGGAGTGAAAATGACAAACAATGTCCTTTATTTAATATAATATTTCCTCAAAACGGACTTGCAATCCTTGCAACATACACATCCACAATGCTGAAATATCTTCGAGTACATTGGTGCTGGGTATACACTATACACTGCACTTCGTATCATTTGATTCCAAACATTACAGGAAATATCAACATTATACATAGATAGTTAACGAAATGAACTCATTTTGGTTGAGCATCTCTGAAAAGACATTATTTGTCGAAATGCGCATCTGTTGCATCAAAATTGGTACCTTATAAGTTTTACATATAAAGACAATACGAGTATGCTTAATTATGAACTTACACTCTGTTGGGCCGTACAATGTCCTAAACTCGACAATTATTACAAACACATGTCCCCACTTGTAACAACGTTTTCCAAACAAAGTAGATCGTACAAAGACTATTCGTAATATAGTAACATTACATTATGAGAACACATGAACGCAAGGAACACAGTTTTTTTTTCATACAAGTTTCGTCCTCGTGCTTTCTGTTGATTTTCCTCTTCTTTTTGGGCGCTTCCGGTTTTTGAAGTTTTGTAACTCGTTACGTGCGGCGTTGTGCCGGAGAATTGATTGAATATTGTTTTACGTCCCTCTCGAGAATATTTCACTTATATGGAGACACTGCCGGTGAAGGGCTGCAAAGGGCTGCAAATTTTAGGCCTATGTTCCGCGCTTATGGCCATTGAGTAGGTAGAGATCTCTATTGTGCCACACCTGCTGAGACACGGGACCTCGGTTTTTGCGGTCTCATCCGAAGGACCGCCCGATTTAGTCGGCTCTTACGACAGGCGAGGGGTACTGGGGACCTATTCTAACCCGGATCCCCCACGAGAAAAACATTGCGACAGTTATTTGTTTCTTGTGCGGGATGTCGCTGATCTAGTGGCCTAACTGTTCGCATTTGTAGCAGGGATCCTTAGCTTAGCTTTCTTGGGACAATATGTTAAATAGTACTCCATTTCACCGCGACGATTGTTAGTTTTCTATGCTGCGGGTTTGGGTGGTTCCTCCGGTATTTTGACAAGGATGACAGGGTGGTTGGGGATTTTATTGCTCAACACATTGATTATGTTATCATTTGATAACTTTTAAAGTGATGAGTTAATAGTGATTTTGATTGAATGAAAAAATTGATCAATTTCTTAGTAAATAAATCGTCCGGAGTTCATCTCCTTTAAGCATGTAGGGCAACTTTTCACTGGAATGCGTCTTACCCGTTCCAACTTTAACGCTATTTATAGAATGGAAATTTTCATACAAGCATTGTAAAAGAAATGTATTCGTTTTATTTTAATCATTCTTGCCAAAAATAAAGACAACCAAAAATATAAATAAAATAGAAGATTTATTTCAAAAAGCAACACATATAGTGATCACGATTTTTGTTAAGGTTTTTTATTTATCGTTAATACTTTATATGCATGTACCATCATACGTATCGTATATCATCCACATTTTCATTAACACCACATGCGCATCTGGTGCATTAAAATTGGTACCGTATAAGTTTTACATACAACCCCCAAAGGATAGCTAACACAACATATACACTCCATACCGCCACCCACATGTTCTCTAACACTACTTATACAATACTCACATTTTCATAAAATCAACTACTGACGCACTAGTTGCCTCCTATTTTGTTTACGTTAACAGGGGTCTGTATTTCCTCGTCTCTCAACTGTGTAATCTTTTCGAGATTGTTCGTTATTTTCACTTTTCTTGAAAAAGGTCAATGCTACTCATAAAACTCCTACTTTAGAAATCATTTGACATTGCAAGCACCCATATCTATAAAAAGCAAAATGTTAATGTAAATATATATAGATAGATAGATAGGATATATATATATATATATATATATATATATATATATATATATATATATAATTCATGTAGACGAAAAAATGACACGAGTTTTGTTTATATGACAAATAATACTAAGTTCTGTATCTCTCTTGTAACTCGAAAACTGACATTCTTGCTGACCATTAGAACGACATTTGTTAAGCACTGTAAACATTAAAAGTAGGGGGAATGTAGTGGAAAAAATGTGTTAAAATCAACTCCAAAGCGCTGTGGGGAAAAGGGTAACGTCATCATTCAGCAGCGAAAGCAAATGCTACTGTTACGTCATAGGCGGCGTGATAGGCAAAGAGTTAAAACTAAAATTTCATTTATTTAGTTCAAATCGTGTAAATGCATCTTTAATGACCGAATGTGTTTATTAAATTTTGATAGAACATAAATTAATGTCACGTGAACTATTTTGAATCTAATGGGATCTTACTGTCAAATTCAATATCTGTAAAACTATACATATCATGCGCCAGTTCTAGATTTGCTAGGTACAGTAATTTTTTCACAGTTGTATTTTACTTGTCTTGAAATTTATGAAAGTGATATGAGCTCAGAGCGCTCAGAGTTATCTTGCTGATATTGAAATGTTCTAGCCACTCATCGTAGCACAAAACAGAGTCCGTTGTACAAATTTTAAATGTTTAGATGATTTAACAATGACTTTAAAGAAAATATATAAATTATGTTGCTTTCAATCTGAATAAGCTCGGCAATCTTTGATTATCAATTAAGCTGTTCCTAGCAAACAGGGCCCTTAAGTACATTAGTTCTAAAGTATGAACTATAAATAATATCCCTCAAAATATTAGAGCAATGTTGATTGTCGTTAAAATATTACAGTCAATCAAAGATGACAACCAATTCGTGATTGGTAACCATGACCTTTTTCTATACAAGTATACAAAAAGGATTTCACATTTTTGTACATTATGACGTTTTCAGAAAAAAAAAAAACATTTTTTGGAAAAGTAAAGGTTCCTTTTTGCTTGGAACGGCTCAATTGATATCGTAATCAGATACAGAATAACAATATGGCAATTTTTCATCCGGTAATATGTTTAAAATAGGGTTGTCAACGAGTAACCGGTTACTCGAGTACTCGTCGGAAGGTCCGAGTATCGATTACTAAAATCAGTAACCGAGTACTTGAAAAAAAATTGTTTATTTCTTGTATTTTTTGTTTTGTTTCACCATATTCTGTTTTCGCAGATCATCGTACGTTATCTCAAGTACCGTTCTCTCAATTACCTACAATGTACAATATACATGTAGTCTGAATTAAAGGCCTGTCCTGTTTTGACAACAATTATAATTATCAGCACCTCTGTCGGTGGCAGCACATCGCTTTGTTTATAGCCAGGGGCATACCATGATTTGAATTCAACTTAAATACAGTTCACATCAATTCAATAAAAAAAAGGGTAGACTCGTACAATTGTTAGTAGCAAAAATGCCCCCGTCCTCTAAAGTATGGAAATGTTTTAAACGGACCGGTGATTCAAAATCTATCAAATTTCAACTCTGCGAGGTTGAATTAACGTTCACGGGAGGTACAACAAATATGCTGAAGCATTTGCGCATAAAACATGGTGATATGGAAGGAACTCCAGAGAAACAACCGTCTGTGGTTAATTTTCTAAATTCTCCGCGTACAAAAAATATATCAGGCAAACAATCGGAAGACATAACACAGGGATGGTTGTTCTGGATTATATGCCGCTGCGAATAGTTGAAGGAAAGGAATTTCAGAGGCTAATGTCGACCGTGTTGCCTACCTATAAAATACCATCCAGAAACGCGATTAAGGCAAGAATTGAAAAGACCTATGACGAAGGGAAGGCTACTTTGCAATGGGAACTTGATAAAGTTGATACTCTCTCCCTAATAACAGAGACATGAACATCACATACAACAAAACGTTACATGACAGTAACTGAACACCACATTGACCATGACTGGAAGCGAACATCAAATGTACTTGTCACTCGCGAGATGCCGGAGAGACATACGGGAGAAAATATAGCTAAAAAGTTAAAACATATACATAAACAGCAGGGTGATGGATATAGTCTGTGTTATTAAGTAGTATCAACTATGTTTAAGATTTTGAATGTTCTCTTGAATGACGACCGAGTACTCGAGTACTCGATCGGAAAGACAACCGAGTAACCGGTTACTAATTTTTTTATCAATTTGACAACCCTAGTTTAAAATAAAATTGAATACTTCTAAAAAGTTTAAATTAAAATATTCTGTGTGTATTACCTTTTCGAAAACGCCGTAGTCCGTCGTCATCTGCGAGGAGTACCGTCAGATTCGAGTTGTCTCCTCTTGGAAGTTCCTGAATGCATTGCCTGCTGCTCCTATTGTAAAGATATCCTAGGCAACACGGCTGCTCTGTACACAAAACCACACACTGAGGGAGGCTGAAACTTCCCGGGGAGAGGAGTGTTTGTGATGAATTCAGTCCTTCATTACTGTTAGACTGGGAGAAGAGTACATGATTGTACTCACAAGTCACAGGCATAGGAAGACAAATCAGAATAGTCAACTTCTCCAACGAATTACCCACCCAATACGTTAATGTTCCTGTTTATTAATATTAAGCAACAGTGTATTAAGAGGTCAACAGGGGATGCTTACTCCTCCTAGGCACCTGATCCCACCTCTGGTGTGTCCAGGGGTCCGTGTTTGCCCAACTATCTATTTTGTATTGCTTGTAGGAGTTATGCGATTGATCACTGTTCGTTATTTTCACCTTGCACTTGTATACAAGGGTCGAAATGACGTCAATCGATTGTCTGAAAAGACTTACATATACATGTACAAGCAGTGCAAAAAGATCATACATCAACATTTCATCTCATGAATTAGCATTCGCATTGATACAAATAAATTTACAATATTAAAGTATTTGTCTGAAAATGAATTGAAATGTGAAGATTACAAGTACATTGTGTAGATCTTGTAAGATCATATGGGGAAAGTTGATTTAGCCAATGCCGTTCTTGGCACACTGATTTTGACTGCGGATAACTCCGTTTACCTGATCAGGATATGGGGCTCACGGCGGGTGTGACCGGTCAACAGGGGATGCTTACTCCTCCTAGGCACCTGATCCCACCTCTGGTGTGTCCAGGGGTCCGTGTTTGCCCAACTATCTATTTTGTATTGCTTGTAGGAGTTATGAGATTGATCACTGTTTGTTATCTTCACCTTGCATTTAGATGTTGGGATGCTAGAAGCTAATTGTATGGTTTAAATAGTCGTTAAAACGATCTAGTTTGTAATACAAAGACAATACAAACTGTCATTGGATTAAATGCTGTCTGATTGTTACCGATTGTTAGGCCGTTCTTGACACACTGGTTTTGACTACGGATTACGCCATTTGCCTTATCCAGATATAGAGCTAATGGCGGGTGTGAACGGTCGATGGGGATGCTTACTCCTTATCTGGTATATTCAGGAGTCTGTGTTTGCCCAACTTTTAATTTTGTATTCCTTACAGAAGTTATGAGATAGGTCATTGTTTGTTATCTTCACCTTTTTATGCAAATGTTTCCGATTTAAATGCAAAGATAAATTTTCAATACATTATAATCAAAATTGGGGACAGGTTCATCAAATGAAAATAATCCACCATAGGAATTTTCAAAATGTTGATTACTGCTTCATTTATTTCACCTATGATTTTACAATGAATTCTATGGAAAGAGCAGGTTTTATTAAAATATGTTAAAAAGAAATTACATTTTCATACAAATTTCTTGGTACAAAGTTTTATACACTTTCTTTTTATGAAAATATAAGATTAATCATTTACCGCACGTATTTTTATTAAATTATTGTTTTCTTACTTTTACGAAAGGTAGATAACTCTTCAAAAAGTCTCAAGTGTAAAAAGGCCTGCTTCTAATCATTTACCAGTCATGTGAATTTGATCTCCTTCACTTTAATCATTAAACAAAATACATGTACATTCATTTTGATTTAAATCATTCAAAATTGTTCATTATCCGTTCGTTTTATATTAAATACCTTAAATTCATATTTCCACCTGAAACTTGATATCTTTCCCCATTATGCCATTGTCTAAAAAGGCAGCACCTGATAAAAAAAAGTTGCTAGACTTATCTTTCATTCAAACATTTAATAAGCACTATTAAGCAAGTTAAACAAATCAAACTCGATCTCTTTAATTTTATTGCACTTTAAAAGCGTCCAAAAATGAGTCCCCGTCCATCCCGTGCTGACACATGTTGGCGATTGACGAAATGTTCAATGCACCTGTAGTCTCCTGTTTATTTGTATTTACGGGTACATCTGTGTAAACAATAGCTTTCACACTTTGCCGCTCCATTAACCACAGATCACCGTTACAAATTTTAAAATTTTGCTTTTCTTTCTTTATTTATATGTTTTATCTATTTATTTTCTTTTATGTTTTTGCTAAAAATTATTGAGGCAGCGATCGCCGTTTCTGTCGTCCCTTTGTCGACTACAGATTGGATATATTGAGAATCAAAGTCCTTGCAATACACAATCTTAACATTGTTGACATAGGTCCTACATGTAGCTTTAAAACTGTGCGAAAATTTAAAGAGATAACCCATGCGCTCACTTTATAATGTTTCCACAAAACTGACCAAGTTTAACAACGTGTAATTCTCTCAAAAATTGAAAAACATCAAAATCATCCAGCATGTGCATCTTCAATACCCACACAAACACTCCGTAAAATAAGCAGTTCTTCATTTATTAGAAGAACAAATCATACATTTTCTATATAACATTTCCTCAAAACTTACCCAATAACCTGTATTTTTTTCACAAATTAAAGAAAATCAAAATCCACGCCACACTCCCATTTTCAATACTCATACAAATACCCTGTAAATCAAACACGTTGTCAAATGAAACATTTGGGAGAACTATATTATCAATGTAATATTTCCTCAAAACTGACTAAGCTCAACAACTTGTAATTTTCGGGGGGGGGGGGGGCTGAGGAAAATCAAAATCTTTGCAACATTCGATACCCATATAAACACCCTGTGAGATATGAAGAGATAAGGAGTATACATTAAGGTCCTCGCTTGAAAACCGGGAGAAGCTAGCTGGACAAATTATCTACCCTCCATATAACATTACTTTTCAAATAAAGAAGTAAAGAGAAAAGATTCTGTGAATGTAAATCTTGTTTTAAAAAAAAGCATATCCTGAAGTGTAATGAAAAACTGAACTGTGCAATGTACTTCATTAATTTTGTAATTGCGGTTTCATATCTTCCTTTCGAGTGATGATATTTCAATCTTTTCGCTGTATGAAAGGTGAAGATAACGAACAGTGATCAATCTGACAACTGCAGTAAGCAATACGAAATAGATAGTTGGGTAAACACGGACCCCTGGACACACCAGAGGTGGAATCGGGTATCTAGGAGGAGTAAGCAGCCTCTGTCGACCGATCACATCCGTCATGAGCCCTGCATCTTGATCAGGTAAACGAATTTATCCTTAGTCAAAATTAGTATGCCACGAACTGCCTAACAATCGGTATGAAACAGGTCAGACAGCATTTGACCCAATGATAGGTTGTATTTGCAAGCTATATTGTTATAACCACCATAGCATTTGCAAAAGGCTAACTTTAAACGAGATTGCTGGACCCCCTCTACCATCATCTTGTGCGACAGTAGTCTGTCTCGATTTTAAAAACTGATCATACGCAGAACAAGCTCTTGTATATGGAATCAGTTGAGAAATAATGTAACCTGATTTTAAAATACCTTGCTGAAAATGTAAAAGGTCATGGCCACTAACTGTATTTTGTAGATGAACCGACATTAATGAAATTATCTGAGTTCAATTTTTATCCATGGAAGCAAACACAAGACGCGCCAATCATAGCGAGATCATCTTCATCAGTTGCAAAGATTTATTGATTGATTGTATCTTGCTTAACGTCTCACTCGAGAATTTTTCACTAATATGGATACGTAATCAAGACAGGTAAAAGTTTGTTCGGCGATTACAGCCATTGAGCAGTGATGGTACTACATCGTGCCACAACTACTATGACACGGGGCATCTGTTTTTAAGGTCATCTCCGAGGACCCGTGACATTCACACCTGATCTCAAGCGTTTGGTGATGAAACTGTCACTATCTTTTGACGACTTAGGTCTGTTGCATCCAGGATTCGAAACCCGGCCTTCCGTATGCAGGGCGAACGTTCGAACCTCTAGACCACCGCGGCGGTTCAGTTGCAAAGAGCTGGAGCAAATCTGCAGAGTAAAATCTGCTTGGTATTTACAAAGATTGATTGATTACGGTTTTACAACATTTTGGCAAGACGTGGAAAATTGAAAGATATCAGAAAAAGCTAAATGAGGATATACTTCCAAGGAAATACAAAGTACTGATCAGATTTGTTATTAGAAACAGTGTGGTAATACGTTTGATTTATTTCTTGAGATTATACAGCTCGAAGGCTAAAATTAATGATAACTTCAATCCCCAATTAAGTACCTGAGATCAAAATCCTAAAAAGAAAGGCATGGTAAATCTAGAAGAAAATTAGATCAATCAGGATCAGAAAACCCTAATACACCTTTCGAAGATGACATGGAGGACACATTTAGAAGTCAGCAGGATGTGTAACCTTCCTGCACTCTTGAGTCTGGGGAGAAGTCTAGCAGCGCAGGTGATTTGTATAATTTCCATAAGAAAAAAATAATTCTTACCATTGATTTGAAAATCAAAATATGATTTAAAGGAGATTGGCTTGGAAAGCGATGGCTAACTTTGTTCTCAAAATTTCTCAATGGCATACGAATAAATATATTAATGATTAATAAAAACATTCATTTTGTACAAAAACAAGAGAAACCTAATAAAACTACGTTAGATAATCGCTTTCAGTGTAAAGAAGTAAGAGAGCTTGCAAGAGAATTATTATTAAATCACCAAAATTACATATTTATGTGCCTACTTTGATGTTAAAAGTGTTTGAAATATTTAGATACTGGTGTTATTAATAAAATATATAATATGGAGCAATTTTGATTGAATTTAATTTTGGTAACACGGTGATAGCTTTAATCATTTAGCGATTAATGTTGGTTGCATAATTTTAACTTATATGTCTATGACTAATCTGTGGTGATTCTGTTTTGATACAGATGAGAGCACGGTATAGATACGAGTACCAGTGGTCAATCCAAATCAACGACATCTCAACCAAAACTCAGTAAGAGAAAAAAGGACATGAACTGTGTGCATTGTATTTACACTATGTGCATCAGGCGATGTGTAATTCTTATTATTACTGACTAAATATCGTTGTGTTGTCGAACTACTGAAGTTTTGACAATTTTTACTCAATTTAAAGAGAATAAAAATCATTATTTACATAAATCGTAAAGCAAACCTTTTACATCTGAGGCCTAAAGCTATTTAAACACGATCCTGAGATGATTTTTCAGCTGAAACAGAAAATTATCTATTTTTGCTAGAAATTCAAAAAGCTAGTGCTGATGCAAAGATTGATTGATTGATTGATTGAATATCGTTTAACGTCCCTCTCGAGAATATTTCACTCATATGGAGACGTCACCACTACCGGCGAAGGGTTGCAAAATTTAGGCCTGTGTTCGGCGCTTATGGCCTTAGAGCAGAGAGGAAACTTTATCGTCCCACACCTGCTGTGACACGGGACCTCGGTTCTTGCGGTCTCATCCGAAGGAGCGCCCGATTTAGTCGCCTTAAAAATAGTCGGACTTTCTCGGCGATATGTTGTTTACAATAAATATCCAGACATGACGCAAATTGTGCACATGAAATAATGACGTAGTGTCTGTATAACAAGAACAGATTGGGGTTGATTCCCCTTCGAGACATCAGCTACGTATAGTGAGGGAACGTTTGAGATTGGGGAATGTTATTTGTAATCAATTTATTCGGGGTCAAATTTCAGCGATCATTAATAATAATGACCAGGCCTAGTCAATGTCATGCACGTACAGTGATAGTAAACAATCAGTCAACTTATTCAACCCCCCGCCCCTGTTTTTGAACTGAAGATGCAACGACGTGCCTGGATAATAAGCTATCGTTTGCACATTGAATGCAACTTTTTATTTATTATAAGTTATTCTTTCTGAGAAATTTTGTTAGTGTATAGGCCTACCCCCCCCCCCCCCCCGACGAAATACTACAATGATATTGATGGGTCAAGTAGTCGGTTTAGAAGGATATTGTTTCACCAACATTTGACAGGTTTGAACGACAACTACGATTCAAAATTTACAGTTTGACTGTAAATGTTAATTGAAATGTGATCTTCATAGCATGGATATCAAAGCAACTATGTAGTTTCTTATAAGAAAATTCGGGAATATAGGTATTGTAATTACCCCGTCCATCCATTCCGAGGCGGTCGTTAAAACTGTCAACATTTATAATTGTAATATTAATGAAAGCACATTTTACAACTACTTGAATAATTACTATATTGATAATGTTAACATCCATAAAAAAAACAACACTGAATTATCCGCCAATCGTGGAAAATTAGAATTTTACAGTGAAATTAGAAATAACTATGAATTACAAGACTATTTGAACCCCCCCCCCCCAAAAAAAAAAATTGTGAAAGTAGCACAATCAAGATTAACTAAGCTAAGAATATCTGTCCACCTTCTTGAAATTGAAACTGGTAGATATTCAAAACCATGTATTCCAAAAGAATGTCGTTTTTGTCACTTTTGTAAAACTGCTGTTGAAGATAAATTACATTTTTTATATGACAGCTTCACGTAATAAGATATAAGAAACCCTTTGAACACTTACAAAAGATAATATATCAAAGGAAAATCATTGTAAAGCACTGTGCAACCCTGTCAATGTAGTTCATGCTTGAGGGTTATTTGAAATTTTGCATGAATGTTTTAGATTGCGCAACATAGTAAAGTGCTATGATTATACTAATGTTATATACAATGTTAAATTGCATTTGTACCGGTATACAGTTTGATGTTACATGTACATGTCAAATATATATACACGTTTTTACATATATATATATATATATATATATATATATATATATATATATCTGTGTGTGTGTGTGTGTGTGTGTGTGTGTGTGAACTTTTAGTATATTTAGGTTATTACCATTATATATTTTATATTGTGTAACATGATTGTATGCCAATATGCTTGGTAAATCAAGGAATTTAATTGAATAATTCTCGGAGCTGAAAAATAACGTCCTGTAGATGCTCAATAAGGTTTCAGAATTTTCATTTCATCTTGGGGCAAAATGGGGAACGAGACCAGCGTGTTTCTATAATTCTTCTTTACATTTTATGCGACAACCAAATCATATGCAGCTTCTTTCACACACACACACAGAGAGAGAGAGAGAGAGAGAGAGAGAGTATTTAAAGGCAAACATATGATTGCGGGTATTACTGTCTTATGAAAACATCTAGTTTACATTTATATCTCTGAAAATATTTTATCGCCCTGAAAAAGGAACAGGTCAATATAGTGCTTTTATATCCTTTTGTATTTGATCTCATAACTACAATGTAGAGTTTCTGACCAATTGTTAGGCCGTTATTCACACAATGATTTTGACAATGGATGACTCCGTTTACCTGGTGACGATATAGGGCTCAAGCGGGGCAATTAGATTTTGGAACGCAGTTCGCAGTTCACTATTCGCAATTCAATAGTGAACTGCATTCTAGAACACTGTTCACAATTCAAATTTCTATATGCATAAAACAACACCACAATGGAATTATAAGGATGGGGTGCCAGTTACCAACCCCAAACACTGTGAAGAAATGGTGATAGTAATCTCTCTAGTTACGGAGATCCCCCTCCCCCCCAATTGTTATGCATAACGCATTACACTTAGTGAATAAACATCGGGTTCGGAATCATCGAAGACAGCTACCCAGGGGACTGAAATTTTTATGGTAGGGTGTTAGTGGTCCTCTGCCACCACTGTGAAGAAATCGTGATGTTATTCTCTCTAGTAACGGGGTACCCCGGTAGGGGTGTCCGATAATTATAAAGTTAATTAATAAGTGCAAAACGTTATTTAAAAATGTCGGAGGAGCGGATCTCCATAACTAAAGAGAGTAACATCACCATTTCTTGACAGTGATGGGAGAGGACCACTAATACCCTACCACAAAAATTTCAGTCGATGATTCCGAACCCGATGTTTATTCAATAAGTGTAATGCGTTATGCATCAAAATTGGAGTGGCAGATATCCGTAACTACAGATAGTAACATCACCATTTCTTCAGAGTGGTGGTATAGAACCACTTATACCCTACTACAAAAATTTCAGTCCCCTGGGTAGGGATTTTCGATTATTCCGAACCCGATGTTTATTTACTAAGTGTAATGCGTTATTTAAAAATGTCGGAGGAGCGGATCTCCGTAGCTAAAAAGAGTAACATCACCATTTCTGTACAGTGGTGGGACAGGAACACTAACACCCTACCATAAAAATTTCAGTCCGCTGGGTAGGGTCTTCGATGATTCAGAACCCGATGTTTATTCACTAAGTGTAATGCGTTATGCATAAAAATTGGAGGGGCGGATCTCCGTAACTAGAGAGAGTAACATCAGTATTTCTTGACAGTGATGGGAAAGGACAATTAACACCCTACCATAAAAATTTCAGTCCCCTGGGTTGGGGTCTTCGATGATTCCGAACCCGATGTTTATTTACTAAATGTAATGCGTTATGCATAAGAACTGAAGGGGGAGATCTCCATAACTAGAGAGAGTAACATCACCATTTCTTCACAGTAGTGGGAGAGGATCACTAATATCTTATCACCAAAAGTTTAGTCCCCGGGGTTGGGGTCTTCGATGATTCCGAACCCGATGTTTATTCAATAAGTGTAATGCGTTGAGCATGAAAACTGGAGGAGCAGATGTCCGTAACTCGAAAAAGTAACATCACCATTTCTTCACAGTGGTGGGACAGGACCACTAATACCCTACCACCAAAATTTCAGTCCCCGGGGTTGGGGTCTTCGATGATTCCGAACCCGATGTTTATTCACTAAGTGTAAAGCGTTATTTAAAAATGTCGGAGGAGCGGATCTCCATAACTAAAGAGAGTAACATCACCATTTGTTGACAGTGGTAGGAAAGGACAACTAACACCCTACCATAAATATTTTAGTCTCCTGGGTAGGGGTCTTCGATGATTCCGAACCCGATGTTTATTCACTAAGTGTAATGTAAAACTTATACGGTACCAATTTTGATGCACCAGATGCGCATTTCGACAAATAATGTCTCTTCAGTGATGTTCAACCGAAATGTTTAAAATCCGAAATAACTATGAAGTTTTAGAGCTAAATATAGCCAAAACCAGCGTGCCAAAAAAGTGGAGCCAAATTCGTCCAAGGATACGAGCTATGCATGAGGGAGATAATCCTTAATTTTGAAATGAAATAATGTAATGCATTATGCATAAAAATTGGAGGGGCGGATCTCCGTAACTAGAGAGAGTAACATCACCATTTCTTCACAGCGGTGGGAAAGGACCACTAATACCCAACCATCAAAATTTCAGTCCCCGGGGTAGTCGTCTTCGATGATTCCGAACCTGATGTTTATTCACTAAGTGTAATACGTTATGCATAAAAATTGGAGAGGCGGATCTCCGTAACTAGAGAGAATAACATCACCATTTCTTCACAGTGGTGGGAGAGGACCACTAATACCCTACCACCAAAATTTCAGTCCCCGGGGTAGGGATTTTCGATGATTCCGAACCCGATGTTTATTTACTAAGTGTAATGTGTTATTTAAAAATGTCGGAGGAGCGGATCTCCGTAGCTAAAAAGAGTAACATCACCATTTCTGTACAGTGGTGGGACAGGAACACTAACACCCTACCATAAAAATTTCAGTCCGCTGGGTAGGGTCTTCGATGATTCAGAACCCGATGTTTATTCACTAAGTGTAATGCGTTATGCATAAAAATTGGAGGGGCGGATCTCCGTAACTAGAGAGAGTAACATCAGTATTTCTTGACAGTGATGGGAAAGGACAATTAACACCCTACCATAAAAATTTCAGTCCCCTGGGTTGGGGTCTTCGATGATTCCGAACCCGATGTTTATTTACTAAATGTAATGCGTTATGCATAAGAACTGAAGGGGGAGATCTCCATAACTAGAGAGAGTAACATCACCATTTCTTCACAGTAGTGGGAGAGGATCACTAATATCTTATCACCAAAAGTTTAGTCCCCGGGGTTGGGGTCTTCGATGATTCCGAACCCGATGTTTATTCAATAAGTGTAATGCGTTGAGCATGAAAACTGGAGGAGCAGATGTCCGTAACTCGAAAAAGTAACATCACCATTTCTTCACAGTGGTGGGAGAGGACCACTAATACCCTACCACCAAAATTTCAGTCCCCGGGGTTGGGGTCTTCGATGATTCCGAACCCGATGTTTATTCACTAAGTGTAAAGCGTTATTTAAAAATGTCGGAGGAGCGGATCTCCATAACTAAAGAGAGTAACATCACCATTTGTTGACAGTGGTAGGAAAGGACAACTAACACCCTACCATAAATATTTTAGTCTCCTGGGTAGGGGTCTTCGATGATTCCGAACCCGATGTTTATTCACTAAGTGTAATGTAAAACTTATACGGTACCAATTTTGATGCACCAGATGCGCATTTCGACAAATAATGTCTCTTCAGTGATGTTCAACCGAAATGTTTAAAATCCGAAATAACTATGAAGTTTTAGAGCTAAATATAGCCAAAACCAGCGTGCCAAAAAAGTGGAGCCAAATTCGTCCAAGGATACGAGCTATGCATGAGGGAGATAATCCTTAATTTTGAAATGAAATAATGTAATGCATTATGCATAAAAATTGGAGGGGCGGATCTCCGTAACTAGAGAGAGTAACATCACCATTTCTTCACAGCGGTGGGAAAGGACCACTAATACCCAACCATCAAAATTTCAGTCCCCGGGGTAGTCGTCTTCGATGATTCCGAACCTGATGTTTATTCACTAAGTGTAATACGTTATGCATAAAAATTGGAGAGGCGGATCTCCGTAACTAGAGAGAATAACATCACCATTTCTTCACAGTGGTGGGAGAGGACCACTAATACCCTACCACCAAAATTTCAGTCCCCGGGGTAGGGGTCTTCGATAATTTCGAACCCGATGTTTATTTACTAAGTGTAATGCGTTATTTAAAAATTTCGGAGGAGCCGATCTCCATAACTAAAGAGAGTAACATCACCATTTCTTGGCAGTGGTGGAAGAGGACCACTAACACCCTACCATTAAAATTTCAGTCCCCTGGGTAGGAGTATTCGATGACTCCGAACCCGATGTTTATTGACTAAGTGTAATGCGTTATGCATAAAACTTAGTTGGGCGGATCTCCGTAACTAGAGAGATTACAATAACTATTTCTTCACAGTGTTTGGGGTTGGTAACTGGCATCCCATCCTTATAATTCCAGTGTGGTGTTGTTTTATGCATATAGAAATTTGAATTGCGAACTGCGTTCTGGAATGCAGTTCACTATTGAATTGCGAATAGTGAACTGCGAACTGCGTTCCAAAATCTGAAAGCCCTCAAGGCAGGTGTGACCGGACGACAGAGGATGGGTGTTCCTCATAGGCACCAGAGTCCACCTCTGGTATAACTAGGAGTCCGTGTTTGCCCATATATAATCTTTGCATCCGAATATGCGAATCCCTTATAGGATTATGCGATTGTTGTTGGGGTTTAGTGCCTTCTATCAATATAGAGATATTTTTGTTCTTCAAAAATAACTATAAATACTAGAAACAAATTCCTAATCTGACTTATTAATACGTCAAGTATAATGTTAACAGGAGAACTTTATGTTCAGATGTTGCAAACCACTTCAACCAATCGGATCTGTCAATTAATCCGTTACTTTTAATAAATTGATCAACAAGGAAAAAAATGAACACATATTTTAGATGAACAGAGTAACCTAGCTAATCACAATGGTGTTTTATTTGATACTGATTTTCATATTGAAAATAGCGACAGCAGGCAAGGCATTTTACTCAGTCGAGATGAGAAATTGTGTACAGACATCATAGATAAGGTTTTCTAATTTGTGTTATAATATTTGGTTTTTTTTTCTATTTTTATGTACCTTTGAAAGGAGAAACCTTTTCAATCACTTCTCATTTCTTGGACGGTGATCTGAAGTTTAGCTGGCCTCAGGTGTCTTCGTATCAGGACGTCAGCGTTACTTGTGATGGGGTCCGCCAAGCCTTCACCAGAGTATACGACAATCAATACAGAGTGTCCAATGTCCTTAAATACAACGTGGTCAGTATCTTAGTGCGTGCAACCATCAGTTATAATTATCAAGAAAGAATAGCAGCTTATCGACGTGAGTATCATCATCATCATTATCATCATCATCATCAGTGTCATCGTCGTCATCATCATCATCATTATCATCATCATCATCAATGTCATCATCATCATCATCATCATCATCATCATCAAGCCTTCATGATCTAAAACATGTTCTCTAATATTTTGATTTTGCAAAGAGAATCTCGGAAAGAATACTTGTAAATTGTGCAATTAAAAATGCAATTCAAAGAGGGAAGACATACAATCCCCACCTCTACCGTGTATGTATAGTAAGGCTAATTTTAGTAGGATTACCATTCAAAAGATGCACGGAAATTCTCTCCATGTCCTTCCCATTATCATATATTTATATCAAAACTCAGTAAAATACACCAGGATTCTTTCAAGTATTTTTTGTCATTGCATTCGTAGCGCTAACGAAGATCGTCTTTTATAATAATTTGGCAGGTATATCTCTTTAAGCTAATATCAAGGTGATATCAGAAAATGAGACAGTGAAACTAACGCTTCCGGTCCCCAGCGTTCCACCAAATGTGGACTACAAAGTATTTAAGCTAAACATCAACTCAGAAGTCACAATTATACCAAATGTCAGTACCCCTACCAGCTTGAAGTACCCATCGATTTCTATTCCTGGAAAGATCACGTTCGAAATAACCAATGTGACGTCAGACGATGCCGGATACTATAGCGTGGGATATAACGTACTGAATTCTAGAACACAGTTAGGGGTCATTCTCGTTGTTAGAGGTAGAATTTAACTCCTAGTTAAATCAAGTGTCAGTATTCTCAATTCCTTTGTTTCCTATTAGACTTTATATATCACCCTCATAATCAGCACCTAATGTTTCATAAACCTTTTATCTGATTCTGTCCAAAAATAGCCAAACCAAGCATACCGACCATCGCCGGAAAGACGAAAGTTCCTATCGGAGAGATTACAACGCTAAAGTGCTCTAGTTCTTCACACTCCATGCCGCAGTACTACACGAAATTTCCAGCCATTCTCTACACATGGTTAATCAATGATTCAAAAGTCGTTGGGGGAAACAGCACAGAATTTGAAATTCGTGTTGAGAAGAAAAGCGCTTTTGACAAAATAACCTGTAAAGCAACGGAACTTTTGGAATCCACGAGCGATGACTTTCACCTTGAGCCTTTATGTAAGTTGTATTGCAGAAGAAAAACCTTGAAAATTTAACGATACTGAATCTAATATATGTATACATTGATGTGACTAGTAAACATAGGATGCTAAATTTCCTTAGGAGGCGCGAATTGTGCTTCTTTATTAAAAAAAACATGTTTTAAATTCTTAGGGTGAGATCAAGAGATCGATGTCGAATAAAAATCTAAATTCAAATAGCTAGGGGGAGGGGGATAAAATCTCCCGTAAGTTTCTGATTGATTGCATATTGTTTAACGTCCCTCGAGATAATATTTCATTCAAATGGAGACGTCACCAATGCCGGTGAAGGGTGCAAAATTTAGGCCTATGCTCGACGCTTATGGTCTTTGAGCAGAGAGGGATCTTTATCGTGTCACACCTGCTGTGACACGGGACCTCGGTTTTTGCGGTCTCCTCCGAAGGACCGCCCTATCTAGTCTCCTCTTACGACAAGCAAGAGGTACTGAGGACCTATTCTAACCCGGATCCCCACGGGACTGTAAATATCTGTCATCCGACATCGATGACACATTAATGGAAAAAGAAAAACAAAGACAATTGCCCGTTAAAAACCGCATAACAATCTTACATTTTTAATGAACATTTATTAGTTTTAGTGTACACTAAACAGTAGAAAAGGAATACGGGGTGTTATTTATACACCTATGTTTTTACTTCTTAACCAATTACTTTCAACATTCATCATTTTTTCAATTCCAAGGGGTTGGGGAGTCTTGGTGAAAACTATGTGTGTTTAGTTTTTTATCAGACATTGAACTTTTGATATCATCCCATATGAGGCAGAATTTATACAAAAGCTGCTCTATGATAGAAAGTTTCGTTGTGGCTTTCAAATCGACATTCAGATATATCGATGATGTATTCTCTATTAACAATAATCATTTTTATTCACATGTAAATATATATCCCCGTGAACTCAAAATAAAAAGTGGCAGAGTCTTCCACATCTGCTCCATACTTAAATATTTTTGATCTTAGATACTAACAGCAAACTAACAACTCATCTTTAAGACGAACGGGATAACTTCAACTTCTTCAAATTTCCATATATATATATATATATATATTAAAAGAAATAGAATAAACAGTACACAAAGTTAAAAATTTAACGCAAGCGCTTTCATTTTATAATCCTCAGGCGTTACATTTTAAAATAGTTTTGAAATGGTTTGACGTCATAAAGGCGTCCTAACATTTCACGTACATAACGACGTCATAAACGAATGAAGGGAAAAGGATTTTACGTTAAGCATATTATGACGTCATAGATAATAACAGTAAACATATTTTACAGTAAGCTATTGAGAGCCGGTTTTAAAGTCTTAATAAAGTGTCTTTCTTTTTCTCGTCGGGAAATAGTATTTTCTGTATACAGTTTATAAAACGGAAATACATTGAATTGTCCGTGGCCACACACATCTATATGTTCACTAACTTTAATTTTTCTGTATTCGGGTGCTGAAATGTGTTGTTTATGAACTCGTATACGAGTTCGCAGAGTAGTTCCAGTTTCACCGATATAATGTTTTCCACAGCCAGCACATGTTATAACATAAATTAAATTTTTGGTGGAGCACGTCATATCTGAATTTACCGTAAATTCCTTGTTGTTAAATTCGAACGAACTTCCTTCCCTTAAGTATGGGCACGTTCCGCATCGCCGATCGTCACATTTGGTAACGGTGAAAATTTTTTTGTTGGACTTTTCCTGAAAATTAGATTTACATAACAGTCTCCTAAGATTTTTCGGTTGTCTCTTGCTGTTGATAAAAGTATATTTCTTCATAATTTTCCCCATTTTTTGAGGAATTTAGAGGAATTATTATACCAAAAAGTTAAAAAATCATTTGATGAACAATTCGGTCTATATATAAGACAAAACTGGAAAAGATACTTGGATGATTGCTTCATTATTTGGAACAAAGACATTACGGATTTGAATAAATTTAAGAACATTCTAAACGAATTGGATATCAATTTAAAATTCACAATGGATTACAGTACATCTTGTATACCATTCCTGGATGTTTCTGTTATCAAAAAGGAGGATAAAATAATTACAGATATTTTTTACAAACACACGGACACTCACCAGTATTTACACTTTTCGTCCTCGCATCCAAGACACACAAAACGTGCCATACCTTACAACCTCGCCAGAAGAATATGTACCATCGTTAGCGAAGAACCTACCAGAGAACAACGTTTAGGGGAATTAAATAGTTATTTACAAAAACAGAATTATCCAATCAAACTTATAAACGACGGAATCAAGAAAGCCAGAGAACTCAATAGAGAAAATCTTATCAATAAATCCAAAATCAATCCCACAACAAATTCACACATTTTACCGTTTGTTACAACATACAACCCAAGGAACTCTAATGTTACACCTATCGTTCGGCAACTCAACGACCTACTAAAAACAGATGAAAAAATGGGGAAAATTATGAAGAAATATACTTTTATCAACAGCAAGAGACAACCGAAAAATCTTAGGAGACTGTTATGTAAATCTAATTTTCAGGAAAAGTCCAACAAAAAAATTTTCACCGTTACCAAATGTGACGATCGGCGATGCGGAACGTGCCCATACTTAAGGGAAGGAAGTTCGTTCGAATTTAACAACAAGGAATTTACGGTAAATTCAGATATGACGTGCTCCACCAAAAATTTAATTTATGTTATAACATGTGCTGGCTGTGGAAAACATTATATCGGTGAAACTGGAACTACTCTGCGAACTCGTATACGAGTTCATAAACAACACATTTCAGCACCCGAATACAGAAAAATTAAAGTTAGTGAACATATAGATGTGTGTGGCCACGGACAATTCAATGTATTTCCGTTTTATAAACTGTATACAGAAAATACTATTTCCCGACGAGAAAAAGAAAGACACTTTATTAAGACTTTAAAACCGGCTCTCAATAGCTTACTGTAAAATATGTTTACTGTTATTATCTATGACGTCATAATATGCTTAACGTAAAATCCTTTTCCCTTCATTCGTTTATGACGTCGTTATGTACGTGAAATGTTAGGACGCCTTTATGACGTCAAACCATTTCAAAACTATTTTAAAATGTAACGCCTGAGGATTATAAAATGAAAGCGCTTGCGTTAAATTTTTAACTTTGTGTACTGTTTATTCTATTTCTTTTAATATTTTATACCGGACACTGTGATTTTTTTTAAAAACACAATTTGGATATATATATATATATATATATATAGCAATGTTCCACCATCACATGTGTATGTATTTAAGTATTTCAACTGATTCGATGAGTTGGAACATGTCCCGTGTATGATCAGTTTCGAATCGAGGCAGGCTGCTTACATTAGTATTTTGGTACTAAAATACGCTCAATAGATTGTGAAACATCGGTAAAACGTTGACAGTATAAATGCATCAAGCTACTTAAATTTGGCAACATTAAATCGTTTCCATGAATCACACACGAGTCATAAGCGCTGCAGAGAATCTTGTATAAAAATAAATTTATATAATCGGACTTAAATTTACCTTATTCTCTCTTACCTAAACGGCATAAGAGTATAATTTATGCAAAATAAACGGTATACCAAATACAAATTATGCTACAATCGCGACGATGCGTAATAGTTTGTGCAGAATGAGATGGAACGCTTTTATGATAACAAATACAAATGTCATTATTTCAGCAATAAGTGAATAGAATGGAACACAAAACTAATTACAAAAAATACAGTTTAAATCTTCACTTTTTCATTCAACATCGTATTGATTTTAGGAACAATTTTATTTAGAATGGTACATCCTTGTGGTGATTCGGATTATAATAGGTCCTCAGTGCCCCTTGCTTGTCGTAAGAGGCGGCGAAATGAGGGTCCTTAAGATGAGGCCGCAAAAATCCGTGTGTGCCAGGATAAATGCTTCCCTGCGCAAAGGCCTTTACGCGCCGAGCATAGGCGTAAATTTTACAGCCTTTCACCAGCAATGATGACGTCTCCATATGAGTGAAAGATTCTTAAGATGAGGTTAAGCAATACACAATGAATCAATACAATAGAATGATACTCATTACATGTGGTATTGTTTTCAGATGGTCCAGAATTTATAGACATCAATCCGAAATTGAACCACATGATCAGCGTGGACGACAATACTAGTTTCGGTCCAGTGAACTGCTCAGCCGAGTGTAACCCTCCATGTATTTATCACTGGGAGGCCATCGACCCAAAGGGCCGGATTAAATACGTCATTGCCACAGGGAGGACATTACATACCCAAACTGTCCGTAGAGGAGACATAGAGATCTACCGCTGTGTGACGAAAGGGTTGTACCGCAATACAGAGGGGAAGAAGACTGTGTCCAGAGACATCAAACTGAACATACAATGTAGGCTCTGTATGTCATCCTCAAACTAAACTGAACTATTCAAAATCAATGGAGAATTGCAATACTACTCCGTTTAGCTGATGCACATATAGGACTCATGGCGGGTGTGACCAGTCGACATGGGATGCATACTCCTCCTTGGCACCTGATCCCACCTCTGGTATATTGATGTATTGCTTGTGGGAGTTATAAGATTGGTCACTGTTCGTTATCTTCACCTTTCATTCCATGGGGGTTCTATTTTCGGGAATTTATCATATACAGTATTCATTAAATTAAAAATATATACAGGAAGAACATGTCCATCGGTCGCGTGGGTTCAGAGGTTGAAAACCTCGCTTCGTCACCGGAAGTCCTTGCTCGTGTCATGCCCGCGTCAGACTTCAGACGTAACAATTAGTAAAAGTGATTGCTCCTTCCCCGAACGATCGACATTTAATGTGGAAGTCGAAGGTCTCTCAGATGATACCTTCACACCAAGGTCGCTGTTGGCGTTGGCACGATAAAGAACTCTTACTACTAGTACCCTGAGCGTCATGCTTAAGTTAATATTGCAGGGTCTTCATCTACAGCTATTCTTCAATGAACGTAAAACATAAACAAGTAAACAATTTATGATGTCTCAAATTACATCAAAGTAAAAGTAGGAAATGTGAGCAATCAACGAAATTGGTCAATGCAAGCATTTTTTGAAATAGATGTATTCACAACGATCTGTAAACGATGCGGCAGGGAATTGTCTTAATTTTCCCAATAATAAAGTTATCTCTAGTTGCTCAGTTTCACATATACAAATTGTTAATGTAGAAATGTTGTATAAACAAGTGTGTACGTTTAGAAATGAATACATGATGTTTCATATATTTATGAACCTTTCCTAACAAACCCCTGCACTTGTTGGCCGAGAACATGAAGTAATAAGTACGATTCATGTGACATATAATTAGCATTATGAATCTCCCCGGAAGAAGAAGAAATAAAGGAACAGTTTCCTGAAAACAGATTTATTCGGGAATAAAAAAGTAACATCGACAACTTCCTTGTGATTTCAAACCGCGAGTAACTTGTCACCATTTACATTGTTTATTCCTAGATATTGTTGGTCCGTAACTAAAACAAAATAATGATATTATTATTGGGGTATTAGCAACCAAATTGTTTCCAAAAAACTAAAACTGGTAAAGATAAGAACAGTGATACATCTCATAACTCCCATAAGCAATACAAAATAGGGAGGTGAGCAAACACAGACCCCTGGATATACCAGAGGTGGTATCAGGTGCCTAGGAGGCGTAACCATCCCCTGTTGACCGGTCACATCCGCCGTGAGCTCTATATCTTGATCAAGTACACGGAGTTATCCGTAGTCTAAATACAGTACTGTAATGTTTTGTTGTAATTCGGAGATGTACGTGTTACCTGTCGAAGTTACCCGCACAGGTAAATCGAAGACACTGATGTGAAGTGAAGCATAGTAAACCTCGTCCCCTTATATACCATGCCAAACCTGATACATATAAAAATAGAATATCCAACTAATATGGCGGATTAACAGAGAATTATGGCGGACATATAGAATCATAATATATTTATTAATCCATGTCAGCTTTAAAATCACCACAAACACATTGAAATTCAAACATCCTGTAATGTTGGGTTTTTTTATAATTTTGATTAGAATTGCGGTTGTTTCTTCATCATCACTGACTGTAACATTGTTTGTAGGGAAGTAACAGAAACTATCGGCTAGAAATTGTGCAAAATTTTCAGTACATTGGATTGCAGGTCGCTTTTATTATTTTCAGATTTATTTTTCATTTTTAACGCATTCCAGTAATAAATAAATGTTTCATACACTAGAGGACAGCTAAATGATTACATACTCCTTTTAAAGGATATATGTATGAAAGGCGAAAATAACGAACAGTGATCAATTTTATAGTTCCTATAAGGAACACAGAATATAGAGTTGGGCAAACAGTGATCCCTGGACACACCAGATGTGGGATCAGGTGCCTAAAGGAGTAAGCATCCCCTGTCAACTGGTCACATATATATATATGACCCGGAATGTGTGTTAATATCTAACTTTTGTATGCTTCATTTATGCAAGAGAATGTAAGATTACACACCTCGTAGTTATTCATTAAACTTTTATACAGTGCATTGTTATATGTGCATTTAATATTTGAAAAGACTCGCAATGAGACGCCTAACTTGTAAATCATCTCATAAACAAGTTGATATACTTTTATGTTTCAGATCTCACTCAACCGACATTACTCTCCACCCTGAATGGAAGGGTTGTGACGGGCGAGACCATACTGGCTAAAGAGGGAGACGTTGTCACCATGAACTGTTCGGCACGAGGGAATTCCGAGCCCGAGGTTTTTATACGTACTGGAGAAAACAAGAGGATCGGTTTACTAGGCCCCAGTTCCCTCTCTTGGTACTACCATGCCTTTGCCAGTGGGTTGACGTGTACTGACACGAATTCCTATACCTGTGTTGGTATAAACGAGGAATTTCAAAACACATATACAACGATCAAAATGGAGGTGTCGTGTAAGAAAATCAAAATTGTATCGTTTTATGTATTCCATACAGTACAACACAACACGTTTATAACGAACACACAGCGAATTCACGTTTATTGTGAAGTGATATTTATTTCTCTGATACAGGAAAAGGACGAAAAATTGTATTGGGTATAACGAAGTTCGGTTATGATGAACCGTTAATCACTTACTCTAGAGATTCGCTAAAACCGTGTTTTACTGTATTTTAATGTACATTTCTCCGTTGAATGATAACCACGCACAAACAATGACGGATGTTCTTCTGTTATATTCTTCTAGGTTCCCCTCGATTGGACGTCAAGGTTCAATTCAACAAACTATATTTGTCTGCAGTGAGAGAGCTTGTCCACGTAAACGTACCCATCATATCTTTCCCCGAGCCTGAGGATGCTTATTGGGCGGGGCCCATCAGACATGACCAGATTCAAACAAATGTGGCGTTGAGAAATAGACGCTACCAGTTCTGGATCAGCAGTCAGATTCCCATCCCTGCCGCTGAGTATTATGGGAATTACACACTTGTCGTTGAGGGGCTGGATATTGTGACAGTCTGTATTCAGGCGGGAGGTTAGTTGTGCATAAGTTATGGGAAAAACAAAATATATGCATGCATAGCATATAAGGGTGTGTTCAGCTCTGAATTTCAATAGAGTAAATATTATGAATTCAAAGATTTAAAAACCTCAAAATAAAGAAAAACACTTGGATTTTAACCTCTACAACCTAGAATGATAACTATGTTTGAATTTCTCGTTGATTCATGTTTCGTGTTTAGCAAATGATATCAGGATGTTACAAAGGATTATCATATATAGGATCATAATACATGAACAATATGGTTTATAACATTTATAAAATACATTTCAATTTTTTAATACTTAAGGGTATGAACTCCATAAAACGTATGTTGGCGTGGAACATTGCAGTTCATATCTTCATATATTTTCTAAAAAGAAATTTCCATTATATACAGCCCAGTAGCTAAGTACTTCGTTACTAGCTTGAAAATACGGATGTATATTTAATTGCTGGGATAAGATTTAGAAATTCATTTCAAAATTAACGATTATCTCCCTCATGTATAGCTATGATCCTTAGACGAATTTGGCTCCAGTTGTTGGCATTCTGGTTTTTTTTTCTTTTAGCTCTTACAAGTTTACTGTTATTTGGGGTTTTCACAATTTCGGCTTGAGCATCACTGAAGATACATTATTTGTCGAAATGCGCTTCTGGTGCATCAAAATTGGTATCGTATAAGTTTTATATTCTACTCTGTCAAAATTACCAGACATTAAGGTATCTCCGTCCTCATGTGGTACAAGAGTTTGAATAGTCTCGATTGAAATAAGCATTTCGAAAACTATAAGGTCGTTATAACGATCTAGTTCGTCAATACAACCTAGCATTGGTTAAAATGCTGTATGACGTGTTTCATACCGATTGTCAGGTCGTTCTTAGCACATTGATTTTGACTACGGATAAATCCGTTTACCTGATAAGGACATAGAGCTCACGACGGGTGTGACCGGTCGACAGGGAATGCTTACTCCTCCTAGGCACCTGATCCCACCTCTGGTGTGTCCAGGGGACCGTGTTTGCCCAACTATCTACTTTGTATTGCTTATAGGAATTATGAGATAGATCACTGTTCGTTATTTTCACCTTTCATGTGACTTATCAATATTGATGGTTAAAAGTGTAAAAACTTGATATAGTTTAATTTAATTAAGAACCAAAGAAAACGTCTGTGTTGCCACCCTTTTTAAAGATGCCAGACATAAAAAAAAAAAAACAGAAGTATACATCAACATAAGAAAATCACACATTTTCGTTAAACAGAATGATAAAAATAGATAAAAACTTGTTGAAAAGACAAAATTTAACTATCAAGAGTTTTAAAAAAAACTGTTATTCATAAATATGCATAGATTAATTGTGGATATTAGGGAAACCAATGTATGATAGACATCCAGTAGAGGAAATTCCAACAATTTTTAAATCATGAATAGTTAATTATCTTTTTCAGTATTAATAGTTTAGCAGATTTTTTATCATATCCAGTGAATAAAATTCCTCAAAAAGATATATTTCTATCATGCGCAAAGTTTAAATTATTAAGAAATTTCCAAAACCCTATGACATCATATGAGGATCGAACAACCTTAAAACAGACTTAATCTATTTCTCTGTATTCATAAGCGCATTGTTTACAATTAAAATACATTCATGAGGAAACGGCTATCGTTAGAATTTGTAGAGATATCGAAAGCATAAACATTGGAAGTGTGAATCTTAAAGGCCAAATTTAAATCATTCAACAAATACGGACATATGTTAGCAGATTCATAATATGATTGTTAATGAAAATTAAACAGTTTTACTACACATAAACCTTATTTAATCGATGTTCACTTTCTAAGTTTGGAAGTTTTTCATAAAAAGCGAAACGACGATTATTGATATAAGTACGAACACTTTGAGGGGAAGGGGGAGGGGGGCAGATCCAGATAAACTTCGGGGGGGGGGGGTGAAGAGGCCAATGATAACCAATGACTTTTGTTACCAAATTTCCCACGGTGGGTCTGTCACTCTTCTAAATCCACCACTGCACTCAAACGTTCACCTTTTTTTATCATTTCATCATTGGGATAAAATATCCTCGGATACTCCCGCACAATTCTCACCAATGGTGCCAGGGGCCCATTGGATTGAATGCATTTTATTATGATTATTATTTTATATAAGTCATATATATAATTTATATGAAAATACACAATATCACTATATGTATAATAACAAATATTTTTTGAAGTCATATATCAACAGTAGAAAAACATAGAAATTACTCAAGGAATAATATATAAACAATTTAGTTCTAAGTTGACCGTATAGTTATAATGATAAATATTTAAGGATAGTATATACTGGTCTCTCCACAGCAGTCAAATACATTAATTTACAAAGATGTTCAAAAAAGTTGTGCTCTTTTGCAAACGTTCATCATTTTTAAAATAATTCAAAATAGTTATATTGCATGGTCAGAGGGTCTAAAAATTAGTTTATTCACGCTGAACATTACGTTCAACGTCCAATCGATACTTCTACTATAAATACGACCATAAATAGTTTTAGAATTTATCGTGAATCTATTCACTGTAGTTGCCATATACCTAACGTTTATAATGAAATATCGCTTAAGAAACAATTTGTAAATTCTTCGACCTTTTTTTGAGGTGATTCTCTTCCTTTCATTTTAGATATAGTACTGTCTAGTGGATACGTGTCACGCTGGTCACAGACAAACAATGATCTGGTTCACATCGGGTTAGGAGGAGCTGTTCTGCTGTCGTGTTTTATGTTTTGGATCTGTTGCAAGCGCCCAAAAATGAAACGTAATGCATTTTAAATCTGTGTCTTTTCAAGTCATTATTGTAATATCGCATTACAGTCATTTATCATTATGATTATCTCAATATTTAAAAAGCAATTTTGATGTCTTTCATAAAACGTCCTTTAAGAAACTAGTGTCAAGTCTACTAAACTAGAGATCGCCATTAACCACAGAAGGTAGTGGTGAGGACATTCGTTTCGTAACCAAGGGGGTGAATTTCAATACCCGTGCCCTGTTAAATTTTTCATTTTCACTCTCATTGAGTCGTCACCAGCTGTAGACCTATGTGTAGCGCGTAGGCCGTAGCAGTGAGGGTTCCAAATGTCGAGCGTTTGGCGAAGGAGCATTCATTACCTATGTTACATGTAACGTCTTAGGTTTGACGCAAACGCTCCACCTCTGAGCTACCATGTCCGTTACACTTCAGACGTTCTGCACTAGAAGTGTCTGTCACCGGCAATCATGAATCCTTCAGAGGCATCTAGAAGCGAGAATCAGGGTCCCTTGGATATGAACTTAAACACGGGGGAGGGAGGGGACTGGCGTTGGAACATTAAAGAACCCTCACTGCTACAGCCGAGTGATAAGCATATATGTATGTCTAAATTTGTGTTCACGTTCAGTTGGGAACTCCTTCACAGGAGTTAAGGATTTTCGAATGGGACATAAAACAATACACGAATAAGTAAAGAAAGTCATTGGTTGATTTGTTATCACCCAAATAAAAGGTGAAGATAACGAACAGTGATCAGTCTCATAACTCCTACAAGCAATACAAAATGGATAGTTGGGCTAACACGGACCCCTGGACACACCAGAGATGGGATAAGGTGCCTAGGAGGAGTAAGCATCCCCTGAATGAATGTGTCATTTTAACGTGGCGTGAGGAATTGTATATATGAATGGAAGAAGTGAATTACAAAATAAATAGTAAGGGATATTATCTAGCTCATTTGCATTGTGCGCGATAGAATAAAGTATTTCTGTATAATTGGCTTCACTGCATAATGCAACTACGTGTAAGCAGACATTTCCGCCTTTATTCATGTAAAGCAAGAATTGGCAAGATTACTGAAGTCTCTGTTCCCGAGTTGATTAATTGTATCTTCTTTAACGTCCTTCTCAGAAATATTTCACTCATATCTAGCCGTCACCCAGACCGGTGAAGGGCTTCAAAGTTAGACCTATACTCGATGCATACGGCCATTGGGCAGTGAGGGTTCTTTAGCGTGCTACAAATACTCTGACACGGGATATCCGTTTTTAACGTCAATTCCGAGGCCCCGTGATATTCACACAAGCGTTTGGCGATGGAACTGTCATTACCTATTTTAACGACCTGGGTCTTTTGCGGCCGGGATTCCAACCCCGACCTTCCGCTTGCAGGGCGAACGCTCTACCTCTAGACTACCGCGGCGGTTGTTCCGAGTTAAATCAGTATATGCAAGTTATGCATGTAACTCAAATCCTCTTATGCTTTGCTTTGATGTCTTGTGTGTGATATAACTTCCATTTAATCTTATAGACGCCGTTCTAATGTTATCTTACAGACCGCCAACATAGATATGGGAGATCACGTACAGGTGGCGCTGTGATAAATGACAGTATGAGTGAAGCGGAGACGTATTTGTTTCATGGACAAGAGTACATCCGAACTACACCGAGATCAAGCACTTGTACTAAGGAAGGTGTATACGAGGAAATGCATACGTACATAGAGGTGGAAGATGGACCGAGAGAGATAGAAGACGGACCGGGAGAGATGGAAGGCGGACCAAGAGATGTGGAAGATGGACCGAGAGAGATAGAAGACGGACAGGTGGATTTGGAAGACAGACCAAAAGAGATGGAAGACGGACCAAGAAAATTGGAAGATGGACCGAGAGAGACCCTACATAATTAAAGACTTCTTCAAAAAATTGAATGCCACTTTATAAGAATGTCCCTAAAGAATGTTTTTAATTTTCATTTTTTTTCCATCTGTTTTGAAGAATTAAAAAATAAAACTTGCAGGCAAGTGTAACTTATACGCATGTAGTACTTCGATGTTAATGTATATGTATAAATGTGTATGTAGCCATGTAAATGAATACAAATAAACATAAATTCTATTAGGTGATGACTGTTAAAAAATTGAATTTGAGTGATTTATGTTAATGAAAGGGTAAAAAGAAAGTATTTTTTGTAATATGTTGGCTCATTTCGTTGACATGACAACTGTTAAACCATATTACAATGAATTAAAAACTTTCCCTTTCATAATATGTTGAGGCTACTTTCTAAAAAAAAAAGTCACTAGAAAACGCTTTAGTATCAGATCTGGGTAGCTCAGTTGGTAGAGCACCTGACTAGATATACTAGGGGCACGGGTTCGAATCCCAGTCTGGTTCGTTGCATTTTCTCCCTTCCTGTTACACTTGCTACCGTGACCATACCATGGAGCTGACAGGTGAAAATACCTGTCAGGGGACTGAGATCCTGGGTTGATGTCTTCAGGTGGGAAGACATTATTTTAAGGATGGAGAAATGTAGCGGTCAGCCGGGTTCGATCGCCAGTGGCCAGATAGCTCAGTTGGTAGAGCAACTGACTACAGATTCCATGTAGCCCTGTTGCATTATTTCTCTTCCTGTTACATAAAAAAGTTCAACAGTCTTGACGGAAAACTCAAAAATTCCTGGTAAACGAGAAATACTTAGAAAATCATTATGGATCAAAACGGTTCACATTTCACGGAAACACCCGGACCGGTTACTAATGACGGCTATGGAATATGCACATATGAAAACATGGCATCGTCACCACTCGCTCCTTCATCAAACGCATTTAAAAGTGACAAATATGGGATGTTTCGGATTTGACCTGAAAAAACAAAGGTCCCAGGTTGCGACAGGCGTTAACAAGTTAAAGAACTCTAACTGCTACGGCCCTGAGCGAGCGCTAAACATATGTTTGATATTTTACCTACAGCTGGTGACGTCTCAATATGGGGAAACATTTTTCGAAGGGACGACAGACAAGTCATCAATGAAGAACCATTTGATATTAAGACCATAAACAGGTGGTATTAAGGAGTGTACACAACATTGAAAGATGTGTTAGCGAGCAGCGACACCCATGGTTCTTTATCGTGCCCACACCTGTCGTGATTCTGTGTTTAGGGTCATCTCTCAAAGAATGTTTGCATTGATTGTTTGTCGTCCCTTTGAAAATGTATTGAAAATTTCCTCATATTGAGACGTCACCAGCTGAAATACAACATCGAACCTATCTTTAACGTTCGGGGCGTTAGTATTTGTGTTCTTTAACTTACATGTACCAACGACTGTTGTGACCCGGGATCTTTGTTTTTCAGGTCAAATCCGAAACATCCCATATTTGTCACTTTTAAGTGCGTTTGATGAAGGAGCAGTCAGTCCTATATTTGACCATGCCATGTTTTTATATGAGCATATTCCATAGCCGTCAGGGTCATTAGTGACCGGCCCGGGTATTCCTTTAAAGGTGTTGCAAGAATAATTAACAAGTTTGCACATTATTTAAGATAACATTGTGAGCAGTTTTTGATCCATAATCATTTACGAAATATATATATATATATATATATATATCGTTTACCGGAAATTTTCGAGTTTTCCTTCAAGAACTGTTCAACTTTTTTATGTAACAGGGAGAGAGAAAATACAACGGACCAGACAGGAATTCGAACCCGGAACCCCTGAATTCCCTAGTCAGGTGCTATACCAACTGATCTAACTGTCCACCAGCGATCGAACCCCGCTGACCAATACATTCCTCCTCTTTAAATGTCTTCACACTTGAAGACATAACCCCAGGGTCTTAATCCCCTGGCAGGAATTTTCATTTGTCAGTTCCAAGGGCTGGTCTACGGCATCAAATGTAACAGGAAGAGAAAAAATGCAACGGACCAGACGGGGATTCGAACCCGGAGCCCTTGAATCTCTACTCAGTGCTCTACAAAGTGAGCTACCCAAGCCGATATCCACAGCCCGTATAGCCCTAATTACTACACGGGTACGTTAAGGCAGGTTATGAAAAGTTTTACTGGGATAAAATCCGCGAAACAATGTGACGTCATAATTGAAATACGTATATCACTAAGTATATATTAAATTCCGATTTCATTTTTTATTTAAGTTTTATTTATGCATAAAATAAACCAAGCAGCTACTAAGATCCAACGAAATTCGAAATGCTATACTGCTGTTGTGTAATTTCTGTCTGATCGATATGAAAGTAAACTGATGACGTCATGACTATACATCGAGTGATGTTGACACATGCAAGGAATTTGTTTATGTGTGCCATGCAAATATCGACAAAATGTGGAGTATTTCAAATATATGACATGGGATATATGGAATATGTATGTGAAACGCTGATAATTTATTGATATTAAGAAGGTATGTTTATATCATTCATTGACAATTTTGTTTAACAGAGAAAACATTCCATTTAGCATGTCGATCCGATTTTCCTCTGTCACACACTGAAATAAAACTGCAAAAGTAGCACATTAGGCCGCATACTTTTAGAGACTTTTTATACACCGTGTGAAAGGTCATAAACTAATGTACACGGTAATTACTGATAGAATCGTCTGTTAAGAAAACTGTATAGCATCAGCGCAAAATGTAAAACATGAGCTACATGGTTTCGTGTTTAAATGTTCAATAATTATTTCTTATTGAAAGTGGTAGGATTCTATCAGTAATTCTGATATACTATGGGTATTTTACCGTCATTATCGCCAGTTAGACCAATATTTAAATCTTGGGATAATGTGCTACTTTTACATTTTCTATTAAGGTACCTCCATGATCTATTTATAACAGTCATGTAATGACGTCATACAGAAGTGCATGTTTGTCATGTTGTTATGATACAAAATGTTCTCATGTAAACAACCAAAATAGTTTTTAGGAGTTAGTAGCTCCCTCTCTCTGTGTAAGACAAATTTTAAAAATTATGCAGTATACGTGCTTAATTGAAGCATGACCTGCCTTAACATACCCACGTACATTTAAATTGATACTAAGGCGTTTTCTAATGACATTTTCAGACAGTAAACTCTACATATCCTGAAAGGGAAAATGTTGAAGTTTTTAATTAATTGAAATGTGATTTGACAGTTACCACGGCAACGAAATGAGCCCACAAATCACAAAAAACTATTATCTTTACCCTTTTATTAACATAAAACACTCAAATTGAATTGTTTATCAGCCATCATTAATACATTAAAGGTTTATTTGTATTCATTTACATGGATATATACACATTTAAACATCGGAGTCTTATATATGCACATAAACTACACTTGACTGCAAGTATCTAAAAAGAACCCCTCCAAACATAAAAAATTGAAAATTAAACAAATTCTCTAGGCACGGTTTTATAAAGAAGTCTTGCATTATGTAGCGTACCAGATTTTTACAATTATAAACACAGGGATGGCAGAAATCGGCGATTTTGTTTCACTTTTCAACTCTAACAAACGATTCCCATCCTCTAACGTTCAATATAAATCACTCGGTCCGTCTCCCACTTCTCTCGGCCCGTTTTCCATCTCTTTCGGTCCGTCTTCCACTTCTATGTACGTATGCACTTCCTCGTAGACGCCTTCCTTGGTAGAGGTACTTGATCTCGGTGTAGTTCGGATATACTCTTGTCCATGATACAAATACGTCTCCGCTTCACTCATGCTGTCATTTATCGCAGCGCCACCTGTACGTGATCTCCCATATCTATGTTGGTGGTCTGTAAGATAACATCAGAACGGCGTCTATAAGATTAAATGGAAGTTATATCACATACAAGACTTAAAAGCAGAGCATTACAAGAATTGAGTAGCCTACATGTACTGATTTAACTCGGAACAACCGCCGCGGTAGTCTAGAGGTAGAGCGTTCGCCCTGCAAGCGGAAGGTCGGGGTTGGAATCCCGGCCGCGAAACACCCAGGTCGTCAAAACAGGTAGTGACAGTTCCATCGCCAAACGCTCGACATCAGGTGTAAATGTCACGGGTACTCGGAATCGACCTTAAAAACGGATGTCCCGTGTCACAGTTATTGTAGCACGCTAAAGAACCCTCACTGCCCAATAATCGTATGCACCTAGCATAGGTCTAAATTTGAAGCCCTTCACCGGTCTGCATGACACCTCCATGTGAGTGAAATATTTCCGAGAAAGACGTTAAAGAAGATATAATTACTCAACACGGGGACAAAGACTTCAGTAAACTTCCCAATTCTTCTTTTACATGAATAAAGGCGGAAATGTCTGCTTTGTTGCATTATGCGGCGAACCAATTACACACAAATACTTTACTCTATCTTGCACAATACAAATGACCTAGATAATGTCCCTGACTATTTATTTTATAATTTACTTCTTCCGTTCATAGATACAAATGCTTACTCCACTTTAAAATGACACTTTCATTTGGGTGATTACCAATCAAGCAATATTTTCTTTATTTATTTGTGTATTGTTTTACATCCCACCCGAAAATCCTTAGCTCCTGTCGAGAAGTTACCAACTTAACATAAAGTGTCACAAATTTAGACATACACATATGCTTATCACTCAGCCGTAGCATTGAGGGTTCTTTAACGTTCCAACGCCAGCCCCCTCCCTCCCACGTGATCAAGGTCATACCCGAAAGACCCCGATTCTCCTGTCTAGATGCCTTTGAAGGATTCATGATTACCGGTGACTTAGCGGGTATACAGTCACTTCTCGTGCAGAACGTTTGAAGTTTAACGGGCATTGTAGCTCAGTGGTAGAGCGTTTGTCTCGTAACTAATGGGGTCGTGAGTATGAGTTCCGCTCGTGTCATGGCCGCGTCAAACCTTGAACGTTGACAAAGGTAATGAATGCTCCTTTGCCAAACGCTCGACATTTGGAACCCTCACTGCTACGGCCTACGCGCTACACATAGGTCTACAGCTGGTGACGTCTCAATGTGAGTGAAAAGTTTAACACGGCACGGGTATTGAAATTCACTCCTTAGTTCCTCACCACTAACTTCTGTGGTGAATGGCGATCTTTAGTTTAGTAGACTTGCAACTAGTTTCTTAAAGGACGTTTTATGAAATACATTAAAACTGCTTTTGAATTATTGAGATAAAAAATAATGACGAGTACATCATTATAATGCGATCTTCCTAAAATGATTTGAAAAAAAAACCAACAGATTTATGATATATTACGCTTCATGTTGCGGCGCTTGCAACAGATCAAAGACACGAAACACGACAACAGGACAGCTCCTCCTAACCCGATGTGAACCTGGTCATTATTTGTCTGCGACCAGCGTGACGTGTGTCCACTAGACAGCACTCTATCTAAAATGAAAGAAAGAGAATCATCTCAAAAGAAAAATATCACCGAATTTACCAATCATTTTTAAGCGATACTTCAATACAAACAACTACAGTAAATAGATTCTCGATAAATTCTCTATTTAGAGAAGTATAATAAGTCATAATATAAGTCTCGATTGAACGTTAAACGTAACAGCACATATAACAACATGATTTATAATATTTAGGCCCTCTGATAATGCAAGACGCCCACCCCCACACCCGAAATTTATCTCGACCAGCTCCTCTTGAAAGTGTCCAAGCTTATCTCAATAATCTTTCGCAGTTTATGAAAGTTTCCAAACATAGAAAGTGAACATCTATTGAATAAGGTTTATGTGCAGCAAAGCTGCTTAACTTTCACTAACAATCATATTATGAATCTCCTGACATATGTCGGGGCCTCCGTGGCTAGAATATAGCTCGTGTTGAGTGTGGCGGAAAACATCAATCAATCAATCTAACACATGTCCTCATCTGTTGAATGATTTTAATGTTGTCTTTAATATTCACATTTCCAAAGTTTTTTTCTTTTAAAATCTCTACAAATTGTAACGATAGCCATTTCTTCATGAATGTATTTTAGTTGTAAACAATGCGCGTATGAATACAGAGAAATAGATTAAGTCTGTTTTAATGGCTTGCAATTTTAACAGAGTGGAATGTAGATAAATAGAAATAAAGGGTCTTATTGGAGAATTTGTTGAAACTAACACATATATAGCTAATGTAGAGATTTACAACCCAAAGTTATCTTTCCTGTATACCATGCACACTCATGTGCTATGACATTGAAAATAGTTTTATGATAAATATACGAGGTTATGAACTGAAATGTTTCACGCCAGCATACTTTTTTATGAAGCGCTAACGCACGTCGTAAAGTATCCCGGCGTGAAGCGTGGCAGTTCATACCCTTAAGTATTAAAAAAATGAAATTTATTTTCTAAATATTATAAACCATGTTTTTCATGAAATATAATCATATATATGATAATCCTTTGTAACACCCTGATATCATTTGCTAAACACGAAGCGTTAATCAACGAGAAATTCGTTTGAACCAAAATGCATTGATCATCCATGGCTGTTGAGGTTAAAATCTTTATTTTGGGGTTTTTAAATCTTTGAATTCACATCATTTACTATATTACAATTCAGAACTGAAGACACCCGCATGTGCTATGCATGCATATATTTTGTTTTTCCCATAACTTATGCACAACTAACCTCCCGCCTGAATACGGACTGTCACAATATCCAGCCCCTCCACGACAAGTGTGTAATTCCCATAATACTTAGCGGCAGGGATGGGAATCTGGCTGCTGATCCAGAACTGGTAGCGTCTATTTCTCAGCGCCACATTTGTTTGAATCTGGTCGTGTCTGATGGGCCCCGCCCAATAAGCATCCTCAGGCTCGGGGAAAGATATGATGGGTACGTTTACGTGGATAGTCTCTCTCACTGTAGACAAATAAAGTTTGTTGAATTGAACCTTGACGTCCAATCGAGGGGAACCTAGAAGAATAGAACAGTAGAACATATGTCATTGTTTGTGCGTGGTTATCATTCAACGGAGAAATATACATTAAAATACAGTAAAACACGGTTTTAGCGAATCTCTAGGGTAAGTAATTAACGTTTCATTATAACCTAACTGCGTTATACCCAATACAATTTTTCGTCCTTTTCCTGTATCAGAGAAATAAATATCACATCACAATAAACGTGAATTCGATGTGTGTTCGTTATAAACGTGTTGTGTTGTACTGTATGGAATACATAAACGATACAATTTTGATTTTCTTACACGCCACCTCCATTTTGACCGTTGTATATGTGTTTTGAAATTCCTCGTTTATACCAATACAGGTATAGGAATCCGTGTTGGTGCACCTCAATCCACTGGCAAAGGAATGGTAATACCAAGAGAGGGAACTGGGGCCTAGTAAACCGATCCTTTTGTTTTCTCCAGTACGTATAAAAACTTCGGGCTCGGGATTCCCTCGTGCCGAACAGTTCATGGTGACAGCGTCTCCCTCTTTAGCCAGTATGGTCTCCCCCGTCACAACATTTCCATTCAGGGTGGAGAGTAATGTCGGTTGAGTAAGATCTGCAACATAAAAGTATATTTACTTGTTTATGATATAATTTACAAATTCGAGTTAGGGATCTCATTACGGGTCTTTTCATGTAGATTTAACAATGCACTGTATAAAAGTTTAATGACTAACCATGAGGTGTGTAATATTACATTCTTTTTTATATGAAGCATACAAAAGTTAGATATTAACACACATTCAGGGTCATATATATGTGTGACCGGTTGACAGGGGATGATTACTCCCTTAGGCACCTGACTCCACATCTGGTGTGTCCAGGAATCCCTGTTTGCTCAACTCTATATTCCGTATTCCTTATAGGAGTTATAAGATTGATCATGGTTCGTTATTTTCGCCTTTCATACATATATCCTTTAAAAGATGTGTGTAATGGTTTAGCTGTCCTCTAGTGTATGAAACATTTCCGAACCGTTATTATAAGGCTTGTATGCATTGAAAATGAAAAATAAATCTAAAAATTATAAAAACGACCTCCAATCCAACGTACTGAAAATTATGCACAATTTCTACGGGATATTTTTTGTTACTTCCATACAAACAATGTTATGGTCATTGATTATGAAGAAACAACCGCAATTCTAATCAGAATTACGACAACACATTACAGGATGTTTGATTTTCAATGTGTCAGCGGTGATTTTAAGCACTGTATTTAGACTACGGATAATTCCGTTTACCTTATCAAGATATAGAGGTCACAGCGGATGTGACCTGTCGACAGAGGATGCTTGATCCTCCTAGACACCTCTCGTGTGTCCAGGGGTTTGCGTTTGCCCAACTCTCTATTTTGTATTGTTTATGGGAGTTATGAGATTTACCATTGTTCTTATCTTTACCTGTTTTGGTCGTTTGGAAACAGTGTGAAAGCCAATGCCCCAATAATGATGTAATTGATTGACTTTTTCTTTAGTTATGGACCAACAATATGTAAGAATAAACAATGTAAATGGTGACATGTTACTCGCGGTTTGAAATCACAAGGAAGTTGTCGATGTTATTAGTTTATTCTCGAATACTTGTTTTCAGGAAACTGTTTCTTTATTTCTTCCTCTTCCGGAGAGATTCATAATGCTAATTATATATCAAATGAATCGTACTTATTACTTCATGTTCTCGGTTAACAAGGTACAGGGTGTTTGTTATGAATGGTTTATAGATATATAAAACATCAATAGTTTCGGTATTCACTTTCAAACGTACACACTTTTTGACAACATTTCTTATTTAAGAATTTGTATTTGTGAAACTGGGCCTCTACAGATATTTTTATTAAAGATAAAAGTAAGACAATTCCTTGCCGATGCAGCAGATTTTTACAAATCTTTGTGAACAACACTATTTAAAAATATTCTTGCTGATAAAAAAGTGATATCCTTTTCCTTTGACCAATTTGTTGATTTCTCACATTTCCTACTATTTGAGACATCCTGAATTGTTTATTTGTTTGTTTTTATGTTTTACGTGTATTGAAGAATAGCTGTACATAGGTGAACACCATGCAATATCAACCTAAGCAACTAAAGTAGTAAGAGTTTTCCTTCGTGCTAACGCCCGTCGCGACACGGGGCCTCGGTTTTAAGGTCTCATCCGAGAGAACTTCGATTGTCAAATTAGATGTCGAGCGTTCAGAGAAGGAGCAATCACTTTTTACTAATCGTTACGTATGAAGTTTTACGCAGTCATGACACGAGTTAGGTCTTCCAGTCACAAAGCGAGGTTTTAAGGAGGTACTCTACATCATCAAAATGGGTGACTTCCTTTTAAAACATGGACGAAAATATAATTATCAGCAATATTGTCTATTCATTTCAAAATTCATCGCCTAGCTGAGTAGCTCAGTAGGTCAACACGTCGACTTCTGAAATGTAGATCGTGGGTTCGAATCCAGCAGGGATTTTAAATATTTTTAATGCTTTTACTGCATTTTTTGACTAAATAAAATAAATATGAGAATTTTCAATTTCTAAATATTATTGTACATATCCTCCACTTTTCATCCAAATCAAATTTCTTTGGTGTAGCATACCTCCTTAAATCAATGAATCCGCGCGCGCAATGGACATGTTCAACCTGTATATGTTGGTTTTTTTTATTCAATGAATATTATATGCAATAAATACCCGTTAATGGAACCCCATGGCATGAAAGATGGCGATAACGAACAGCGATCAATCTCATAACTCCTATGGACAACACAAAATTTAGAGTTGGGCAAACACGGACCCCTGAATATAGGTGGGAACAGGTGCCAAGGAAGAGTAAGCATCCCCTATCGACCGGTCACACCCGTCTTGGGATCTGTATCTTGATCAACTAACAAAGTAATATTACAATTCTCCATTGATTTTGAATATTCCAGTTGAGTTTGAGGATGTTATACAGAGCCTACATTGTATGTTCAGTTTGATGTCTCTGGACACAGTCTTCTTCCCCTCTGTATTGCGGTACAACCCTTTCGTCACACAGCGGTAGGTCTCTATGTCTCCTCTACGGACAGTTTGAGGATGTAGTGTCCTCCCAGTGGTAACCACGTCTTTGACCCGCCCCCTTGGATCGATAGCCTCCCAATGATAAATACATGGAGGGTTACACTCGGCTGAGCAGTTCACTGGACCGAAACTAGTGTTGTCGTGCATGCTGACCGTGTGGCTCAATTTTGGATAGATGTCTACAAATTCCGGACCATCTGAAAACAATGTCATATGTAATGAGTATCAATGTATTGATTGATTGTGTATTGTTTAACGTTCCTCTTGAGAATCTTTCACTCATACTGAGACGTCACTATTGCCGGTGAAGGGCTGCAATATTTAGGCCCATGTTCCGCTTTTAAGGTCTTTCAGCAGAGAGAAAGAGATTTATATCGTGTAACACGCATTTTGCGTTCTCATCCGAAGGACCCTCATTTAGCCACCTCTTACGAAAAGCAAGGTGGACTGGGAACCTATTCTAACCCGGATCCCCACGGAAATGTACCATTCTAAATAAGATGTTTCATGAAATCAATACGATGGTGAATGAAAAACTGTAATTTTTGTAATTAGTATCCACTAATTGCTGAAATAATGGCATTTGTATTTGTTATCATAAAACCGTTTCATTTTTAAAATGATATCCTGCACAAACTATTACGCATCGCCGCGTATGTGCATACTATTCATTGGGTATAGTTCACGATTCTTTTGCATTGATTAAACACTCATGGCGTTTAGGTCAGAGAGAACAAGGTAAATGTATGTCCGATTATATACGCAAGATTCTCTGCAGCGCATATGACTCGTGTGTGATTCATGCAGGCGATTTATTGTTACCTAATTTACAATTAAGTACCTTGATACATTTATACTGTCAACGTTTTAACAATGTTTTACAATCTTTTGAACGTATTTTAGTACCAAAATTATATAGTCAGTAGCCTGCCTCGATTTAAAATCTGATCATACGCATGACATGCTCTAGCGCATCGAATCAGTTGAGAGACATAACTATCATACGCAAGTGATAATGGAATATTGCTATATAAATGTGGAAAGTTTAAAACGAATTAGTTGAGGTTGTCCAGTTTGTCTTAAAGATGAGTTGTTAGTTTGCTGTTAGCATATATGTTCAATAAAATATTTATATACGAAGCAGATGTGGAAGACTCTGACGCTTTTTTTTTTATTTCGAGTTTACTGGGATACATATCTACATATACACGTATGAATAAAAATGATTATTGTTAATAGAGAATACATCACTGATATTATCTGAATGTCGATTTGAAAGTCAAAGCGAAACTTCTTATCATATTTCAAGAAGCTTTTGTATAAATTCTGCCTCATAAGGGGTGAGATCAAAAGTTCAGTGTCCGACAAAACATTAAATTTACATAGTTTTCTCCAAGACCTCCCATTCCCTTAAAACTAAATATGAAGAATGATGAAACTAGGTGATGAAGAAGTAAAAATAACACCCTGTATTCCTTTTCTGTTTAGTGTGCATTAAAACTAATAAATGTTCAGTAAAATATCATATGCTTATGCAGGCACATGTCTTTGTTTTTCGTTTTCCACTAAAGTATAATCGATGTCAGATGACAGAAACGTACGGGCGATTTTTATCCCCATCGATCTCTTGATCTCGGCCTAAGAATTTAAAACATGTTTTTTAATAAAGAAGCACAATTCGCACCTCGTAAGAAAATTTAGCATCCTATGTTTACGAGTCACATCAATGTATAAATAGATTACATCCAGTATCGTTAAATTTACAAGTCTTTTTTTTCTGCAATACAACTTACATAAAGGTTCAAGGTAAAAGTCATCGCTCGTGGATTCCAAAAGTTCCGTTGCTTTACAGGTTATTTTGTCAAAAGCGCTTTTCTTCTCAACACGAATTTCAAATTTCGTGCCGTTTCCCCCAACGACTTTTGAGTCATTGATGAACCACGTGTAGATAATGGCTGGAAATTTCGTGTAGTACTGCGGCATGGATTGTGAAGAACTATAGCACGTTAGTGCTGTTTTCTCTCCGATAGGAACTTTCGTCTTTCCGGCGATGGTCGGTATGCTTGGTTTGGCTATTTTTGGACAGAATTAGATAAAAGGTTTATAAAACATTAGGTGCTGATTATGAGGGTGATATATAAAGTCTAACAGGAAACAAAGGAATTGAGAATACTGACACTTGATTTAACTACGAGTTAAATTCTACCTCTAACAACGAGAATGATCCCTAGCTGTGTTCTAGAATTCAGTGCGTTATATCCCACGCTGTAGTATCCGGCATCGTCTGACGTCACATTGGTTATTTCGAACGTGATCTTTCCAGGAATAGAAATCGATGGGTACTTCAAGCTGTTGGGGTTACGGACATCTGGTATAATTGTGGCTTCTGAGTTGATGTTTAGTTTAAAGACTTTATAGTCCACATTCGGAGGAACACTGGGGACTGGAAGTGTTAGTCTCACGGTCTCATTTTCTGATATCACCCTGATATTAGCTGCAAGAAATATACGTGCCTTATTATTACCGTATCAAAGACGGTCTTAGTTAGCGTTAAGAATGTAACCACAAACAAGAGGCCCATGTGCCACATCGCTCACCTGAGTCACCTTGGTCCATATCAGAAGACTTTCCATATATATTAGCATGTAAAACCGTAGTCCCTATGATGACCCCAAACCTACCCCTGGAGGCCATGGTTTTTGCAAACTTGAATCTACACTATGTCAGAAAGCTTTCATGTAAATGTGAACTTCTATATACTTGTATGCAAAACTTTGATCCCCAATTGTGGCCCCATCCTACCCCAGGGGGCCATGATTTTAACAAACCTGAATCTGCACTATATCAGAAAGCTTTCATATAAATCTTTTTTGGGTCAGTGGTTCTTGGGAAGAAGATTTTTAAATTTTTTCCTATATATTTGTATGTAAAACTTTGACCCCCTATTGTGGCCCCATTCGACCCTGGGGGCCATGATTTTAACAATTTAGAATTTGCACTACATCAGGAAGCTTTCATATAAATCTTAGCTTTTCTGGCTCAGTGGTTCTTGAGAATATTTTTAAAGATTTTTCCAATATATTTGTATCTAAAACTTTGACCCCCTATTGTGGCCCCATCCGACCCCCGGGGGCCATGATTTTAACAATTTAGAATATGCACTATATCAGGAAGCTTTCATGTAAAACTCAGCTTTTTTGGCTCAGTAGTTCTTGAGAAGAATATTTTTAAAGATTTATCCGATATATTTGTATGTAAAACTTTGATCCCCCTTGTGGCCCCATCCGATCCCCGGGGTCCATGATTTTAACAAACTTGAATCTGCACTGTATATAAAAAAAACTTTGACCCCCTATTGTGTCCCCATCTGACCCCCGGGGGTCATGATTTTAACAATTTAGAATCTGCACTCTATCAGGAAGCTTTCATATAAATCTCAGCTTTTCTGGCTCAGTGGTTCTTGGGAAGAAGATTTTTAAAGATTTTTCCGATATATTTGTATGTAAAACTTTGACCCCCTATTGTGGCCCCATCCGACCCCCAGGGGCCATGATTTTAACAAACCTGAATCTGCACTATATCAGGAAGCTTTCATATAAATATCAGCTTTTCTGGCTCAGTGGTTCTTGGAAAGAAGATTTTTAAAGATGTTTCCTATATATTTGTATGTAAAATTTTGACCCCCTATTGTGGCCCCATTCGACCCCCGGGGGCCATGATTTTAACAATTTACAATCTGCACTATATCAGAAAGCTTTCATATAAATTTCAGCTTTCCTGGCTCAGTGGTTCTTGAGAAGAAGATTTTTAAAGATTTTTTCTATGTATTTGTATGTAAAATTTTGGTCCCCTATTGTGGCCCCATCCGACCTCCGGGGGCCATGATTTGAACAAACTTGAATCTGCATTATGTCAGGAAGCTTTCATATAAAACTCAGCTTTTTTGGTTCAGTGGTTCTTGAGAAGAAGATTTTTAATGATTTTTCCTTTTTTTTGTATGTAAAATTTTGATCCCCTATTGTTGCCCCATCCAACCCCCGGGGCCACGATTTTAACAATTTAGAATCTTCTCTACCTAATAAAGCTTATCTATAAATTTCATCTTCTCTGGCCCATTGGTTCTTGAGAAGAAGATTTTTTAATGACTCTACCCTATTTTTACCTTTTCTTGATTATCTCCCCTTGGAAGGTGGCCTGGCCCTTTATTTTTACAATTTAAAATTACCTTTACATAAGAATGTTTTGTGCCAATTTTGGTTGAAATTGGCCCAGTGGTTGTTGAGAAGAAGTTAAAAATGTTAAAAGTTTACAGACGGACGGACAGATAGACAGACGGACGGACGCCGGATCAGGGGTGATCAGAATAGCTCACTTGAGCTAAAAAATACTTGAAAGAATTGTGGTGTACTTTACTGAGTTTTGATATAAATATATGAGAACGGGAAGGAAGTGGAGAGAATTTCCGTGCATCTTTTGAATGGTAATCCTATTTAAAATTAGCCTTACTATACACACATGGTAGAGATGAAAGTTGTATGTCTTCCCTCTTTGAATTGCATTTTTAATTGCACAATTTACAAATATTGTTTCCGATATTCTCTTTGCAAAATCAAAATATTAGAGAACATGTTTAAGATCATGTAGGCTTCTGAGTTCAATACTGATGATGATGATGATGATGATGATGATGATGATGATGATGATGATGAAGATGATGATGATAATGATGATGATGACATTGATTATGATGATAATGATGATGATGATGATGACGACGATGACACTGATGATGATGATGATAATGATGATGATGATACTCACGTCGGTAAGCTGCTCTTCTTTCGTGGTAATTATAACTGATGGTTGCACGCACTAAGATACTGACCACGTTGTATTTAAGAACATCGGACACTCTGTATTGATTGTCGTATACTCTGGTGAAGGCTTGGCGGACTCCATCACAGGTAATGCTGACGTCCTGATACGAAGACACCTGAGGCCAGGTAAACTTCAGATCACCGTCCAAGAAATGAGAAGTGATTGAAAAGGTTTCTCCTTTCAAAGGTACATAAAAATTAAAACAAAAATTATAGAACTTTATCTATGATGTCTGTAGACAATTTCTCATTTTGAATGAATAAAATGCCTTACCTTGTGTCGCACTTCTCAATATAAAAATCAGTATCAAATAAAACACCATTGCGATTAGCTAGATAATTATGATTAGTAAATACCCAATCATCTAAAATACTTGTTGATTATTTTCCTTGTTGACCAGTTTATTAAATGAAAAGATTAGTGGACATATCCGATTGTTTTGAGTTTTGGTTTTGTTTTGTGGTTGTTTTTTTGTTTGTTTTTTGCTAAACAACGTTCACCTATTAACATTATACTCGACATATTAGTAAGTCAGATTAGGAATTTGTGTCAAGTGTTTATTTCTATTTTTGGATAACAAAAACCCTATATGTAGAAAGAACGCACTAAACCTCAACAACATACAACATGTAAAGTGTCATATGATAACAGGAAGAAAACGGGATAACGGGATTATAACGAACTGTGATCAATCGTATAACTCCTATCAGGGATACAAAATTAAGAATTGGGCACACACGGACCCCTGGATATACCAGATATACATATGTATAGGTGGGATCAGGTGGCTTGGAGGAGTACTAATTCGCTATCGCCCGGTCACACCCGCCGTGATCCCTCTATCTTGATCAGGTAAACGGAGTCATCCGTAGTCAAAATCAGAATGTACAGAACGGTCTAGGAATTGATATGAAACACTAAATTGTAGATACGAGGTCAAATAAGGATTTGAAAGAATTATGTTGAATTGTCAAGTTTCCCTGACGACCTGTCCCTTCTTCAGGACGATAGAATATTTACAGAGATATAAATATATATTAAAAAATTGCACTTAAGCTAAACTACAAAGCCTGAAAACAAAACAGGTATCTTCTTATTGAACATCGACACGTTTTTCGAGGGTCTGCACTGAACTAGACTAATTTACCGGTACGCAAAATGGAGTAACAACAAAAGATCGAGTTCATGAAATTAGTATGCACACGATTATTTTTAAGACCAGTTTATAAAAATATCTACTATGAATGTTAAGGTGAAATAAATGTTTTATTAAAAAATTAAGTTACTTCGAATTTATATATTGTTAGGTCACTAAACTCAGGTAATATATTGCAATTGGTTGTCGTCTGTTAACAATTGAAACATTATACATTCTTGATGTTTAGCTCTCCTGAGCCGAAGGCTCAAAGAGCTAATCATATGGCCATATGTCTGACGTGCGGTGTGCGTCAACTTTTTGGAAAAAGGGCTCTATCTCAAGAACCCCTTGACCATTTTTGTCAAATTTGTCACAGGGTATCCTTGGCCCAGGGGCTTTCATTTGTACTAATACTAGGGTTGTGACCCTTTAACAAGGGGAGATAATTAGGAAAATGCACACAAAAGTAGCGGTTGCTAAAAAATCTTCTGTTCAAGAACCACTGGGCAAATTATCACCAAACTTATGCATAAAGATGGGGATAGGTTGTAAATAAAAAGTTTTTCAAGACATCATCCCGGGACTAAGGGTGTAGTCTCAAGGTCACTTCAAAGTTGACCTTGAATTTTGTTTTGTTAAAACTTTGATATTTTGCTTAGTATAACGACTAGGATCATCAAATTTTGTCAGTTTATGCATCTTAGGACCTAATATCATATTGTCTCAAAAGTAGGTCACGATGACCTACTTTTTGAATTTCACAGGTAATTATTATTAAATGGATTTTGATGCATATCTTGGACACTTTTGAGCGTATGATCATCACAATTTATAAGTTGATGGATCTTGAGACCTTAAACGGCGTCATGTAAAAAGTATGTCACCCTGACCTACTTTCTGAATTTTATGGCTAATCATTTATGAATACATTTTAGGTTGTTATTTCAGATACCGAGAGTTTTAGGATCATCAAACCTTGTAAGTTGGTGCGTCTAGAGGCCTCGAAACACATTTATAAAAAAAAAAATAGGGAACTGCTTTTTGAATTTTGCAGACAAACAAATTTCACACTTTCAATTTTAGATGCATATTTTGGACACTATGAAAGCTAGGATCATCAAACTGTGTAAGTTGATGCATGTTGAGTCTTCAGAGTGTGTTGACTATAAAGTAAGTCACCGTGACCTATTTTTGGATTTTGACGACTATATTTGAATATTTCAGATACTATTTGACTTACATTCTTCAAACTTTGTCAGTTGATGCATCTTGAGTCTTCAGAGTGTATCGACCAAAAAGTAGGTCACTGTTGCCTTGTTTGGAATTTGACGGCTATATTTGAATACTATTTGACATGTCAGTTGATGTATCTTGAGTCTTCAGTGTGTCGACCAAAAGTAGGTCACCATGACCTACTTTTGGACAGTTACATTTAAATTTCCACGTACTATTTGACTTAACATCATCAAACTTTGTTAATTGATGAATCTTTGGTTTTTGTCTGTTCTACAATGTAACAGAGGAGCCATTCTAGGCCCAGGGGCCTCTTGTTTTATGAAGCATCGTTGGGACCAAATGGATTGACTGTATATCTGTTAACGTCTCGAGAATTTTCCACTATTTGAAGATGGTACGATTGTCGATGAAGGACTGCAGGATTTAGGCCTATGTTTGGCCTTTGAGCAGGGGGGGGGGGGTCTTTAACGTGGCACACTTACTATGACATGGGGACTCGGTTTTTGTGTCTCATCCATAGCACCGCCCCAACGGGACTGAAGAAGGGGGACATAAATTGTCCATTGCAGGACTGGGGGCGGGGCAAAAATTAACCATTTATTGAAACATGGTCTTCTCTACATGCAACCTCACAACTGTAAGAAAAAGCTCTTTTTTGTAACCTCAAGAATGGAATTACCTTGATAAATCATGGATACTCATAAGAATATTTTTCTCTCTTATTTCTAATTATTTCTTATTTTCCTTGTGCCCAGCCACACCATATTGACAGTTTTCAATATGATCAAATTTCCTGTATACACTAAAAATGACACTGAAAATGAGTTCTACGACCGTATTATTGGCAGCTACACATGCATGTCGTCAACAGAATAACCAATCGAGTAGTGAATTAGAGTTATTCTTCTTTGAATGAAAACCTAGCGATATTTACGTGCCACCTATACATGCACACACACAAACACCTACCCACATACACACACATACACACACATACCCACACACACACACATACATACACACAAAAAAAACCACACTTTTTTCAAATGCATTAATACTTATATTAAAGCTGACATGAATTAATACGTACATATTTCTTATCTTATCTGCAATATTTCTCTCAGATACAAGGTAGCCTAATTTACTCTACCCGTATATACCCCAAATGTGATTGTCACACCTGAGTGATTTTTGGTGGACATGACCAGTGCACATCTCCTATAGTAATATCTAGGGAATGAGAAATAAATAAAATCACGTTTTAAAACATATTTTGCTCAAAATTACAAAATATTTCTTGTATACTAGTGAAACATTCTGAAAGTTTAGATGATTTAGACTAAAATGCGAAAATTTAGCAAGATGCTTTACAACTTCTTCGTCAGTTTGTTTTGAAATTAATTTTATTCAAAATATAAACAAGCCTAACAACTTATCTCTTCCCTTCTTCATCTGGTCCCCTTTCGTGACTATTGACTCGTTGAGTTTGCATACTCGATTTAATTTATTTGTACAAAGGCTGCACGCAAATGATGCGTCTGTTGGATGAAAAAGCATAGATGTACTGTTGAAGAGCCCGAACATTTCTGAGAAAACATGTTTGTAGAGTTTCTGAGAGACTTTGTTCACCACCATCAACAATCTTAACAAGAGGTACTGTGAGCAATGCTCACTAAGAATACCCCCCGCTTACCCCAATCTCCCAAAGGGTGTTGGTAATAGGTAAAACTTCAGTATTATGATCCAAAAGGTATCTAGGCATCCATGCGATGAAAAAAGCCGTTAAAGAATTTAAATGGAAACCATATTGCTACTTTGATGTCCAGTGCGCGTGACCTTAGACCTTTTGACCCCAAAATCGATAGGGAACATCTTCATCCCATGGGTAGTCCATATGTATGATATGGTGACTGTAGGTGGAAAGGATAACGCTTTAGAGCCCGGAAACCATATTGCTACTTCGATGTCCAGTGCGCTTGACCTTTGACCTTTTGACTCCAAAATCGATAGGGAACATCTTCATCCCATGGGTAGTCCATATGTATGATATGGTGACTGTAGGTGGAAAGGATAACGCTTTAGAGCCCGGAAACCATATTGCTACTTCGATGTCCAGTGCACTTGCCCTTTGACCTTTTGACCCCAAAATCGATAGGGAACATCTTCATCCCATGGGTAGTTTATATATATGATATGGTGACGGTAGGTGGAAAGGATAATGCTTTAGAGCCCGGAAACCATTGCGTCTACAGACGGACGGACGGACGGACGGACAGACAGACGGACAACCCGATTCCAGTATACCCCCCACAACTTGTTGCGGGGGGGGGGGGGGTATAATAATTATGATGTAGGTTTTAACGACTCGGAATTCCGACAGAAATGTAAACAAGAATGTAAATATAAGAAAAAGTGAAGATATCGAATACATAAATAAATGAAAAAATCGAAAGCTGCAAAAACTTTCCATGTGCATATAATTCAGATTTTAAAACCCATCACCATTACCTTATCAGGAGATTCGGGTCATAGGTTGTGGTCTGTTTGTCCAAAAAAAACTTTAACCTTGGTCTTAACTTTTGGCCAGTTAGTACTAACGCTTTCATAGTCCACAGCTGTATTCAGTGTGACCAGGCCTCCTGTTGCTTTGCTGCCATACGGGGATATCAATGTTTCCCAAATACATTATATTTCTTCACTGCAGTGGGCTTTTATGCATGTGGGTGTAAATACCTCTTTGTTTATATATTCAGTTATCATGTATTTAAACTATTTACATGAAGTTATTTTCCCAATATATATATGCAGTGTTGAATCACAGGGTTTTGACGTAATCAAGGCAAATTGGAATATATAGTGAAGGAGCTAAGAGCAGCAATTTGAATTATCGGTTGCTCGCTTCAAACTCTCAGAACTTCGGTATAAATCGTGATAATGTAATATGTTGTACGGTATGACCGTTGAGACGATCGAAGCCTTGCAACACGACTTTTATCCGACTCTTCATTTAACGCGGAAAATATAACGCGGTTGATGTAAACAATTACAAATTGTGACGTCATATTAGCTGCAGTGTTTTTTCTTCTCTCAAACCAAGCAAAAACAAAACGTTTGAAGCTATGAGAAATGTTGTCTGGAATTTAAAAACGTTTATTGTACTTTCTAAACAATCTAATTATTAAAAATATGGGATTGTCAATGAGGCGACCTTTTTTCCAGAGGCATTATGGGTAATAATCATCTTTTTTCAGCTGATGAAGAGCAAATCACGTGACTCATATGTGTAATCATTGGAGCGAGTTCGTCGCAAGACCTAGATTGATTGAATCTTGTTCAGCGTCCCTCCCGAGAATTTTTCACTCATATGGATACCCATCGTCGGAAACTCCAGGTTGATTACGCTTCGTTCCTCTCTCCATCATCTGTTGATCCATTCATTACTACTCGCTCGTTCTCATGAATAAATATTCAAAAACATTGTTCAATCAAAGTAATCATTATAGTAACGTTACTCTTCTGTTTTTATATATATCATTAACTTAACTTTGCTATCACAACATTTGTATACCGAAATTGGGCTGAAAGCGTTTTTGTTGATTGGGAAAATACGCTCAGGGTGTACTATGAGTGCCCAATAAAATTACCTCCTTAATTATTCATGAGAACGAGCGAGGACGAACGAATGGACCCACGGGTGATGGAGAGAGAAACGAAGCGTAATCAACCGTGGGTTTCGTACGATGATGGAGACATCACCAAGACCGGTGAAGGCGTTTACGGCCATCGAGCAGTGAGGGTTCTTCAGCGTGTCACATCTACTGTAGCACGGATCATCCATTTTTAAGTCACAACTGGTGCCGAGCGTTTGGTGATGGAACTGTCACTTTCTGTTTTAACGACTTAGGTCTGTCGCGGCCAGGATTCGAAATCCGACCTTCCGCATGCAGGGCAAATGCTCTACCTAGACCACCACAGCCGTTAAAATGAAATATTGTCTAAGTTAAGTATTAGTAAAGAACGTAAAATAACACACAACGTACAAAAGAAACAAACAATTGTTGAATTTCAATAAGTAAACAACAGTTGACTACGTGCTCTGCATCGGGGCAGTTTCATGGGGGAAAATATTTTTGACGTCAGAAAGCTCTTAGTTGAACTAAATCAAAACAGACGTACGGGGGAAATGAAATGTTTTAATTTTGATGAGCTTCATTGATCGAACCTAATCGTGTGAAAATAGGCTGGTTTACATCCGATATTTTATCGCTCACAGCAGGAGTGCGACAGAGATCAATACTGTGACTCTTTCTCTTTTGTTTTGTGTATTAATGAACTTCTATTGTGCTCAAGTGTTTCCTCATATCTGAATACATTTCTATAATTGTGTTTACTGCATCATCTGTTCATGTGCAGGATAGTTATGTACATTGCATTAAACCAACACTAAATTTGAGTTTTATGTGAAATCGAAATTTAATGTTTACAAAACTAAAATGTTTTGGAATCATATACACCAAAACCTACTTGTGGGAATGCAAGCCCAAACTTTAAGTCAACCTCCGTTTGGGGTATAATATTTAACAAGATTTGTTTTGGTTTTTTTTCGTCACGTATATGATTACTGTAGGATATATGCAGACAGAAAACTCCATGCGATGATGAATTTCAGGAACAACAATTCCCTAGCATCACTCGAGCTATTACGTCAAAAGAAGAGCTGTGCACAACGTAACAGTTTTTGAAACATTTTTCAAGCAAAAAAAAAAACGTCTGTCGGTATACATCCTCCTCTCTTCTCCATCATTCCTAAATTTGTTACTGCCGAGACACATACTTGAACGTAAGCATGAAAGGTGAAGATAACGAAAAGTGATCAATCTCATAACTCCTACAAGCAATACAAAATAGAGAGATGAGCAAACACTGGACATACCAGAGGTGGGATCAGATGCTTAGGAGGAGTAAACATTCCCTTTCGACCGGTCACACCCGCCGTGAGCCCGATATCTTTACCAGGTAAACAGAGTTATCCGTCGTTAAAATCAGCGTGCCAACAACGGTCGAACAATCGGTATGAAACACGCCAGACAGCATTTGACCCAATGCTAGGTTGTATTGGCAAACTAAATCGTTGTAACGACCATAGAATTTGCGAAATGTTGACTTTAAATGAGACTGTTGAAACCCCTTCACCATCAACTTGTTTGTCAGTAGCCTGCCTCAATTTAGAAACTGACCATACGGAGTTTAAGTGAATGACAAATTAATATATTTACACAGAAACGAATTTATTTTATACACATAAACCAGAATAATGCATCACAGTTTCCAGAAATCATATGTTGCAAACCTTTGCTCATATCAAACACATGAAAAAATTCTTACAAATATAAGTATCAAATTCGATGAATACCGAACCAATCCAGATATCCCGTGGGTTTATTTTTTTTGGAGGAGGGTATGTTTTCCGCCACACTCAACATTTTTTTAGTTATCTGGTGGCGCCCAGTTTTTATTGGTGGAAGAGAGAACCCAGATACAATGTGCCTGGGAAGACACCACCTACCTTCCGAAAGTAAACTGGGAAACATTCTCACTTACCGGCCAGAGCGGGATTCGAACCCACGCCGACGGAGGTGAGAGGCCGTGTGATTTTGAGCGTGATGCTCTAACCACTCGTCCACGGAGTCCCTACGATAACCCGTGGTATACAGCGGTAGAATGAGAATATGAAAAATAGCAAATTTAGGCTCTTTCATTTTATTCTGATAGAGGGAGTATAAATTTGCTATATCCCAAATTCCGGATATGCACAATTTGAAATCAAGAGGACTACATCAAGCGTCAATCTAGCAGGGTGTGGTTTTCATTGCCTTAGTTAAAATACATGGTTTTTGATTGATTGGTTGATTTTATATTGTTTAACGTCCCACTCGAGAATAATACACCCCACGGCTTCAAAGGTTAAATGTGTCTACTACTTGCTAATCTGGACATGATACAATCAATTCAGAAAACAAATTAGTACATGGCAGTCAATAAAATGTTTAATCGGACTGGTATACTACGACAGTTTTTTTCTAAACTGATTTAAGTTTTCTTTATTATTTTTTTTGTCACTGAAACGTCACATAACTGCACTGCTGAACCTCGTAACCTGTATGTAACATGATGCCTGCCATTGAAGTTTACAAATACTTAAACATGTATAGATAGGTGAATGTTTTAAAATGTGTAGTCTACTCTAGAAATGGCTGTATTCGTTTATTTCACGACCAATACGAGGAATCCTTTCTTTAACCACCGAT